>NW_027493963.1:0-310496 GCF_021521415.1 Bidens hawaiensis | reverse complement strand
CCGCAAGAATACTCGACAAAATCAAATCGTCAGAAGGAAAAGAGTATAAATTGTTTCGGTTAGTAACGAAATTCGGATTTGGGTTTCCGATCCGGTATTTGTTGTTCATATGAACTTTCTCCATGAGCAAAATACAAATTATTATAATAGTAACAAACAACTTTGACAAATACGAGTATGTGAATGATCTCAAACAAACACGGATCAAAGGCACAGAAATTGGTGGAAATGAATATATGAAGAAAATAAAAATAAAAACTAACTAGTAATTATGATACTTATGATATATTAATATTACTATTAATTTGGAAGTTAAATCATGGGAGAAAAGGGGATTTAGAGAGGATGAATACCCAAGATAGGGTTTTTGTAATGAACCGCCCGTACACCAACGCAAAGGATCTTTAAATAGTGGAAGGATACAACGGTTACTTATTATTTTATTTATTTTTATTTAATATTTGATGTGTCAATTGTAGTTTGTTTTTTTTTCTTTTCTTTTTTCGTTTTTTTTATTGAGCTGCCTACCAAGAATATGCTAAATATGTATTAATGTCACGTTTTTTAGTCTGGTATACTATTTAAGGAAATTAGTATGAAGGTAGAGACTAAAGTAATGAATGTGATTGAAGTTTATTTAGGTGATTGTTGCGTGTGTTCTAGGATCTTTTTGTATTTTATTTGAATCTGTGTGCTTAAATGGTTTTGAAGATGTGGATAAGTTATTACGAAAGGAGCTATTTGAAAATGAAATTTGTTATCTAATCATAAATTCAAACGCCCAAACAATATCTAGCAAAGAGACGAATATATAGGTGTATTGATGTTATGATGCGTTATAGATAGGGCAAGTTCATACATTGTTAATGACAAAGGAGATGTCACGATCATAATAATCTATGTTTTTGCGACATGTTGCTGAATCCTAGCGAAACTATATTGTTAAGCATTGCATGGTAATAAGATGATTACTTTATTGGAAAAACAATTGTGGTCTCGATCACAAACAAAATCTTTGAAGTCATGTCCGAATGTACAGTTCTATAGAGCTTAATATAGTTATTGTGATGGCCAATGGGTTACAAGTCGTATTAAAGTAAACTTTGGGGATTGTGAGGGCGCGTAATGCCACTCAACGAAGACATTGAGTCGTAATGAGGGGATGGGTTATAAATGTTATCATAGAGAAAGCTCACTCATAACATCGCTAGTACTCAAGAAAGATGTGATCTTGATGAAGCCTTATTTGGCCGTCTAGATACTACACAATTTGGAGTCACACTACAAGAATATTATCCTATCCCGACGACACCTATCCCGACAACAGCAAGTTGTTGCTATATCCAACCCTATCCCGACAACATGTCGTCGGAATAGAAAATCACAAATTTTTTAACTTGTCAACACACGTGTCAATTGTTAATACGCTAGAGAATGTTTGACTAAACCAAACCTTTGACTTGACACTTCTCCTGACGACATGTTGTCGGCATAGAATTTTTATATTTTATTTTTTTTCTTTAAAATCATTGTAGGTTAAAAATAAATAATAAAAAATGAACTATCCAATCTCGACGACTTGTTGTCGGGATAGAGTTTTTTAAATTTTATTTTTCCTTTTGATTAAATCATCGTAAATTAGAAATAAATAATAAAAAAAAACTAACAAATCCCAACGACTTGATGTCAGGATAGAATTTTTATATTATAATTTTTCTTTTCTTTAAATCATCTTAAATTAGAAATAAATAATAAAAAAAAGAACTAACCAATCCCGACGACATGTTGTCGGGATAGAATTTTTATATTTTATTTTTCCTTTTCTTTAAATCATCTTAAATTAGAAATAAATTAATAAAAAATTAACTATCCAATCCCGATGACTTGTTGTCGGGAAAGATTTTTTTATATTTTATTTTTTCTTTTCTTTTAATCATCTTAAATTAGAAACAAATAATAAAAAATTAATTATCCAATCCCGACGACTTGTTGTCGGGATAGATTTTTTATGTTTTATTTCTTCTTTTCTTTTAATCATTTTAAAATTGGAAATAAATATTAAAAAAATTAACTATCCAATCCCGACGACTTGTTGTCGGGATAGATTTTTTTATATTTTATTTTTCTTTTCTTTAAATCATCTTAAATTAGAAATAAATAATAAAAATTAACTATCCAATCTCGACGATATGTTGTCGAGATAGAAGTTTTATATTTTATTTCCCATCGGTATCTTGGATTTGTTCAAAACGTTTGAGGACATACATAATCTTAACATACATAGATGGTTACATACATACATATATAGATGGTTAGATACGTACATACAAACATACGTAGATGGTTACATACATACATGCATACATACATACATGGTTACATACATACATACATACATACATACACACACGGTTACATACATACATACATACATGCATGCATACATACATAATATTTAAATTCTATACCGACAACATGTCGTCGGCATAGATAAATAATATTTTAATAAATAACAAAAATTAACTACCAAATCCCGAAGACATGTATTTGTATGTATGTATGTATGTGTGTGTGTGTGTGTATTTGTGTATGTATGTATGTGTATAATGTATGTGAATGTATGCATGTAAGTAGTTATGTATGGAATGTATGTATGTGTGTGTATGTATATATGTATGTGTGTAAGCATGTATGTAAGTAGTTATGTATGAATGTATGTATGTGTATGTATGTATGTAAACGTTTCGTGACAAAGCCTATATACCGACGACTTGTAATCATCAATATATGTATGTATGTATGTATGTATGTATGCGTATAGCCATCATTGTGTGTATTTCAAATACAAAAATAATTAGTTGAGAAATATAAAAATAATTATTTGAGATATAAATTAAAAAAGAAAAAATTATAAATGTCGTCCTATCCCGACGACATGGGATAGAAAAACAAAATTGTATTTTTACTTTTTTTTTAAAACATAATACACAATAAATAATAAAACATATAAAAATTAAATAAATACAAACTAATCCCGACAACATGTTGTTGGGATAGAAAATTAAAATTTATTTTTTAATTTTTTTTAAAGCATTATACATACAAATAAAAAGCAAATAAAAATTAAAAATATGCTAACTAATCCCGACGACATGTCGTCGGGATAAGTTTCCTGAAATATTTTGAAAATAATTTAACTTATGCGCCTAAATGAAATTTACCCGCTATTATTTTTGTGGAGTGCTCGGGAAAAGTCACGATCCGTGTGATCAACTGAAAATGTTTTATGGCCCTTGATTAATTTTGATCCAATGGCTAGCAACATTCCTTCTTTCACAATCTTCTCCATTTCAATAATAAATATTCATCATCCATCCATTTACTTCATTAACACCAAATCCTCCATCAACCACCACCTTCAACTTGCAACAATTAAATCTAGACCGCCTTCAACCACCACCGTCACCTTCAACGACCACCATCAAATGCCACCACCTCCGTCAAACGCCACCGTCAACATCTCCGCCTCCGTCTTGCCACCAGTAAGAACTCCTTCAAACTACCACATTCAAGATCTCCTTTATTTTTATATTTCATTTTTGAAGTTGTTTGTATCTCGTGTTTGTATGTAATTTGTAATACCAATTTAATGAGAATAAATTGTTTTGTTGTTGTTGTTAATAACTTTGTTGTTTGGATATTATGTTAGACATTGCGTTGTATCTCACGTTTATTATGTTTTAAGTCTCGAAACTCGTCCCGGGAAAGTTTTCCGGCAAAATCTCCGGCGAGGCATTAGCAGCAAACTTTAGTGATGCTATTTATCTATACCGACGACATGTCGTCAGTATAGGTTTTTTATTTTTTTATTATTAATCCTTTTCATTTTATAAACAAATAAATGATTTTTTTAAATATTTTATGTAATTTTTTTCCCGACAACATGTTGTCGGGATAGAGTTTAAATATTATTTTCTTCATTTATCTATACCAACTAGATGTCGTCTATATAAAGAAATAAAATAGTATTTAAAATCTATCCCGACAACATGTCGTCGGCATAGATAAATAAATAAAATAATATTTAAATTATATCCCGACAACATGTCGTCGGCATAGATAAATGAATATTATATTATTATAATTATAAAATATTTTTTATGTTTTTTATTAAAAATAAAACATTTTCTTAAAAAAATTTTGTAATATTTATCCCGACGACATATAGTCGGGATAAGTATTTATGTTACTTTTCGGGACGAAGCTATACCAACGACACTATTCCCGACAACATGTAGTCGGGATAAGTATTTTAAATTTGTCCCAACTACATATTGTCGAGAAAAGTTTAGAAATTGTTGTCTGGATAGGACAAACTTGTAGTGTCACATTCATAACAAATCTCATTGTGAAGCGTGTTGAATTGAGAGTGCTACATAAGATGGGTGGCATATTAAAAGTTCTGAGTTAAAAACATGAAAAAAAAAAAACCTAGAGAATTGAAACTATGCTAGTGTGATTCAACATATTTTAAAAAAAAAAGAAAAATGTTATCAAAGACTATTTTGGTAAGATTGTATAAGATATGCATGCTCATATATGCAACTATTTCAAATCACCTAATAAAACATTGAAATTAAAAACAAAAGTCGTAATAACGATTGTTAACGAAATATTTTTAACTAATAGCATCTGAATTATTCAACCATCTTTGAAATTTAACTATTAAGAGGCTTTAGAAATCATTAAGAAATATCTTTTAAAACTTTTTATTTATATTATATAATCGAAAGTAATAAACCAACTACAAAAAAAAACATTAACAATAGTCAAATAAGACTATTTAAAACGAAACGAACTTAAAACCTTTTGGTTGACAAATTCTAAGCACCGATTATTGTGGGTCGGTTTTGGTTATGATGTATGCCATAACCGAATTAACCGAACCGAAAAAAATCTCCTATATTTGACATACATTCCTTCAATATATTTGATGTAAAATGATCCAAAATGAACGTGGTCACTATGACAAAAATGAATGTGGTCGGTAGTCGTGTAATCTTTTACATATGGGGCACTGGATAAAAAAATTTCCAACATGTTTGATTGAAGATGTGAATACTGAAATGTTCTGCAGTAGCTACAAATGTCGTTTAGTTGGTTTTACCATATTTTCATTATTGTTAATAAGATGTTGTTTGATTCAAATTTAAAGGATTAGTAGGAAGATGTTAAAATTAAAGGATTGGGAATATACAGCCTGCATTGCTGTTGATATGGGAAACAAAAAAAAAGAATAACTTTTGTTTTAAGATAGGTTTGCAATATTGAAGAACTGTTTCTTAATGTATGCATGCATTTGTCTATCCCAAATTGCAGGTTTTGTAAAGTTCCCACTCTGGATTTCCTTTTAAAAGTAGAGCACAAGCTGATTATTTTAGGTTATTCGTAATGTCTAGAATTTTCAAAGTTCAAATTTTGTGTATAATTATCCATACCTAATTAGCAATTAATCGAAACCGTTTTAAGCAAAATCGGTCGATTAACATTTTCCTATTAATTAAAAATTTCAGTTAGCTAGGGTTTAAACTTTAAACTGACAGTGCACACCTGATTGCATTGTCTTGTGATCATCAAAATGAAGGCCTAACGAATAAGAAAAATACGGTAGTTTAGGGCTCACGTTTACAACCTTCTAAAAAGTTTTTGGACGAGGGTAAAAGCTTGTATCTTCAATCTATGATTTGTAAATCGAATTAGTTGTAGGCCTAAAGCAAATAATGCATATCTATTTGTTGGGATCACAAATGAACTCAAACGTGGCGGGTAACTCGAAACATTTAGGACAAGTATTTGAGTATGAACAAAGTATAGTAATGGGTATAAAACTGATATGGACATGATTTTACAATCATATATGATACCAAGATTATCAATACATGTCTTGAGCCTTCCCGGTTCATCCTTGTCTACATATTCCATCTTCTTAGGGTTGTTGCTTGATAGTCTGGGACGAATCATGTGCATATTTTTTTGATTTGTCAAATTGCATATTTTCAAGAAGTCATGATGAAAATTGGGATCCTTAAAAATTGATTAACACTAGCTAATGATTTAGCAAAAATAGTAAAAGTAGCATGTGATTATAAACTTAAAACAAAAAAAAGTATCATATTCTGTCAAATAAAAGTATCTTCAATTTTAATTTTGTTTGACTTTGGAATAGGTCAGGCCACTCTTTCAAACATGATAATGAATAAATACTATGGAGAGAAAATGTCACTGAAAATTTCATTATCCAAATTATACATACCTCATTTATCGGTTCATGTCAAGTCATCCTCAAATGATCAAATGGTTCTTTCCTTCATAGTGATAATATAACAATTCATTACCTCTTATTAATGAGGAACGGCTTGATTTTGTGTGATTTTGGTGATGTCCATGGAAGATATCGTTATCTTTAAGCCATTAAATGACGTTTTCAATATACACAGAGGAGTTATTTTTGTCTTTGTAGACTAAGATGTATTTCATCATTCTAAGTTCAACTACCTTTTTATAAACAGCATAATTTAGAAAAGATTAAAATAGAAAATCAAATATTTTTTATCTTTAACTTGAGTATAGCGTTGCTATAAAAAATGAAAGTTTTAGAAATATAAAAACTGTGCTATAATTCTGTGTTGTATAATATTGTATTGTATTTATTTCTTGTATAAGTGTGTAGTATTTTAATTGGCTTTTAAGACAAGAATGCTCTTTAATCCTATTTTTTATAATTGACATGTTATGGGACAATACACTTTTCATTTGATATCTCTCTCTCTCTCTCTCATATGGATATATAGTTATATACGTTTTTATTAATTTTCACATTAGTTAATGTTTGTGTGTAGAGCAAATATGTCTGTATAAAATGTTTTATTTAAATTAATGGAGTGGTAGTCCATTGAGAAAAAAACCCTTTAAACAACTAGGAGGGAGGTTTTGAGTTTAAATCCTACAGACGACAAAGATTCAAAGAAATTCGTCGTTCAAAAAAAATGTTTATTTTGATATATTCTTTATTTTGTCAATGTGTGCATGTGGTTTATGGACATGGTGTGAATGTTTTTCATACACTTGAGAGTATTTTACATGTGGAGTGTAATACTATGATTTGTGTATGTGATAACAATCATAAAATGAACTAGTTTTGTATGTGTATGTTAATCTTGTATCTATATAGGTGTTAAAATTTACTACTTTTATACGTGTATGTTAATATTGTGACCTGTGTAAGTGATAATATAACTAGTTTGGTATGTATAGGTTAATATTGTGATCTGTATAGGTATTTCGTACAATGATTTAGTTTAATGTATGTATTTGTTTTATAGTTTGTGTATTTTTTATAGCATTTGTATGGTTGTTTGTGTAATTGTGTTGGATCAACTGTGTAGGATCTTGAATGCTGCGTGATTTTAATTAGAATATGAACTTAACTCTCTCCCTCTCTATTTATATATTGTCTATCTATAGTCAAATTCTAAAACAACATTGGTTACTTTTATGCCGAATCGCTAATATATCAAGAGCATGTAACATTTTAAGCATATAAAATAAAACCCTTAAATCATGGAACCTCTTGATTTTTTTCGCTTAGATATATCCACGCCATTGTCATTGATACATTATTATTATTCTGATCATACATTTCGTTTTAAATCATTCAATAAAAGATTCTTTCAAGTATTTTATTCATTCCAGATTGTTCGTATTGAAATTTATTATTGTGTTAAGACAGTTTTAATTAGTTTTGTAAATGTTTCGTAATCACACTTAAGTGTGTAGTTTTTTTTAACGTACGACCTTTTAAATTTACACTACTATACTCATAATAGGAATTGAAAGAGACTCCGCCTTATCTAACATATTAATGGCATTTAACGAAAGAGACCCTCCATTCTATTCTCGTGAGGAAATCTATCAAGGGTGAGAAAACCCTTCGGTCCAACCTAAATTTTGTATTATATTTTGGGTCGTCGCTAGAATTAAACCCAAGACCTATCCCCTTTTAAATTGAATTTTTGGGAAAAATTCTCAAAATATGTCATTTGAGGAGAGAGAGTCTCAAAATAGGCTACGAGTTTCAAACTTCCATTAATAATACACCGAAATCCATCTTCGCCGGGATATTTGGTTTCCCGCCGATGATTTTCGTCCCCCGATGAAATAGTGACTCCTGTAAAGACGTTGACCCCCACCCATGAGATTCCAAAAGGAAATCCGTCTGACCCGTGAGATTTCAAAGAAAATTCACTTGACCCGTGAGATTTCAAACAAAAATAGTCTCCTCCTTGAGTTTTTGAAAACAATTAGGTCCATCTCACTCCAGCGTTAATTCACCACCACCACCGCCACTTGCCAGAAAATGGAGAAGACGACGGAACCATTGATTCACCACCACCGCCGCCGCCACTTGCCGGAAACCGGAGAAGACGACGTGATGCAGATATTTTGATGTTGGAAGACGATGGAGTTGATTCACCACGAAATGGAGGCTAGCACGAAGACAATGGTGGCCGGATATGTTGATGTTGGATGGTGAAGGTGACGTTGGCCGAATATGATGATGTTGGATGGTGAATATGACGGTGGGCGGAGATGGTGAATGCGACGGTGGTCAGAGATAGTGTAGCCGACGGTGGGCGGAGATGGTGATGTTGGATGTTGAAGGACGAAGATGGTGACGAAGATTAATCAGGATTATTTCAAAGAAATGGGGTGGTGGTGAATCAATGGTGGATAGAGGTTCAAACTTTTTTTCAAATCTCACGGAGGAGATGGTTTTCAAGGAAACGGTTTTGGTATCAAAACTCACAGGTCGGATGAATTTGGCTTGAAAATCTCACAAATCGGACGGATTTGGTTTGAAATCTCACGGATTTGACACGAACCCAAATGCCACGGGTCAGAGAGATTTGGCTTGAAATCTCACGGGTCAATGGATAATTATGGGATTTTTCAAAAATTTTTATATATATTAGGAATCTCTCTCCCCACTTTGCCTATTTTAAGAATTTTCCAATTTTTAAATGTCACATCTCGACCACTTAAACTAAGAATCATTGTTTTTTAAAAATCATCATTAAGTTGATTTTTGGTTATAACTATATAAAATACTTTTCAAATATTAAAATGATATGCCCATATCAGATTCTGCTTAACCATTGGTTGAAGGGGGTATAGAAAGTTAGTCGTCCTGGATTTTAGCGACGACCGTTTGACGTCACAATTAAAAAATAAAATATGGGAATCTTTTAAGACGAAAGATATTAAACTGGGCGGCAGCCGTCACTTCAATCGTGACCATTCATCAGTCAGAGCCGTTGGAGGAACAATAGCCGTTGATCTACACCTTACGTTCTTCTAAAGTTAAGGTGGTCGGAAAGCAACCAATAAGGTGATCCCATCCATACACGTGGTCATGTACCCATTCCCTCACGTGGAGGGATTTGCATTGCCAAACTATACTTATCTTCTTAATAAAGCAGCAAAATTAAAGTAATACATCTCTTAAAGTCTTAACTTTAAGATGCTAAAAGTATATTAAACAGGAGTCACGTTTAATAAAACTATTTATAAGTATTTTTATAGATGTTATACAATTATTAGTCACGCAATCGCTAACTTCACTTCGTTTGTAATCTTGAAAAAAAACTGAACCATAAACTCAAAATTGAAAACGTTAATCGACATTAACTAAAACCGAACAAAAATGACGGTTATGTGAATTTGATTAACCAACCGTCCGGTAACGGTTATGGTTAATGTGTCTTTATTAACCGACTTAACCGAAACCGAAACCAAAACCGAATCTTGTATGTTTTAGTTTTTTTTTTTTTCAAATTTTATACCTCTATTTTCATCTTTTATACCTCAATTTCTAGCTTCGAACATTTGAATTATGCTTTAATTGTTTATACATAGCTTAGAACACCATGACCAAGCTTGAAGTTTACATATTTCAGCTTTGAAACTTCATAATTGACCGTTAACATCATAACTGAACCCTTTTCAACTATAACAAAATACACACACACTGAACAATTAACTGAACTAAGGGAAAACCAACCCATAGTCAACAGTTAGCTGACATGTGGTTAACTGACCATTCGGTTATGGTTAGGCAATCTTCCATAGCTAAAGATCGATTATGGCTATGGATAAGCACCCATAACCGAACACCCCTACCTTTTAATACTAAGTATAAGGAAATTGTGTGAATTTACAATAATCTATTCAAAACCTAGTAAATTCGATTAATTAGGCCTACTAAAAGTATGTTTCATAAAGAGAACTTATGGAATACCTTGTTATCACATTACGATATTATCCATGTATCTTTTCAATATAAAAATCATCAAATCAATATCATAACTCGCTCTAAATCACAAGCGATGATTGGACAGAAACAATAGTATTAAAACCAATGTAGTCCCATTAGTATGTCAAGTTTATTCAAGACGTCTCATTCATATAAAACAAGACAAATATAATATTGTTGTGAAACAAACATAATAGTCAAACATGTGAGAGAGAGATGTAGGGAGAAAGATGAAGATTTCATTCATTAGGTGTGTATTACAATAAGGTATAATGAGATGTATATATAGGATATGAAAACTTGGGGAATAAGTCAAATCTATTTTAGGTGTTAATAACCATAATAATTATTATTCATAACACTCCCCCTTGGTTATCAACTTCATACGCTTCGGGATGCTGCCTCGTTAAAAACTTTGTTAGGAAAACCCAGTGGGACAAAACCATAGCTAAGGGAAAAAGAGTGCAACGCGTACTGTCTCCCCCTGATTTATATATCCGTTAAAATAGCAAATATTGATCTTCTATGAAAACTTCAAAACTTTTGTACTCAATCATTTGTGTCTTTGTCCCTTGACATACGAATTGTTAAGTTGAACAATGTTACATGATCTTCACATGAAAACTTTTGTTGTGTCATCTCGTAACCATATACTATTGTATTGATACCTTGTTGTGTTTCTCTGCATGACAAGACTAACAAACTTGTTTTGATAGGTTAGTAAAATATAAACGCATATCTTTCATACCTGAAATATATGCTTTAATCCATTCCAATGTCTCCTAGCTAGACACATGCCGATAAATATAAATAAAGAGATAATAATCATATATAGCTAACAATACGATATAATGCACTTATGCATTTAATTGTGGTATTTCCGAACTAATAATAGTTCATATTCAGGTAGGAAATGATATTAGAGTGCATTGTTTGACATCCTTTAACATACTCAAAGAATGAATCTTGTCTTTGGTAAAATGTCTCAACATCTTTTAGATGCACTTTGATGGATTGATAAACATATAATTACACATATACTCGAACTGCAGGTCGAGCAATAATCACATCATTTCAAAGTATTTCAAAAATTCTCCTTCTAAAAGTTCTGCAGTTTCTCTCGATAATGTGTACATCATCACTATAAACTGTGATTATATGAACTTTTAAAAGTAAAATTTTGATAAAATTATTGCTAATTACATCCAACTTATCTCCCTCTTTATCAAAATATTTCCTGATTGTACGTGCCACGCTGAATCCGACTATTTAGTTCATATGCAATATCTTAACCTTGTAGAACATTTATTGATGCTTTCATGCCAATGCTTACGCGTTTTCAATCCATCACAAAATTTTTCCACCTTAACCAATTATTGATGTGCATTCACTCCTCATGAGTATTGCTAAATGAGCTTTCTCATTTGACACACCAATTTATATATCATATATCAAAACCCATATCGTACCATTCTATGTTTATTAAGATACGATAATCATCAGGTACAATTTCTTTTATTGATGATATTAGTGCACAAGAATTACATCCTTAAGATGTATCAATTAACCTTTCAAGTATTCAACTACCTTAGGAAACTCCTCAAGACTTTCGTTTATGTTCAGCATATTCAATAATTGTAACATATTCAAATATGACTCTATACACAACAGTCATTGTGTTCTCGAGAACTTACTTTACATGATTTGATAATTCAAATCCTTCTTAGACTTTCTTGTAAAATTTCAGTATCAACTGAATCACAATATTTATTAGAAGCATATCAATTCTTTCTTTATATTACCAGACTATTTAGGTTCGGAAAGTTGTTGCTTCCACCATTGGAGAATGCGTCTCCTCGTAATTAATCATGGGTTTTTGCAAAATCTTTGTGCCACCAATTTTGCCTTATATCATTTTATTGGTTTTTCATAACTCACATAAAAGACCCGTTTGTATCTAACGCATTTTACAACTTTAGTTGTATGGACTGTTGATCCAAAAAAAACTTTCCGTTCTTTAGAGAATTCTATTATGCCATATTTGCTTCTTTTCACTTGGGCCAATCATTTTTCATAGGCAGATCTTAAATCATGATCCTCATCATTTTCAAGCGCTATCTTATATACAAAATTATAACGACATCGACTTAATTTCGATTCCATATATCTCATAGACATGATAATATATAATGAGATCTCTTTATTTTCAGTTACCTGAGGTTTTCCAATAACCATCATGTCTAATGTCTTTCAAGAGACCTTTTTACTATACCTCGACTTGACCATCTTTATTACTTGCTCTAATTTTCGAGGAATCATTATTCTTGGAATCTGATAGTCTATCACGCTTCAGGCGTGCCTTAGACTCACTAGTTATTACCAATGTATGGTTGTCCTTCCAGGACGTTTATATTAATTGGAGCATAAGCAGTTGTTATAGGTGTCTTAGCTAGACACTTTGTTTTGGTCAGTGAATCATCTGGTAATTGATTCGTTAATCTTTATACATGAATTATTCTTTGAACTTTTAGTTCATATAATTTAATTTGAGGATCAATGGTAATTCAAGCTAAAAGATCCGTTAATCTATATACATAAATATGAAAATCTGGTAATTGATTCGTTAATCTTTATACATAAATATGAAAATCTAGAATATTGTGCTTGCTATCTCATTAGCTAAGCCACAAATTACACAAACTTCATGTTGTGAAATTGATAATCATTTAGACGATGCATCGATTTAAAACACTAAATGTTATCATGTTAGGATATGTGTATCCTTTTCTCATTTCATAACATTTAGGGATTCACACTGTCACACCCCTCGGCCAAAGGCGGAAACGCTGGGGCGTGCGTAGATTGAAATCATGCACATGGTATTAAATGTAAAAACTCCTATTAAAAGAAACCAACGAATTATTCAAATATAATCCAAATAGAAAATATGACATATCACTTTATTCATTCAACTTCTAAGTCTGACTCATGCCCTATATGAAACTTCAAGAATCTTCATAACTTAATTTCCATCACCTGAAAAACATGCGAGAGTGTCAACTAAAAATAGTTGGTGAGAACATAGGTTTTGAAAAAAAATAAGTTTTATGTTGAAAACATTCCATATGTGTTAAGTTACTTTGTATACTTTAGTGATTACAACCAAACCTCTGACACGTTTAGCGAGTCGTCTAATCCACGATTAGACTATTATGTTTAATGTTAACGATCGTCGGATTCTGAACACACAGGCCTCTAACCGAGGCCTGAGTGGGCGGGTCGGGCCAATAGATCTATCATCATACTACCACGGGCTTAACAAGTTAATGGTTGTACATGCGATTAAGTATACACTTGTAATGATCACACATAACGAATATTATGAAATAAAGCTTGAATCAAATAGCATGTATAAAACAAATTGATTATGCATGTTTCCACCCCGAATTATAAAATGTTTAAAAGCATGTAAAAGGGGCTATGAACTCACCTTGCTTGACGGATGAACACGAACACGAACACGAGCAAGAGTTTGTTGAACCGGTTACGGGATGCCCTAGATTAAGTTTGATTTTTAAATTAGTTAGAGTGTCTCATACTAGAATGTTCTAAACCAAGAGCATGACCTCCAGCAAGTTGATTCCCAGGTAAGAGTCACGGGTCCAATGGAATTATTTACGCCACTCTTGCCTTAGACAGAACCGTTTGCTTGTCAGATACATACATACCCGGTTTATACTCTATTTGTGTACTAACTCAAAATGTTTTAGAATGGTTTTCATAAATAATAAAGTACGAGGTTAAAAGTGTAATATCATATAGTTTGGGTGTTTATTGGCATTTAAGAAAGTGTAGGGTTCAAAGTGTAAATATTATAGTTTAGGATATTTATTAACATTTATGAAAGTATAGGGTTTAAAGTGTAAATATTATGATTTAGGATATTTATTGACATTTATGAAAGTATAAGGACCAATTATGTAAATATAATTTTTAGTTATGATAACTTTATGAGTTTTTTTTGAAGATCATAAGAATATTCATAGTTATTCATGGAAAAATTACAATTTGATCTAAGATTGTGAGAAAACAATTATGATTTCTTGGAATAACATGATCATCATAATCTTTTAGAGCAAAAAGTAAGGGTTTTATTAACAATTTATGATGATCATGGTGAGAGTATATGAACAATTATGAAGATTCAAAAGAAAACTCAAGAACATAGGAACAAACTAAAAGAAATTCAAAAGAACAAGATCAAAATAAAAAATATATGAAGAACAACTAAGAAAACATGTAAAACTTACTTGATTATGCTTAGAGAAAATGAGATTTGGTGAAAAAATATGAGAATGAGGGGCTCTATTTATAGGCCAAAAGTTGAGGTTTGAATATGATTTAGATAGAGATAAAATTTGTTTAAAACTTAAGAGATAAACTAATAATAATAATGATAATAATAATAATTAAAAAAATATAAAAATGTGCATGCACATGATTCATGTGCACGGCACTTTCAAATTCCTTTCTTTTTTTTTGTTTTTTTGTTTTTTTTTTAAATTAAAAAGATTAGATAAAGTAAAACTTGAATAACAAGGTTAAGATAGAAGGTTCTAGAATATTCTTTTTTTAAATCACATGATTAATTTAAATGCTTAGGATAAAATTAATAATAACAAAACATTTTGTTACATGTTATAAAATATTAATCTAGGCATTCCGGTTCAACGTGTTATATTAATGATTAAGCACGGTTATGATGAAATGAACATAAAATCATATAATTACGCATATAAAGATAATGTTATTCAATAAATGACACATAATTCAATACTAATAAATGTAGACGATAAAATTAATACAAGAACTTTAGTAAATACGAGCACAAAAGACTAGCGTTTTTTGCAAGAAAAATCTATAGATGTTACATGTATAATTTCCCTTGAGAGCAATATCTTTAGATGTTACACACCCTTCTTCAATTGGTAAATAAATAATTTCTCTTGAGAGCAATATTACATGTATAATTACTAGGAAGAATCTTTTGGTTCTTCAACAAATTTCACATCATTGACTCGGTGTGGTCTAACCGATCAAGCCATTAGATAATCACGATCCATAAACTTCATGTTTATGATCATATATGTATTATGTTTCTTTAATGCTAATAGTTAAATATGAGAGAACCTTGTATTATCGTTTCAAGTGATATGATTTCACTTTTGTTTTTCCATATTTTGTTCTTATATATGATCAATCTCTTTGTAACTTGTGGTGGTCGATCTCATTATTAGCATGAATATCATCAAATTTCTGATGATCAATCTTATTGTTAACATGACTGTTAATACAATTATGGTCAAGATCATTATCAATACAACAATCATTATATATCACATTAACTTCATGGAATGGAGTGAAACCAAATAAGTTTCATGGTTTTATTACTTTCACAAGAATATGAAACCAAACACATCATATTGCTACTTCAAAAGCATACTTGAGATTTTGCAAATGCAAATTGTTTTATTCAATAATGTGATTTTGGGAGGACGAAACTTCAGATGTCATATCAAGCATATTTATATTCTTTCATTAGAGTTCTAATAATAAAAAATTCTAATGTTGTTCTCCTGAATGCCATCTATAGACTATGTAAATAAATAATAGCATATATAATACAGTGGATACATAAAGATATAACATTATAACTGTAGGTTCCTGGACGGATCGTACACGGGATATCGCTATCTACGCAGGTGCGGAATCCCTGCGTGGGTAGATACGAGCGTAGAATACGTAAAACACGAACACACGATACAAACGAAACCACGTTATATTATAACTCGAACCACGTCTATTACAGACACTTGACACGTGAAATGATCACAGCTATATCGAACTCTGAAACAAACTCTCTAAAAAACCAACCGCGTAAACAGTAACCCGTAGGTTACTTAAATACACGACAACTTCGCCTCAGGCGAAGTTGTCAATAACTTCGCTCGTTGAACAAGTTCGCCTAGGCGAACTTGTCAACAACTTCGCTTGGTTAACAAGTTCGCCTAAGCGAACTTGTCAACAACTTCGCTGTTACACAAACAATTACATAAACAATATTACAGACTCGATTACAGACTTTATACATATGAACTACTGACATCTATGCACCAACAGACTCCCCCTTGGCAGTAGCTTCATATCTTGATCTTTCAGCTCTTGTCTTGTAATCCTGTATCTTCATGCGTGCACTCCTTCTCTAACACACACCGTGACTACTCGCTGATATTTCCTTGCTTCATCCTTCCAAGCAGGAATATAGAATATCTTCTTTTCGTTCAACGCTTGCAAATCAGCTTTCGATAAGTTAACAAGATGCATCGGGTCATACATCCTCAGCACTTCTTGTTCATCTTCGTCTTCCATCACGGCTTCAGCAGTCTGGCAATCAACGTACCACCATTTTAGATTCTTCACCACATCTTGAGGCATATTCTTCATTGGAACCTCCTTGATGCATCGGATCGGCTTGTACTTCATCACCATCCATGGCTTGCCATCTGCTCTCAATCCCCTCTCTGTATCTTCCACTAACTTCCCTTTCTGAGGCTTCAGAAGTTCAAACTTTTTATCTTTTACGCCTTCTTTCCACACAATCTTCTCAATTATTCTTGCCATATTGTTGTCACTTCTGTTTATCAGGCCTAATCTGCCCAAATCTTTCACCTCGCATTCCGGCAACGTGTTGAAAGATCTCAACATTCTCTTGAAGTATTGAATGCCATCATAACGTTTTACCACAAATAACTTGATCTGTTCATCATAAATCCAACAGATGATTCCCTTCTTCGCCTCAACATAGCCTTTAATGTTATAGCTCTTCTTGAACATGGCTGGAACAGCAGGCTTCTTGGTCTTGATAAACCAATGAGCACAGCCTTCCTTCCACCTAGGCTGCTCCTCCCACTCAGTAGTCTCATCCATCTCAGCCCTCACATCGGCTTTCTCAACCTCAGGGATCTCGTGTTCAACGTTTTCTTCAACAATCTCCCCTTCCTCTATCACATTCTCTATCACAATTTCTGCACCAATCTTTTCAATCTCACTGATTGGCAGAACATCTTCATCAAATAACACATCGTCGCTGAACATGTCATCATCAAGTTCCTTCAGCGCATCGATCACGTCATCCTCCACCATCACTACATCATCACCACCATCCGCTTCGGTAGACTCCCCCTCAGCTGTGGAAGCCCCAAGAGCTTGAGAGGTTCTTGGCAGCTCACCACCTGCACCTTCCGGTGCATTGGGATCATCGTCTCGGTCCTCTCGACGCTTGGTCCTCAACTCATCACCTCTACAGCTCATCTCCCCCTGAGATGCCAAGAACACCTTCAAGGCATCTATTATTTTCCCGTGCTCAGCCAGGAGGGATGCCTGCAGTTGATTTGCTTCCACCAGGCTTTGAATAGTCTTTGACTGCTCAGCTACAATCCGCTCTAGTGAAGCTATCCGTTCCGAGTCTGAAGAGGGCGTGTCCGCAGGTGGTACCGTACCCGATACTCCTGCAGTAGTGGTGACCGTAGACTCAACAAATCGTGCTACTACCACCGATGGAGTAAGCGTTGGAGGTGGTAGAGACACAATTGCTGGAGCCGACGTCTGGACGGCCGTGACCGATGGAGTGTCAGCCGACGATGTAGCTACTACGGGAACAACCGTAGCGCTTGTACTCGATACCTGCACAGAGGTAGGAACAAGGGACATACCAGACAAGGCAGGTGGAGCAAAACGTGCAAACCTTGAAGTCTCTCCGGCTCTTACACCCATACCTGTCGTTTCCCTTCGTGAGCGCTTTCTCACCAGATGCACAGCTTCTTCTTCATCATCTTCCTCATCGTCGTCGTCTACAATTCTCTTCTGCTTACCCACCGTTTTCTCATGCCTCACCATCATCCGTCTGGCCTCTTCCATCACATCATCAAAATCAGCTTGTGGACCCGAGACTGGTATATTCTCATGTGGATCAAATCGGTCCATATCAAATAATCCTTGCCCGCCGAACATGGCGTCAAGATCAATCTCAGAAGCTGGCACAGCAGCAGATACAGCAGTAGATACAGCAGGCGCAGCTGATACAGCCTGGGGTGCTGCCGCCTGTTGTTGTCTTGGGTCTCTGAACTCGTCCCCTGCCGCAGGCACATACTCCGGGTTTATAAGATACCCAAAGAGCGGAGTATGCCTGGGACGCAGCTCAGGCTTGCTTCGTGCGCTAGACGTGCGACACTGTGCAAAGATACGTTTAGTCACACTTTCAACGTATCGTATAGGGCGTCGTTGAGGCAGCGTCGGAGCCACATGATTGAAAATCATCTGTAGAAATCGAGGATACATCGTAAACCGCTCACGCGCCACTGCCCTTCGTTGCCTGTCGATCTCGTAAAAGATCATTTGGCTGAACGAATACCTTTTATTATAAGTCAATGCAGTCATAGCAGACTGCATTGTCGCACCCATTCCATCAGTGCCTGCCTTCCGTCCTGACATACATACGATCATGACGTGCATGAGGAAGCGCCACTGATTTAAGAGGAACCCCTTCCTCCGTTGAGTGTCTCCTAAGAGACCCGAATATCCCATCCTGAGGAACGCCCCATCACGGAATGGCGCAACAAACTCCGTTGGGTCATCCCTCGTTTCTTCACCAAACTGCAACGCCACCCGTATATGTTCAGAAGAAAACTGAACGACTTGACCGTTAACGGTGGCTCGCATAACCGGGGGCTCAACCCGGCAATCATACTCTACCGTCTGCCAAAAGTCTTCAATATTCGGCAGCGAAATAGGCAGGGTAGTTGTTACTGCATGATAAATCCTTGAGCGCAGGAGAAAAGTAATTATCTCCCTGTAGTCTTCCACGCCCTTTGCATCTGGGTCAAGTGTTATGAACTGATTATGAGCTGGAAAGAATTGCCTCTGATCGTCACCGTCATCACCACCAGCTCCTCCAACAGCAGCCATATCTGCACTAAAGAACCAAGTTAGATAACCGTTAAGCAACTCACAAGTTCGCATTATACCATGAGCGAAGTTGTGATCAAACATGTATAGGCGAAGTTAAAGGTGAGGCGAAGTTGGGAACAACTTCGCTTCATCTGTAAGTTCGTCTAATTAATTTAAGTAAAATGGTCTAGGCGAAGTTGATGTTAACTTCGCCTTATCACAACAACGCCTCAGGCGAAGATGAGAGTTAGGCGAAATTAAGCCTTAGGCGAAGTTGTGGATAACTTCGCCTCAGGTGAAATTAATCGTCTGGCGAAGTTGATGATAACTTCGCCGAAACCCTAACTTCGCCTGAACTGAATCGGCGACTGTTCAGATTCCAACCACCGGAAATCCGGTGATTTCGGCTAAGTTCGACAATCAAGGACATCAAAACACATGAAGATAAGGATGTTTAGATGAGAAGGATGTCCATGCACACGTTAACACAAGTTTTGAAAGTTTCGATTTTCAAGGTCCGACGACCCGAGGTCTCGAACCGGGTAAAAACGACCATGGAAGAACATGTTTGTGAGGTATATCGACAACACGTACCCTCAACTGATAATAGAAACTGGAAACGAAGATCGAAATCGGAAAAAGATGATAAGTTCGCCGGAAAAGCACTGCTTAAGTTCGCTGGATTTTTTGAAAATAATGAATGTCACTGTTTTAAAAATCCTTATATAGGGTCAGTGTAGTTCAGGCGAAGTTACGGATAACTTCGCCTAGGCGAAGTTAAGCACAAGTTCGCCTGATTCAACTACTTCGCCTATAATTTCAAAATCAAACCTTTAAGTTTGAACATTTTGCAATTAACATTTGAAACTTCCAAAAAGAGTTTAAACAAAAATGATCATGTCTAAGTAACCAGTTATAAAATAATACAACTACAAAAATAGGAAAAACTTATAAAAATTTAACGAATAAGGGATCAAATTTCAGTCTAGGTAGGGACAGCTATGTTTTAGAAAAGATCCTAACAGGAATCATACTAACTACGTGACTGTCACATAGATCCGTGTTTAGCTGTATTATGACATATAGAGACAGGTTGTAAGCAGGTATAACTTAAAGTGGTTTTCATCGTTTCTGTGATACGAGTTAGGTTCAATTAATCCTTAAAATTTAAGTGGGCAACAACTCAGAAATATTGATGCCTCCTATCTATCCTCAAAGCGTATTTGGCTTTCCCCAAGTCACCCCGAGTTGACTTCGACCCATAGTGTCTGATTAACTTGTATGTACATTCCTTCTGGTTCCCGTTCTTCTTCTTTCTCAAGATAGAGAAGTCTTGATTTTATGGTCACTAATATGTTACTATAACTCCAAATATTTTTTTTTTTTAACAACATTGACTTCAAAGTAGAAATTTACTGCAAGTCCCGAATCTGGATCACTGCAGTGTCTTGAAACGCTTTCTTCACGGGAATCAGAACACACATGGGCTCGTGTATGACTGGGTAATCGCTTTTCTGCCTATCATTCGAAAAGATGTATATGAAGACACGCAAAACTCTTAAGGAGTTTCCACGTAAAATCAAGTAAAATTAGTTTGTATCACATCTACTTTTACGCACCATAAAAAGTTACCATGACATACAATGATTGTCCTAAAGCCTTTTAAGCCTAATAACTTCACTAGTTAAGCACACACAATCAGTATATATATCATTTTCCAAGGTTAGATCAATTTTCCGTTTAACATAGCTAACGAACTTCTTACGAAGTAACAGACTTGAAAAGTAATTTCATTTCCCAACAAAAAAAAATTTTGACTTCAATCGCCCCGATCACGTCAAATTCTTCAGGTAAACGGCAATCCTGAAGATCCAATGGATCAACTGGACCGACCACATACAAGTATGTGTCCTTCTAACTAAGTATGACCGACTAATTTTCAGCGACAGAAAGAAAACACATCATAACCGCCCCGGTCACTTTCAGTCGTCTGGTTAATGGCGACCCTCATTCTCTACAAGTAGAAACGAGGACCAAAACATATCCGAGGATATGTCCATCAAACTGAGGTAACCGACTAATTTTAAGCAATAGTGACGTTTTTTTTTTTTTTTTTTTTTTTTTTTTTTTTTATGTACAATAAAAACATGGTTACTCGGGATTGATCATCCCGTTCAGCTCAATTAGGTTTTGAAATCTGGATTTATCAAACGCTTTTGTAAATAAATCAGCGAAATTTTCTAGCGTATCGACCTTTTCGACCTTAATCAGTTTCTTCTCAGCACAATCCCGTATGAAATGATGACGAATGTCAATATGTTTAGTTTTACTATGTTTCACGGGATTGTTAATTACTGAGATGGCAGCAGTGTTATCAATTAAAATAGGAGTGAGTAAGAAATTCAGACCATAGTCGCGCAATTGTTGCTGAATCCACAAAAACTGAGAGCAGCAGTTGGATGCTGCCATATATTCAGCTTCGCACGTTGAGATTGCGACTGATGTCTGTTTCTTGACTGCCAGGAAACTAATCTTCCACCGAGAAACTGACATCCTCCTGTTGTCGACTTCCGACTCTGATTGCACCCTCCATAATCAGAATCCGTATAAGCAACCAGTTCCACGTCTCCTCCCTTCGGGTACCACAACCCTAGCTTCGGCTTGCCTTTGAGATACCGCAAAATCCTCTTCACACCCTTCATGTGAGATTCCTTTGGGTTTGCCTGAAAACGAGCACAAAGACAAACAGAAAACATTATATCAGGCCTAGAAGCAGTTAAATACATCAAAGAACATATTATAGCCCGATACTGAGTTGGGTCCACATCTGCGTCACCGTCTACTTCAGCTCCCAACTTGTGGTTGACGCAAATTGGAGTGTCAAATGGAGAAGAGTCCTCCATCTTGAAACGCTTGAGGACATCATGAACATATTTTGTTTGATGAATGAACATCCCATCCTTCTTTTGATCAACCTGCAATCCTAAAAAGAACGTTAGTTCACCCATAGCACTCATCTCGAATCTTTTCTTCATGACGGCCTCGAATTCCTGACACATGGATACTCTTGATGCAGCAAATATGATGTCATCCACGTAGACTTGAACTAGCAGGAAGTCACTTCCTTCTCTCTTCACAAACAAAGTACTGTCGATCAAACCCCTTTCAAAACCATTCTCTAGCAAGTAGTCCGATAACGTTGAATACCAGGCACGAGGTGCCTGATGTAATCCATACAGCGCCTTGCTCAACTTGTATACATGATCAGGAAAGTCTGGGTCAGGAAAACCCGGAGGTTGCTCAACATACACAACCTCATCAACTTTCCCATTGAGGAACGCACTCTTCACGTCCAACTGAAACACTTTCATCTTCTTAGAAGCAGCAAACGCCAAAAACAATCTTATCGCTTCCAACCTGGCCACCGGAGCAAACACTTCATTATAATCTATCCCCTCTTGCTGATTAAATCCTTTAACGACCAGCCTCGCCTTATTTCTTATAATAATCCCCTTTTCATCTCTTTTGCACTTAAACACCCATTTTGTGCCTATCGCATGCACATGCCTTGGTTTTTCAACCAAAGTCCAAACGTCCATCTTCTTAAATTGAGCCAACTCTTCTTGCATGGCCTCAACCCACGAGCTGTCCTTAAGAGCCATTTGATAATTTTTCGGTTCAATCTGGCTAATAAAGCATGAGTACAAACATTCGTTCATTATACCCGTTTCTCTAATGCTTGTATAAACACAGGTGTGCTCATTCAAGCTACTTCTGGTTTGTACACTGGAGGACACATCACCTATAACATTCTCCAGAGGGTTATCTTTGTGAATTCTCGTGGTCGGCAGAGCACCGACATGCAAATTATCTTCTAAATTAGTTGAGAGCTCATCAATGGTTGTTTCTGGCTGAGAGTGAAATGGATTGATAAACTCTTCTCCAGGAGAGACAGCAGGGGAACCGATAGAATTTGATGAGGAAGGTTGACAATCATCAAATAGCTGTCTATGTGCCAAATTTTCCTCCTCATCTAGAATCATCTTCGTAGCAACCCGTTCTTCTTCTTCTGTACGAACCAAATCAGGTATGTTAAAAGACTTGAAGAGCCTATCATAGTCGAAAATCCCAGGAGGTCCGATGCTGGGTCTTGGCGATCTGTAACTCGTAATGTCGGTGTTACATACCACTTCAACCTTGCCGTTCGTTGTATTAAAGACACGCCTGTTGGGAGTCCCAACTTCATAGCCGACTAAGATTCCTTCATCGGTTGCTTCACCAAACTTTGAATGTGCCTTTAAAATTGAACACGGGGACCCGAAAGCTTCAAGTCCACACAAATTGGGCTTTCTTCCATGCATCAGCTCGTAGCATGTTTTATTAAGTCTTTTTACCGTTAACACTCTATTCAGGACATAACAAGCTGTAGAAACAGCTTCAGCCCAGAACACCACCGGAAGCTTCGAATCAGCCAGCATTGTTCTGGCTCCTTCAATTAAAGTTCTATTCTTCCTTTCAGCCACTCCATTCTGTTGCGGAGTATACGGAGCGCTGAATTGATGTTCAATCCCTCTTGACAGACAGAAGATCTCCATTTCAAAATTTTTAAACTCAGAACCATTGTCACTTCTGATGAACTTCACTCGTTTATCCATAATGTTCTCAACTTTGGTAATCAGATTCTTCACCAGTTGAGCCGTTTCGTCCTTTGATTTCAGGAAGTATACCCACGAGTATCGTGAGTAGTCATCAGTAATCACCAAGCAATAAGTTGTACCACCTAGACTTCTTACATTCACAGGACCGAAGAGATCCATGTGAAGCAGCTCTAATGTACTAGCAATTGAGTTTACTTTCTTGGTGAGATGGGACTTCTTGTGCTGCTTTCCCTTTTTGCATGCAAGACATTTGTCTTCAAAATTGAAACTTTTTAAAGGAACACCCAACACAAGCCCATGACTGACAATATGGTTCATCTTCCGAAGATGAATGTGCCCCATTCTCCTGTGCCACAGTTCAGATTCTGATTCGCTTGCTTTCGTTAAAAGGCACGACTCTTCCGTTGACATTTCAGTTGAACTTAGATCCATCATATACGTATTTCGATAACGTGGAGCCTTCATAACTATCCACTCCTCTGGTATTTGAAAACCAGGCTTCAACACAATCGCATCAGTCTTCGTGAAGTGTACGGTATAATCTTTATCACAAATCTGCGACACACTCAGCAGATTGTGCTTCAGCTCTTCAACAAAGTTCACATTTTCTAACGTCATTTTCCCGTTAGTTACCGTACCCCTTCCAGTTATTCTGCCTCCACTCTCACCAGCAAAACTGACTCTTGCCCCTTGAACATGTTTTAAATCTTGTAACAAATCCTTGTTACCAGTCATGTGCCGGGAACAGCCGCTGTCCACAACCCAAAGATTCTTGGACGCCCTGTTCAACTGTTCCTGCACAAACAAAAAGATTATTAAAATTTGGGGACCCAAGACCTATTGGTCTTGGGTCGACTAACCTTCTTATCAGAACTCACACACCTTGACTGACCATAGTTAGCATTAGGAAAATTTTCACGAGTCCTAACAGGATACCTCCTTGGAGACTGATAGTGAGGCCAACCAAACCGACGATCATTAATAGAATCAAAAGAATTATAGCATTTGGTTTGGTTATTAGTGGTATAAAAACGAGATGTGTTTCTTTGAAAACCTGCATTATATTTCAAATTCGAATGGTTTTCATTTTTAACATTTAAACGATTTCCAGAAACCTTAGTCTCAGTTTTCGAGGGCCTCACCTCTCTGAAACGCTGCTTCAGAGGGCAATCAGCAACAAGGTGCCCTGTTTGATTACATCTAAAACAACATCTATATTCAACTTTCTTTTCAGCAGATGTTTTAGATGTGGAGGCAGTATTACCACCCGTACGTCTCACATAAGGTGGGACATATGGGTTGAGTGGAGTACTCTTTTGAGTTGATTTAACATTTTCTCCACTAGTGGGTAATACTTCCTTCTCTTTTGTCTTACCCGACTCGGATGACTTATCCGAATCAGATGAGACTGGACTTGAAATTTTAATTTTTGAGACAGGCGAACTTGTTTCGCCTTTACTAACTTCCGGTACTTTACCAGTTTCCTTAGCAGTACCTGTCTGATCAGCTACAAAATTAACAGCTTCATGAACACTAGGATTGAAAGTATAATTATGGTTATATGGTGGTGGAACCTCATGGTAACCAATTCCTCCCCTCTTAGGTGAGGAACCTTGATCACTGACGAGGTGATCAAGAATAGCAGAGGAATTCCGGAATTGCTCCAGTTTCCTATTTAGTTCCACCACTTTTACCTGGTGGTCAGCAATCTGTTTTTCTTTTTCAGCGATTAATTTGGTTTTCTCTTCTAAAACCTCGTAGCTTAGATCGATCACATCAATTTTTTCAGCTAATTTTGTTTTTAAACTTTTAACGTCTTTTTCACAAGCTTTAATCTTTATTTTATAATTATTTTCTCTTGTCTTTGTGAAGTGATGATCTTCTTTCAAGGTTTTAAATTCGGCATCCAATTTAACATACTGATCAGTAATTGTAGCAAGCTGTTCAGACAAGTTCTCACATTTAGTACAGATAGGTTTAGTACATACCTCGGAGTTCCGGTCATCAGCCATGAAAGCCTTTTCATTCTCAGCAGCTTTCATACATTCTTCAACTGCAACCTTTGCCATGTGTGCTTGCTCAAAGAGTTCTCCAGAGAACATATTCCAGTTGTATTCACCAGCATCAGACATCATGGCTCTATTCCCATTGTTGTTTCCACTTTGCTGTGTAGTCCTCCCTTGACTACGTTCTACCCGTGCATTAGTGCACTCTTTTGCAAAGTGTCCATTCTGTTGGCAATTGTAACACCTCACCCTTGACTTGTTAAATCCTGGCTTTCCACCTACGAACTTTCTGCCAGTCTTCTTCATGAAACGCTTCACTCTTCTGACTATCATCGCCATCTGCCACTGCAGATCCATCTCCTCCAGATCATCAGGATCGATCTGGTCATAGTCTTCTTCCAAAACAGCAGGGTCCACAATCTTCCCTTGTATGTAGTTCTCGTAAGAAGCAATAAAAGATGCATAGACTGCAAACTGCTCTTCAGCAGATTTGACACTCATTGGCATCTTAGTGTAGTTATTGCTTGAAGCACTGGGAGAGAAACTACTTGTGGATGCTTGAGGTTTCGAAGCACTTGATCCTCCAGCAACAAAGCAAACATCACCGTTCATGTTTACAGACACATTTCCTTCATGAGAAGAGTCAGAACCTGACTCTCCTTTGGAGTAGTAAGCAGCAGAGTCAGGCTTCGAACTTGAGCCTGAGTTAACTTTGGCACCATACATACCAGGGTCTTGAATCTGATCTGTTGGTGTCTCTTTACGAACCATATTAAGCTCAAAGGTTCTGAGCTTGTTTACTGCTGTCTCCAAATCATAATTAGGAAAGTCTCTGTCTTCCCTCATTAGAACAGTGTACATTTCCCACTTCGGTGGGAGAGCATCGAGAAGCTTTTCAACTATTTCCTCTTCTCTGTAAGCAATCGAATAGTTGTTCAGCTCTGTCATTAGATGATAATATCGGGTGATAATATCATCGAGTGATTCGTTCTTCAAATGCTTGAAAACAGAGAACTGGGTCTTTAACAGCTTAATCTTCGAAGCACGAATACCCACGTTCCCTTCGAATCTATTCTCAAGAGCATCCCAAAGCTCTCGTGCAGAAGTGTACTTCCGGAATGTATGGAGAATCTCTTGAGGAAGAGCCATAGTAATTGCAGCATGGGCCTTGCTCTCGGCCTCGTACATCTTCTTCTCTTCTTCCTCCATCTTGCTGTACTTCTTTATCACATCCCGACCTTCGTATTCCATCGTCGGTGGAATATATCCATCCTGGATGCACACCCACATCTTTGCATCCTGGTATTTAATATACTGAATGAATCTATCTTTCCACGCTACAAAGTCGGTTCCTTTGATCAACCTTGGGGCCTTAGTAGCCGATCCCGCTTCAACTTCCATTTTGACTAACTCTGAGATGTTAATTGACGACATCTTCACGAAAACAAGAAAAACCCGAAAATTCAAAAATTCTTCCAAACAGTACTATAGGCGAAGTTAAGGCTAACTTCGCTTAAGTGTTAACTTCGCTGGAAAATTCTTAAATTCGCGTGACTTGGCGAAGTTGAGAATAACTTCGCTTAGGATAAGCGAACTTAGGAGGTAAGCGAAGTTGAGGATAACTTCGCTTAGGCGAACTTATGAGGTGGGCGAAGTTGTGGATAACTTCGCTTAGCCTTATATCTTCGCCGAAACCCTACTTCCAGTGACGGCAACTTCGCCTGAAGAACAGCAACTTCGCCCGAAGAACACTGAAAATATTCAGATCTGTTTTCGACGATTTAGCAGTTTCCGGTCGGTGTAATGGCTTGAATAAGACTGTATAAGGTGAGTATAACACAATCCCAACGAAAACGTGTCCCGCGAATAGGTCAAACGAGACGTTTTCTACACCCGCGTGAAATCCCGAACCTCACAATTGAGCCTAAAGCTCTGATACCAATTGTAGGTTCCTGGACGGATCGTACACGGGATATCGCTATCTACGCAGGTGCGGAATCCCTGCGTGGGTAGATACGAGCGTAGAATACGTAAAACACGAACACACAATACAAACAAAACCACGTTATATTATAACTCGAACCACGTCTATTACAGACACTTGACACGTGAAATGATCACAGCTATATCGAACTCTGAAACAAACTCTCTAAAAAACCAACCGCGTAAACAGTAACCCGTAGGTTACTTAAATACACGACAACTTCGCCTCAGGCGAAGTTGTCAATAACTTCGCTCGTTGAACAAGTTCGCCTCAATAACTTCGCTCGTTGAACAAGTTCGCCTAGGCGAACTTGTCAACAACTTCGCTTGGTTAACAAGTTCGCCTAAGCGAACTTGTCAACAACTTCGCTGTTACACAAACAATTACATAAACAATATTACAGACTCGATTACAGACTTTATACATATGAACTACTGACATCTATGCACCAACAATAACATGTCATCATATAAAATAAGTTTTAACAAGATGCTATTTGTTATATCTATTATACATGCAAATATATAGATTATATATCAATCTAACTATTATAGTGTAACGTATCACAAGTATATCTACATAGAAACACTTATTTCAATCACTTTATTGATAAAGACCATAGAAAGTACACGCTAAGTTCAATAGCCATCTCAAATTAAAGCTACGATAAAGAATGAAAACATACACATAACATAATGCATCACGATATTAATTAAAGCATATAAAATTGATAGCAATTTCTACATTTTTTTCTTTTACGATCAAAGACTTACTTTTATGTAACATTCGATTCAACATAAGCTTTTATGTATTTACCAATCACTAAAGCAATAAACTTGATTTCTTTGTTGTTGGTCTAAACAAAATAAATCTATTAAATGCACAGCAAGAATTTCATACAGTATAATGCTGAATCAAAATCTCATTTATATTTATATAAATGATAAAAGAGTGTAATTTCTAACACTAAAAGATTGTGTGCGTAAATATATTTTAAAACATAACGGAGATACTTGCACTAAATTAACTTACATATACTGAATAATTTTTGTTCCATATGATAGGAAATATTGATTTTGAAAAATATATTTGCACACAAGCGTTTCATATATTTAACTTTTATACAAACCACATGCATTTAAAGTCCAAATATAACACAAATAAAAGAATAACTAAATCAATCATGTAAAATATAATACACACTTTGAGATCTTGAAAATAAATAAGAGAATATCTAATTCTTTAAATTTACTTACACATGCTATAATATCTTCAGTGTCTCGTGATATTCAAAATTAAGAGAATTTTTATTTTCTTAACATATTGCATATGCCACTTATATATTTTGTAACATCAATAAAATAATAACAATAATTTACTTGATTTAAATCTAAAATGCACACTAATTCAATCACTGTTAATAACAACATTGTTTACAAGTATCAAACAAATATATATTTTTTTATTTTTTTTAATCATTTTAACTTAAAAAAAACAATTAACTTTAATAGATTAATATAAATTACTAAGGGGGTGAACGAAACTAATATCAAGTTTTAAAAACTATTGTTTAACTGTAATAAATGTAAATAAATATTTATGGCTTATAATTCGGTAATATGTCATATAATTCCATTATGTGCATACTGAATTAACAGTGACCAAAATAAACGTATTTGTTTAACTTCATGATTAAATAATCTATAAACATTACTTTTAACTTTCAATTCATTAGTACCACAATCAATTATTTTTATTTCATATTATAAATTAAAAGATATTAAAAAAAAATAGTCTTCGTTCTTTTGATAAGAATAAGTAAATAACAAAAAACAGTTTCTTTGTTTCTTATATCATTATATTATTCATGATATATAAGTAAATAGTAAAGAATAGTTTCTTTAGTAGTTACCCACAAAATCGATTGTCGGTCATGCGATTATTTATTATTAATATTCAAACAGTTAATGTAAATAATTATAATTTGTAATTGTATTTGAATAATAAAGATGATGAATTAAAAAATACCAACTTACCTTATGATGTGTGATCCAACTTCATAAGCAATTCGTGCTGATAATGTGTTGTGAAATAAGCCTAATAGCCAAACATGTGAGAGAGAGATGTAGGGAGAAATGTGAAGATTTCATTCATTAGGTGTGTATTACAATGAGGTATAATGAGATGTATATATAGGATAGAAAAACTTGGGGAATAAGCCAAATCTATTTTAGGTGATGGTAACCATAATAATTATTATTCATAACAAATATGATAATATGATAGATGTGACTCGCTTACAAAGTTATATAAGCAATAATCAATTACAATATTTACTAAAATAATGTAATAAGCTTAAGTATAGGATGAGAATTAAAGTCGTAAAATTAGAAAACATAATTAAGGGAACACTTTTTAGGACGATTGTTCACCTTTAAAAAATGGTGGCGGTGGCGGTGGCGGTGGATGATGATGGTCAGCTAGGGTTTTGTGAAGATGGTGAAAATGGATGATGTTATATTTTGTATTTTTGAATGAATGTGTAAAATTACAAACTGCCCTGTTGCAGATGAATAGATTTAATGACAAAAATTAACTCGATTAAAGTAAAAGGACGAAACGTGTAATATCTAGATATAATAGGTACAAATCTAGTCAATTTTAAGAATATACGTTAAACTTTGGTGCAAACATAGAAAAACAAAATTTGTAATAGATTGTAAAATTTTTATTAGTTATTAATTGTGAAAAATAATACTTATAAATTCATAAATTATATAATACTTCTGTGTATATGTTTATTATAAAGTTTTTTTTTTCTTATACTAAGTGTAATTTAATTTTTATTTTAGTTGACATAAATTATTATATAAATTTAAATTATAATTTAATTTATTGATGATTTTTAAATGAAGGGTTTTGATCATGACTTGAAAGAGTTTTATGATTCGATATCAAGCCAATTATATGGATAAAAAATTTTGGAGTAGTTTCTCACATATACCCATGTTCATAAAATATGTTTTTTTTATAACTAACTAATAAAGCCAGGATACTCGGGTAACATAACGGCAAAAGACGACCTATACACTGTATGTATAAAACCCTATGTTTATTTATTAATCAAAACACCTTATATTTTGAAGAGTAGACTTAACAACCATATGTTCGTACTGTCGTAGTTTTGGTCGGTCCATTATTTTATAATGTATTATACTTTTGTATCTATTATAAATCAAATAAACAACTTGTCATTTATTTATTTATATATATCTTTGATTTGATATCCTCTTCCTTTGCTCGGAGGAGACAGTATTTTTAATTAGTTGTCTATCCTATGATCATAACCTTTTATTTAGTATATTCTGTTTCTTAAAAAATATAATATATATATGGTTTTAAATTGTTTGAAAACTTCAAAGATTCTCATTCATTGTTCTCGACTTCAAGTCGTTCATATCTTTCACATATTTTTAATATGAAAATTAAGTTTAGGACTTTGAATCCGTGTCTGACCCGAATTGGCAATGCTTATCAAACTAGTTGAGACATGAGATATAAAGCTACTAACGAGTCAAACATTTATAAAGTATTTGAGATAAAAAGAAGTTATCGAGCTCTCGGATAATTGTAAATTTTGGCTCATTTAGAACTAACTGGTCTGCTTACAGTCAAAACATCAGAATTCGTTAAATATTTGTTATTACTTAGAACAACTAAGGTATGTTTGGTTGGAGGTAATGGAATGAAGAGCGAATGGAATGGGAGAAGGAATGTAATGGACAAGAGAATGAAATGGATCATTACCATTCATTTGTCGTGTTTGGTTAACCTATAGGAATGAAATCAATTATTAATCTTTATTGTTTGGAATCCAAAAAAATTGTAGAAATGAAATAGAAATAATAAAAACACTCATATCTCAAAATATTTTTTAACCCAAAAAAAAAAAAAAAAACTTACAATGGCGACGGTGGTAGCTCCGGCAACGAAAATGGTGGCGACGGTGGCAGCGGCGATGGTGGTGTCGGCGGAGTTGGTGGTGTTGCCAATGGTAGTGGTGGTGGTGGTGGTTGTTAGATGGTAGTGTTGTTGAAAAAGTAGGAATGAAATGAAAAAAAAGAAGGGGGTGGGAAGGAATGGTTTTGATGGAATAGGATTCCATGTGTAATGGATAATTCCATTCCATTAAGCAAACCAAATATCACTTTTTTCATTCCCACGTAATGAATCATTTCATTCCTACTGTCATTCCTGCATACCAAATGCTACCTAAGTAATAACAATTTAGCATTCAAGCGATTTCAAATCATAAAGGAATCAAACTATCCATACAAGGTTCATCTAAATAATCAATCTAAACATTCCATTAAATTTCAAACACTACACAAGCAACATATCAAACTACGAATTCAAACTATCTATAATCAAAATTTATATATCGATCAAACGGTAACATTCACATTATACATAGACAAGAAGCATACCTAAAATTGAGGTTGTTCGGATCTATACGTTGTTCAAGCTGGGTAATTGATTTAATAACCGGATAACATGGTAAATAGGTAATAAGTAATTGGCTTAATAAGTAATAGATTAAATTTTGTTAACTTAAATGTGATTAATATTGCATTTATTTGTTTTTAAATAAATAAATATTTATAATACATATTTAATAATTTAGCTTTTCTGTGTCATTGGTAACTTTGTATGGATGTTGAATTGTTGATGCCCAAAAATCTTCTACTTGCGTTTCGATTACATATTATTTATAGATTAAATAATTCCATAGTTGATGATAGGCCCCTAGCGATTAAGAGTGAAGACAAGAAAGAAAATGTAAACAATTTTACAATTTTAACTTTAGGTGTTTCCGAGTAATTGAGTTGACTCTGAGATTGTTTATAATGATTAGACACTTTATTAAAGAAAATAATTGTTATAAATAAATACAAATATATGAACAAATAATGTTGTAAAATGCCAATTAAATAAGAAAATATCTTTTTGGGAAATTACAGCAGACAAACGTAATCATAGTCAACTTGCATTGGCACCGACCATTTAATTTTAAAACCCCCACGACTATATGTGATTCACTTTGTCTCCCAAATGTAAAGATATTGATTTTGGTTGGCATAAGTTATCATCGAATATACCTATATAACAACCACTAGCTGTCTAGTATTAAATGTGTATGATCTTCAACTAAAACACTACATATTTTACTATCACTTGAGACATAATAAAATTATTAGTTGTTCAAAAAAAGAAAAAAAAATCAAATATACCTACTTACCTAGGTTTATTTGGTTGACAGACAACGATTATCCAATGTCTATGCAGCTTATAGTGTAAAAACTTAATCTGTTTTCACGTTGTACGTGTTCCTAAGTTCTTTCTAAAAAGAGAAGTGGAAGAAAATGGAAGATGCTGAAAAACATTTGTGTTCTCGAGTTTTTAACGAAAGATAGTTTAAAAAAAAAGTAAAATAACTCAACTTTTCTTTCAAAATGAGTGGATTTGAAATAATTTCTCCTTTTGGCTTTTTTAAAAAATCTGTAATTTATTTTCCATTCAAATTCTGGAACAAGAAATTAAATAATATCCTTTCATTTTCTCTCTTCTTATTCCCATTTCCTTTATTTCGTTTATTAAACTTGAGAGCGCAAGTTTGAAGGGTTAGAGATATTTAGAAGAAAAATAAGACTTAAAATACGTAAATGATGCATATAAAATATAGATTAGGTTGTCTCAAATCTGCATCGGCTTATGCTAATTGATAAGTATGAAAACACAAATAAGTTATAAATTCCACACTCCACGCTAATAACCGTTAACCATACATGATGATCAAGTTAAGAAAAGAGCGAAATAGAATTTGTTTTTAAGAGAAATCTCATTGTTGGTGGTTTTTGTGTCATCAAGAGAGTGAAGCCCCAGGGGTTGCAAGGAGGCATCGTCGTAGTGGGGTTGTTCAATGGGCAATGCTTTTGGTGGGGTCCAAGAGTAAGCCCCTGATAATTATTTATTAAATACGTATGACTGTTAGAAAACTGCATGAAATTAATTGTCAGTTGGAACTAATTAAGAGTAACTGAGTAAGTGCTATCAACGATAACTGAAATCAAGCACCAACTTGTTCAATCCGTGACAAATGCAACCGGTAGTAAGTGATCAGCAGTAACAAATTTGAAACAACTTGATTATCAGTTTCAGTTGACCCATTAAAGTATGTGTTGTGGTTACGTTTGGTCTGCCCGTGATATATTAACAAAACAATGCATCAGTTTGGAATAATAATGCCTAAAATTTGTCACGTGTTATCAGGTTATCATTGGATCTGGATATGAAATTTTTTATTGGGCTTCAAGGCCTATCTATTAAAACATTAAAGCCCATCCTGTCACATGAAATATGTTCTTCCAAGTTTATGGGCTTCAAGCCCTTATCTTTTACGCTTGATCGTAAACTTTACAAAATACAAACTGTACAATAATAAAAAAAATTTAACTTCAAAGCTGTTGTATCAACAACATCCATACTTTATCTGTAGCTATCCAGGTTCGGTATTTTAACACTTGGTGAATCTTGAAACTTGAAAATTATATTTTTAAATGTCTGATCAGCGTTGTAGGATACACATCAAGTGATAAATATACTTAGTTACAACCGTCGAATTAGAGTGAAGCCTCTACTTGTCGATTTACTGAATAGTCTAATTCAATTCATGAATTGTTTGGGCATGGTGTGACGGTAAGGTGTCTCTTCTTTATCTTAGGTGGTGTTTGTTTTTTTACAAAAGATCTTCCTGGCCTCTTTTGTCTGCAGCGCGCAGACCACGCGCAGACATTGCCCTTTGCAGACTGTTTGTTTTTTCGAAGACGTTTCATTAAAAAACGTCAGCGCGCCCTCTTCTTGGTGCAGACTTGGACCATAGTCTTCCAACCTCTTCTAAACTCATTATTTCTATCAGATATCAATTAAGTTATTAAGTTTTTGTTAATTGAATTCTTGTTAATTGATTTGTTCAATTGTGTTGTTAATTGATTAGTTTTTTTTTTGTTCGATTATAATTTTGCATAATTGTTCAAGTATTATTAGTTTTTAGTTGAACAAAGTTTGTAAAAAGTTAAGGATTATAAAAAGTCTATAGAAAGTTTTTAGTTGAAAAAGGTTTGTAGAAAGTTTAGGTTTATGTCATCGGTTTGTGAGTTGTTTTAAGCTCGAGTTTTGACTCGTTTCATTCATTATGTATGCACTATCTACTTTCGAAAACAATTGAAGAAACTTTTGGAGGAAAAAACATTCACGTGGAAAATTGTTAATGTAAGTTTTATAATTTGCTAGTTCAGAGGTATAAAATTTGGATTTATATATTTTCAATTGTTGCTGGATAATTTGTATTTCTGGTATAGAGCTTATAATGAAAGTTTTAACAGTCTGCAGACGTTAAAAAACAAACAGTCTTCTTAATGCAGAGTGCAGAGGTTTGGTCCACCTCTTCTACTACAGATGCTGTAGATGTGGTCCGCAGACTGCATACATTTTACCTCTGAAAAAACAAACAGCACCTTAGAGGTAGATGGTTCAAAGTCTTCGAGGCAAAATAGAAACATCTGGGAGTAGGTTAGTTCGCAGGTAAAGTAAAAACTAATATATTTATTTTTAAATCCAAGTATTTAGTGTTTGCATTAGATTATATAAAACATTCAAGTCATCCCTTTAAGTCATTATAAAGTTTAAGATTTTAATACAGAAACAATAACAATTTTAAATATTTTATATGAATCATGAGAGCCAAAAATTATTTTAATTATGATTTGATTATATATATAAAATTTAAGGAAAACATCGTCAATTTTTAATGGTTTATATAAAACATAAATAGCTATAGTTAGTTATATGTCATGCCTTCTAGTGTTATAAATGCAACCATATAAATGCATAACCCATTGAAGAGGTAGGTCCCAGCAGAGCCCAGTTGGACCCGCAAGACTCACCTCAAAGAGGGACGTCTGCGCAGTTAAAACCGCAAGACTCACCTTCAACAGGGACGTCTGCGCAAAGGCTAAACTCGCAAGACTCACCTTGAAGAGAGACGTCTGCGCAGAAACCAACTGGATCCGCAGGACCCACCATGCTCAGAGACGTGACGTCCTTACGCGCTGTACGCAAGCTGTTCCCGCAGGAAAAGCCTCCCAATGGTCGACGTACTCCGCCTGTTCCCGTAGTAACGGATACTAGCCATCAGGGAAGGCTACCCGCGCAGCAAGGCTACACGCACAAGGCACTTAACTCTTAAATAATTCAGTAATGTCACCTGAAGAAGGAGTGAGCAAGCCGGGAACACTCCCGCCCAAAGCCGGGAATACTCCCGCCCAAATGAGCCAGTCCGTACGCTACTGGAGGACCTTTTGTACTGTACCTGACGAGGTATGGACAAAAGGTCTGACCAAAGCAGCGACAGCTCACTGTGACAAAGGAATAGTACACAGCCGGCCTGGTCACTATCAGCCGCTGCCTACTCACCAACCCCTGTCACTATTAGCCGCTGCCTACTCACCAACCTGTCGTAGCACGTGCATAGCCTGCAGTTGGTGGAAAAGAATAGTACACAGCCGGCCTGGTCACTATCAGCCGCTGCCTACCCACCAACTACCAGCATGGCATGTGCGTGGCCCACAGTTGGCTGAACAGGAATACTATTCAGCCGGCTGTACCTTCTTGGAAACCTACCTTCGGCTATAAATACTCCAACACCTTGGAATGGTATGGACACATTACATTACCTTACATTATCTGATATCTCATTATCTTATCTTCTCTAGCAATCTCTTAATATACACTTATATTCAAGAGCAATCTAGTCTGATTCTCACGCCGGAGGGTGGTCACAAGAAGGTACCCCCCCCCCTTCTCAGTGACGAGCTCACGGTGTCTGTTTTGCAGGTCATCAGAAGAACCATCTTTGCCGGACCTAACCCCTCGTGGGAAACATCTATTTAACCCCCAGATTATCCGTAATCTGCCCGGGGTCAATTAGTGTTTCTTCACCCATTGTCTTCAATTGGCTAGACTAAACCATCACGAAACAACATGATCACATGATAAAACCAAACAATTTTCATTTCCTACGTTCCAAATCAATGAATTTATTTTTGTGACCATCATGTGATTGGTTAATGAACTCATTGATGATGTCTATTCAAAGTCGTACATCATGTTATTGTTTTAGTAATCGGGACCCTCTCAAATTATGAGTGGTGTTTATAGTTGAGATGTGACGATTGTTGTCAAGTAATACAAGTGGTGTTTAATGTAACACTTATTTTTTCATGGTAAAGAAAATCCAAAAACTTTGTACGTTTAGTAATGAAAGTAGACTAAGGCAAGCTAAAACCTAAAGCATAAGAAGGTTTAGTAATGAAAGTAGTGATGGTATTTTTACACAAATAAAGATGAGAACAATAGAATTAAAAGGCTAGTAACTTTCATTAATTGAGAAAACTGAATAATCTGTACAAGAGATGGAACACCCATTTAAATACTAAAAGAAGCCTAAAAAATCTGAACTAACTAGCTAAAATCAATCAGTAAAAGATTCACCAATTGACCCATTATTTTATGCATAAATAAAGGAAACTACTAACACACTAACCCACGTGGGTGACGTGGTTTATTCTTCCACCTCAAGATATGGAACCACTACATTAAAAATAGCCTTCATGCATGCATGTAGTTAGAGATCATGTTTCTTCATCCCCCCATGATCCTAACTGCATCACTCCAAGCATAGAACGAAAATAGGCAAATTTCTCCTTGGATAAAGACTTGGTAAGAACATCAGCTGTTTGATCATAGGTGCTGCAAAACTCCAAGGCCACAACTCCCTTTTCAACCATTTCTCGTATGAAATGAAACTTTAATTCGATATACTTGGCCCTGCTATGGTGAACTGGATTTCTTGATAAGCTGATTGCAGACTTGTTGTCACAATAAATAACAGTGGGGTTTTCTTTTTTAAGATTCATGTCTTCAAGCAATCTTCGAAGCCATATGGCTTGACAAGTAGCCCCGGATGCAGCGATATACTCTGCTTCTATGGTAGATAGTGCAACAGTAGGTTGTTTCTTCGAGCTCCAAGACACAGCTCCACCTCCAACTGAAAACACATAGGCTGATAGGCTCTTTCGATCATCAACAGAACTTGCCCAATGACTAGTGTAGTTTCTTTGCACCTTGAATACCATATCCCAAAATCTGTAGTCCCAGCCACATACTTTAAAATTCGACGAGCAGGTCCCATATGAATCTTTGACGGACTTTGCATGAATCGGGATATCACACTAACTGCATGAGCCAAGTCGGGTCTAGTGTGAATAAGATATATGAGCCCCCCAACTAGACTACGAAATAGTAGAAGGAAAAGCTTTAACATTCAAAAAAAAAAAAAGATTTCTTCATCCACCTTTGCTGCCCCATCATTCACTGATAACTTTTCATTATAGTTCATAGGTGTTTGCTCCACGTTGTCACCTGTTACATTGAACTTTTCCAACAACCCTTGGGCATATGCACGCTGATGTAGAAAAATACCACGATCACATTGTTCAACTTCTAGCCCGAGAAACATGTTAAGAAGACCTAGATCAGTCATTTCGATGGCTTCTTTCATACTTTTCTTGAAATCACTAATAAGCTCGTGACTGGAAGAGGCACATATAATATCATCTACGTATAGACATACATAAATAATATCACCGGATAGACTTTGCTTAACATAAGATGTGGGCTCATTCATACTCTTCTTGTACCCATGATCAGAGAAATAGCGATCGATCTTAGCATACCAAGCTCTAGGAGCTTGTTTCAAGCCATACAATGCTTTATTGAGTTTATACACCATTTCAGGGTGTTCTTTAGATTCGAACCCTACCGGCTGATCAACATAAATCTCTTCAGAAAGTTCGCCATTCAAGAACGCAGATTTCACGTCCAGTTGATGTACTTGCCAACCCTTATGAGCAGCCACAGCAATTAAGAGACGGATAGTTTCGAATCGTGCCACTGGAGCGAATGTCTCATGAAAATCAATACCCGGTTGTTGTGAATACCCTTTGGCAACTAGACGAGCCTTGTATTTTACAACTTCACCTTGAGCTCCCTTTTTGGTTTTGAAAAGCCATTTAACACCAACAGTACTTCTTCCCGGTGGTAGAGAAACGAGTTGCCATGTATTGTTCTTGACTATGGATTGAATCTCTTTAACCATCGCTTCCACCCATTCTTTTAACGACGCAGCTTGAGAGTAGGTTTGAGGATCATTCACACTTAGAGCAAATTGGCAGGTGTGATAATCCTCCTCGCTGTCGGATAAACCCTCGCCACTTGTAAAGTCTTTTAACCATGTAGGGGTACGTGTTTGCCTTTTAAATGGGCATGGTTGCTCATCAATAGTGGGGTCATTTTGATGCATGGTGTTGGATAAGGTAGGTTGACTTTGAGGGGAAGGAAAAGATGAGTGACTGGCTTCATGGGTAGGTATAGGACTAGGTTGTTCTATGTTAGGTGTGTTGTGTAATGGTGATTGGCTATCATCTGACTCATTCACATGGGAATTGTCATAATTCAGTGGGAATAATAGGAAAAGGGTTACAGAACTTGTACACAGAGCTATCTGAGGTACTGCCACCATTGTTGCCCCACACCCATTTTTCATTTTCAAGAAACTCCACATCTCTTTTGAGGCTAACCTTTCGTGTTTCCGGATTGAATATTTTGTAGACCCCATTGGCAAAGTTCGAGTACCCTATAAGAATTCCACGCTCGGATCTGTCATCAAGTTTCCTCCTTAATTGGGTTGGAACAGCTCCATATGCTAAGCTTCCAAATGCGCTTAGATGATCAACAGAGGGTTTTACGCCACTCCATGCATGGAGTGGTGTTTGATCAATAAGGGCTTTGGTAGGTGATTGATTGATCGTGTATACCGCAGTTGAAACCGCCTCTGCCCAAAGGAAATTTGGTAGATCTTTTTCCTTCAGCATACTTCTCGACAGATTCATAACCGTTCTATTCTTTCTTTCAACCACCCCGTTATGTTGAGGGGTGTAGGGTACTGTAACCTCTCGCTTAATACCAGCTTGAGTATAAAAAATATTGAATTCTTGAGAGCAAAATTCACCACCTCTGTCAGAACGAAGCACTTTAATTTTCGAATCACATTCATTTTCAATTAAGGCTTTAAAATGTTTGAATTTTTCAAAAGCTTCACTCTTGTTACCCAAGAAATAAACCCAACACATTCTGGTTAAATCATCTATAAAGAGAAGATATTAAAGGCTTTTCCCAAGACTGGGAATTTGCATAGGGCCACATAAGTCAGTGTGCACAAGACCTAGTTTGGTCTTGGCACGCCATGAGGATGACTTAAATGGTTTCCTTGCCTGTTTACCAATCATGCAAGCTTCACATTTAATGGCAGTGGTAATTTTAGGCAGTCCAACTACCATTTCTTTGTCATAGAGTTGTTTGAGACTTTCAAAATGTAAGTGACCATACTTGCTATGCCACTTTAAAGCTTCTTGTTTCTGAGAATTTGAGGGACCATCCTTGACTGTAAGAAGACAAGTTGTATAAAAAATAAACATGTTATTTGAAGCCACCTTGATCTCCATGATTTTCTTCCCTGTGCTTTTGCTTTTGACAATACACATACCATCATCAAAAACTAAGGAATATCCTTTCTTCATTAGCTGCCCCACGCTTAATAAATCATACTCCAATTTAGGAGCATGAAATACATCAGTCTTGGTGGAAGGATAAGTTGTAAGTGACTGGTTTTCTGTCATGGTGGAAACGAACAGTAGTTTTTTTTTTATGGTAGAGAAAGATCGGACCGAGCCTTATGTGGCTCTGATACCACTATGATGGTATTTTTACACAAATAAAGATGAGAACAATAGAATTAAAAGGCTAGTAACTTTCATTAACTGAGAAAACTGAATAATCCGTACAAGAGATGGAACACCCATTTAAATACTAAAAGAAGCCTAAAAAATCTGAACTAACTAGCTAAAATCAATCAGTAAAAGATTCACCAATTGACCCATTATTTTATGCATAAATAAAGGAAACTACTAACACACTAACCCACGTGGGTGACGTGGTTTATTCTTCCACCTCAATATATGGAACCACTACATTAAAAATAGCCTTCATGTATGCATGTAGTTAGAGATCATGTTTCTTCAAGTAGAACTAAGGCAAGCTAAAACCTAAAGCATAAGACGCTTAAGGAAACAATACTTAAACATGAACTAGACAATTAACTTAAATCACGTAGATATAAGAATATTTGATATAGGCACCACATTACCGCTAATAGTGGTGATGTGGCAACACAAAACACAACGCGCTGGCTTAAGTCGCCCTTGTATCCACCTCATCGATCAAATTAATAAACTTAAAAAATATATATTAAATATTGTTTTTTTTAATATTTGAGTACATTTCAAATAATTTAAATTTCAATTATGCTATTTTTAGTTCGAAAAAAGTACCAATGAGTTTCGTAAACTTCCAAGAAGTTCGAAAAACAAATTTGGATCATTAATCAATCAAGTTTTTATTTTTCTTACGAAAAACGTTGTGTGTATTATGGATGTTTGAGCGTATTTAAGGAAAACTGATATGGGTTTGAGCGTATTGGATTTTAACATTGAGCATTTTTTATGTTCTTGGCTTGAGCGTTTTGTAAAACGGCTTGAGCATGATTCGCGTACCTATCGATTATTGTACGTTAAACGATTATGGTACGATAAGTTAACCTACTCAAAGTAATATAATTTCGTAAAAACCCTCCAAAAATAAAAATAAAAATAAAAACCGTTACCCAAGAACATTAGAACACAAAGCAAACCCAATGAGTTTGGATCCAATGCACGATGAAATCCCATTTTCCTCGTACTAGTAGTATCACATGTACGAATTATTATTATTATAGTTTTAATAATAATAATGTTGCAATTATCAAGGGACCACAATAAATATCGCTTGGCTTTCTTCAATTTTCCCTTTTGGTGTTGGCAGTTTCATGTTCTTCTACCTTGTCTCCTTTATTATTTCCGTTTTTTTTATTTTAAATTTCTTATTTGATAATGATAATCTCTTGATCCCTGCAACAAATATATATATATATACACATATATTAATTTTCATATTATGCAATCTTGAATCACACATTTTGATTTTTTTTTCTATAATATCATGCAATTTGGATCATATTAATCTTTTGGGATTATAGAGAAAATTGTGTTTGATCTGACACAAGTGTGAAAATGGGTGTTATAAGCACCATTTTAGGGGCTTTTGGTTTTGGGATTGGAATTGTACTTGGACTTGTGATTGGTTATTTTCTCTTCATGTTCATCCAATCTTCTGATGTTGAGGTTAACTTCCTAATTATTATTCACTTTATGTTATAAGTCGATTTGTGTTCGTGTTAAGAGTGAATAGTGAGCTTTAAGGTTTAATTCATAGCTTAATACGGTTATTAATTTGTTTTGAATCATCAAGACTCCTGAAATAAAGCCTTTGGTTGAACAAGATGAGCCTACCTTGCAACGAATGTTCCCGGAGATACCCGTTTGGGTGAAAAATCCTGACCATGATCGCGTATGTTTTGTGCGTTTTGTTTCTTGTTACATAAGTTGTTTATATGTTAACTTTTGGTTTATGAATAGGTTGATTGGCTTAACAAGTTTATTGAAGTAATGTGGCCATACTTAGACAAGGTGGTTTATATATCTTGTCTTGTTTATATTCTTTTGCATTTGGGCAACGGTTTAAATGAATATTTGCAATGTTTATTAGGCAATTTGTAAAACCATACTTGCGACAACCGAACCTATGATCAAAGAACAAACTCCTCAGTACAAAATTGATGAAATCGAATTCGATTCACTTACATTGGGCACCCTACCGCCTACTTTTCATGGTTAAACTTGTTTAAATCTCTTAATGCTATTATTATTATTATTTTTATTATTATTATTATTATTATTATTATTATTATTATTATTTCAGGAATGAAAGTTTATACGACTGACGAAAAGGAGATGATAATGGAACCATCATTCAAATGGGCGGCAAATCCTAACATTCGTGTGGGTATTAAGGCGTTCGGGTTGAGACCGACTGTCCAAGTGGTTGATTTGCAAGTGTTTGCTGCTCCAAGGATTACTCTAAAGCCATTGGTGCCAACCTTTCCATGTTTTTGTAAAATTCTAGTTTCTCTTATGGAAAAGGTGAGCTAACAATCTTTTTAAATCTAGAGGCTAAAAATTGTATGCAACTTTAAAATTTTGATGTTAAAAGTTAAAACCTTTGGTAACATATGTTTGTTTTTCCAGCCTCGTGTTGATTTTGGATTAAAATTAGGCGGGGCGGATCTCATGTCGATTCCAGGCTTGTATGGATTTGTGCAGGTTTTGTATATTTTTTTCAGTCTTTTTACTTTAGGATCTTCAAAAACACCAATCTAGAATCGATAAACATCAATCGAAGATTAAAAGATTGGATTTTTGGTAAAGATTATTCAAGAACCAAGAAACTACAATGGATTTTTTTTTTAAGAATTCAACTTTTTTATAATTTTACCACCAAGATTGGTCTTGGCTTACTTTTGTTTTTCTATTTTTTAGGAGTTAATCAAAGATCAGGTTGCAAGTATGTATTTATGGCCAAAAGTACTCGAGGTAGAGATATTGGATCCTGCAAAGTAAGTATGATCTGCCACTATATGTTTTCGTTTGTTGAAATGCATAATTAATTTTGAAATGTCAGAGCAATGAAACGGCCCGTTGGAATGTTGACTGTGAAAGTGATAAAGGCGATAAAGCTTAAAAAGAAAGATCTTTTAGGTGCTTCTGATCCATATGCAAAACTGAAACTAACCGACGACAAGCTTCCATCCAAGAAAACAACTGTCAAACACAAGAACTTGAATCCCGAATGGAATGAAGAGTTCAATCTAGTTGTGAAAGATCCGGAAGTTCAAGCTCTAGAAATTATGGTTTACGACTGGGAATCGGTATGTTTTCATGAGTAACAGAAAGGTGGACAATAGTTTTGAGTTAAAATGTTGACTAGTTTGACTTGAAAAGTCAAAGGCCTAATTTTTGTTTGTAAAGTAGGTAGGAAAGCATGACAAAATGGGGATGAATTTAGTGCCATTGAAAGATCTTACTCCTGAAGAGCCAAAGACTCTAACTCTTGATCTCTTGAAGAACATGGACCCAAACGACACACAAAACGATAAGTCACGTGGCCAAATCGTGCTTATTTTGATTTACAAGCCGTTTGGAGAAGATCACATGCCAACTGATGCTGAAGAAGTGAGTGCAACACAAAAGGCTCCTGTTGGAACTCCTGAAGGCGGAGGCTTGCTTGTCGTTATAATCCATGAAGGCGAAGATCTTGAAGGGAAACATCACACGAATCCATCTGTTCGTATGCATTTCCACGGGGAAGAAAGAAGAACCAAGGTTTGTTTTTATTTATATAAATATATATGCCATCCGTTTAATGGATAGCAACTTTTGTCTTGTGGTGGTTGAAGTTGTTATCTGTGGTGGCGACTTCACCTTATAGTTGGAACAACAGCTATCTAGGTGTAGTCGCTACGCCAGATAGCAACTTTAGCCGTTCAGCTGCTATAAAACAAAAATCTAGAACACTATTTGACAACCTTAGTATTCTTAACTACAAGACATAGAATTTGCTATCTTAAAAAAAAAACAGAAAAAAAAACCCCTCATATGTCATCAAGTCTTTTTAAAATATAACTCGTTTTTTAAAGAAAAAAAAAATGTAGCATTACTACTTAACTAAATCGCGAATTGTTTATGGAATTTTTGTAGCCTATGAAGAAGAATCGTGATCCAAGATGGGAAGAAGAGTTCTCATTTATGCTAGACGAGCCACCAATTAACGAGAAACTGCATTTGGAAGTTGTTAGTACTTCCAAAAGGATGGGACTCATTCATCCAAAGGTATAATGGATCCTTTAATTTCACCACAAGATTTATGTTTTGTTTAATGTTTGTCTTTCCTTTTGTTAGGAATCTTTGGGTTATATTGATATAAACTTGGCGGATGTCGTGGAGAATAAACGAATCAACGAGAAATACCATCTTATTGATTCAAAGAATGGCAAGCTTCAAGTGGAGCTGCATTGGAGAACTACCTAGATTTGAACTAATGGTAGCCAAATTGTTGCATTCATCAATGGAGTTTGTTTAATAATATATGAGTTGCTATAATAGGATACTAAAATCTTTAACCAAACAAATTCACGTAAAACGTTCAGATGATTTGTGTTAACTTTGAATCTTTTAGTAAGCAGATGATTGTACCCTCAAACGTAGTACAGATTATGTTAGTAAAGTCAAATTACGAACGACTAATAGGAACTAATTTAGACTTATGGACTTGCATATAACATCCATGAAACTTTTGAATATGTAAGCTTCTTGGTCATTTAAATGTCTTTCTTTTAACAGCTTTTGAAACTACCTCAAATACCTAAGTAAGTCTTTTTAAGATGGGATGATAACCGCCTATACTGATTTAAATGTATTCAGCACAAGGTGTTATGGACTTGTGGCCAAGACAACTTCCTATCTTGATTAGCACAATAATAGTTAACAAATATCTAGTTTGGACTTTGGAGGCATTAACATGTTCTCATCAACTTTAACTAACAGCCAATAAAATAAAATAAACTTTTGTGAATTAAATTAATTTATCAAGCACTTGGTATACATCTATTCTTAAAATCATTAATCATGTTCCACATGTTCAATTTAATCTCAAGACACTAAACAAGATTCATCATGAACTCAAGGTCAAATGCAAAATCTAAAATTTAAAAAAAGCTTATAATGCCTCCAAGCATTGGATGCGGTGATCCTCGAACATTGTAACAGTAGGCCTAGAATCAAAGCATTCATCGCAAATGGTGGAAATTTAAAGCTACATTGAGGGTAAATACTAAATTCAGTTATAGAGTAAACCTAGTGGTTCGGCCTTGAAGTACAACTAGAATCTGACTCTACACGACATCTAAAATGGCCTCCTCGGTTTGGTGCAAGGTTCGATTAAAACCGCTTGTCGAACCGCACATACGTAATGCATTAGTTATGTATATAGGGGTGGCAAATGTGACCCATTGGGTTGAATGGGGTGTGATAAAATGTATATAATGGGTCAAACTATAAAAAGAAAATTATTGAAACGGGTCAAAACAAGTTGACATTTCTTGAGGTTTTTTTTATAACGAGAAAAACGGAGGAAACTTTTTATTTTACTTTTTTAGTTTTTGATTTATATTCGAGTTATGATTTTTTAATTATTTTTATTTTGATTATTTTAATAACGGGTTTTTGAAATGGGTTGGGATTTCAGAAACTCCTCATTAAAAAATTCAAAAAAGAAATAATTAAAAATTCATAACTCGAAATATAAATCAAAAACTAAAAAGTTTCCTCCGTTTTCCTCGTTATATTAAAAAAAACCTCGAGAAATGTCAACCCGTTTTGACCCGTTTCATTTCTTTTTTTTTAATTTGACCCATTATATACATTTAATTGCAACTCATTTAACCCAATATGTCACATTTAACACTCCTAGTTATGCATGCAGGGTCTAAATTAAAAGATAAAATTATCTAATTAGTATATTTAAGAAGTTTGATGCCACAATGTAGTGTAAATATGTTTTAGTATATTTAGTAATAGTTTCATGTTTTAAAAATAATGATGCATTTGGCTGGATGGTTGTGGTCTTTATCTAAGAGATGTGGGTGGATTTGTTGTTGTGTCCCGAGTTGGAGGGCCTGGTGGATTTGTTGTTGTGTCCCGAGTTCGAGGGTCTGCATGACTTAAGGCCTTACATGGCTAAGAATAAATTGAAAACAAAGCTTTTAAAATGGTCATGAATGGGAAGAAGACATTTTATGGTTATCAATTTGGAGAAGAAAATTGTTTTGGTTATGGTATCGGAATGAACGTGACAAAAACCAACATAATTCGTAGACTCATCGTGTTTTGTTTTAGTTCCACTAACGTGATGACAACCGACCGAATTTTCGTAGAATGACCAACTCAATGCCAGGGATCGATAAACGTTGGGTTTTTACCAATTTTCGAGCTTTACCAACTAACGCCGCCCCACTGGTCCACCTCGATTTTTATAATTTTTTGTTTTATGTTTGGTTTTAGTTCCGGTACAATAATACACGTAACCGAAACCGACCAAATTCGCGTCGAGTTACAGACTCAACGCTTGAATTTACCACCGCCCATGTTTTACCGACCTACCCGCCGGGCAACACACTAGTTAAGTATAAATTGAATATAACTTTCTATCTATCTATATCTATATATTTATTTAAGAAAAAATATTATAAAATAGATTGGACAGAGTTTGGGCCGGGCCCAATTTGCCTTCATTTTATGCAACAGGGCCTCAAAAGGCTTGACCTAAAACCCTAACGCTGCCCGCGTTCTTTCACTCGTCATTCACTTTGCAAGGAGCCGAATTATTAGCTGAAGAAAGCAAGCTGCTACCATGGTAACTAATATACCATCTCTATTTCTCTTTATGAATCAATTTGTTTCATTTTCATACGCATTGTTGTTGTTTTTATTAGCCTTAAGTTGTTGTGGATCTGAGATAATTTTGTTAATTGATTTTTTACAAATAAAACTTGAGGTAGTTTGCCTCTAGTTATTGCTTTTTCTTTTTTTTAATTTAGTTTGTTGTTGGTTAGTTTAGTTTAGATCATCTTTGTTGTGATAGTGATGAAATTTGTTTGGAAGTTGCTAACAATTTAGAATATTTTTGAAGAGGTAGGTCCCAGCAGAGCCCAGTTGGACCCGCAAGACTCACCTTGAACAGGGACGTCTGCGCAGAAACCAACTGAATCCGCAGGACCAACCATGCTCAGAGACGTGACGTCCTTACGCGCAGTACGCAAGTTGTTCCCGCAGGAAATGCCTCCCAATGGTGAAGGACTCCGCCTGTCCCCGCAGCCTCGGATACAAGCCATTAGGGAAGGCCACCCGCGCAGCAAGGCTACACGCACAAGGCACTTAGCTCTCGATCATTCAGTGTCACCTGAAGGAATGAGCAAAGCCGGGAACAATCCCGCACAGTGGCGGGAGGGGGAATACTCCCGCCCAAATAAGCCAGTCCGTACAATACAGGAAGATCTTCTGTACTGTACCTGACGAGGTATGGGCAAAAGATCTGACTAAAGATACGACAGCTTATTGACAACAGTATGGCGAGCAGCATGCTCCTGCACTGTACGTCACTATTAGCCGCTGCGTACTCACCAACTCTTGTCATACCACGTGCGTAGCCGGCAGTTGGTGGAAAACTAATAGTATACAGCAGGCCTGGTCGCTATCAGCCGCTACCTACCCACCAACTACCAGCAGGGCATGTGCGTAGGCTACTGTTGGTGGAACAGGAATACTGTTGCAGTCAGCCACACCTCCTTGGAAACCTACCTTCGGCTATAAATACCACAAATGGTATGACCATCATATCTTATCATATTATCATCATATTATACCTGATATCTGCTCTAGCAATCTCTTAATATACATTTATATTTAAAGAGCAATCTAGTCTGATTCTCACGCCGGATGGTGGTCACAAGGAGGAACCCCCCCCTTCTCAGTGACAAGCTCACGGTGTCTGTTTTGCAGGTTATCAGAATAACCATCTTTTCTGGGTCTAACCCCTCGTGGGAAACATCTATCTAACCCCCAGGTTACCCGTAATCTGCCCGTGGGTCCGGTTAGTGTTTCTTCATTGGCGCCATTCGTGCATAGAGCTAGAACATTTTTCTCCAGTTTTTTCAAACTTCTACAGAGATGGTTAGAGAAATTCCGGTAACCACAACCCCAGCTACTGGGGGGAATACCGGCAACACAGTTTTTACAAACACTACCCCGGTTACCCAAGCCGGGGCAAGTGAAGTAAATTTTACGAACACTACCCCAGTTACTCAAGCTGGGGCAAGTGCAGTAAATGATCGCCTACTGGGATCCACCGGTACCCAGTTTGAGAAACGAAGACTCCCCCGCCAAACTCTCGATGAAGTTAAGGCATGGGCGGAGGCACGACAAAAGGAATTCCAGGCTGAGTTGGACGAACGCTTGCGTTCCGTACAACAGGCCGACGAATTCGAATATTTGGATGACTCGGAGGAATCCGACTCCGACGCGAACCCTCGCCATAGGGCAAAAGGGAAGCGTAAGGAAACGGAATCCCAACAGAAAAGGCATTTTGGACAAGCCTTCAAACCAAAAAGCACAGGAGGAAGTCCACGTGACTTCTCCAAAGCATTCAGACCAAACGTTGCAAATGCGGGAACGTCCAAATTTGCAAGGGACGTTGCGGAAGCAATCGCCCCAAAAAGTGCCAAACAAATGTCAAGCATAGGCACATATGATGGTATATCTGACCCCGATGATCATTTGAACAGATTCATAGCGAGGGCAACCGTCAGTAGTTGGACGGAATCTACGTGGTGTTACATGTTCCAAATGACACTGGTTGGAGCTGCTAGAGCGTGGTTCGATCGTCTACCGGTCAACCACATCTACGACTGGGCAGACTTCCAACAGAAGTTTAGCCAACACTTCAGCCAGCAAAGAAAGTATACCGAGGAGCAATGGACAATCCTCAAATGCATTCGAGAAACAGATGAATCTTTGCTAGACTTCATCACTCGCTTCAACTCGAAGAAACTTAGTCTGGGTAACATTAGCGAAGATCTTGTTCGCGCTGCTTTCATCCAGGGCGCGAACGACCCAGAGCTCATCCGCACCTTAACGGGTAAAGATGGCATGCCATCCACATGGGATGCCATCATGACAGCAGCAAAACGCTTCGCGGAAACTGAGAAGCAACTGGGTAGAGATCTCCCACAGAGCACAAACCTCTACACCCAGAAAACAAGGGAAGACAACGTCCTTACCGCCCGATTAAACAAAAAGCGGAAGCTAGGCATTTGGCAGTCAAGGGTAAACTTTGACACCTCATCCGGCTTGCAACATAGGTTAGGCGGAAGGGATAACGTACGATCGACCCAGAACCCCAGGTGGACGCCGCTCACCAAAAGCGTCACCGAGATATTCGCCACCGAGGAGCTCCCATGGCCAAAGCCTCAAATAATCCGACATCGTCACAATGCTGATCAGAGTAAATACTGTGACTTTCACAAGACAAAAGGCCACAACACCGAAGAATGCATAGACGTGAAAGACATGGTCGAAGCATTTGTCAGAGATGGGACGCTCGCGCACCTCGTGGCGCAATGAACGCTGAGCAGGCTGATGCGTGTAGAACCCCAGCTGGGAAAAACACGAATAAAATTCCAGCTTCGATATGGAGACTACATGCTGCGTAAAGAACGAGATCCCGAACCAGGTGCGTATCGGCTCGATGGCACTCCCATCCCAACAACATAGAAGGGAGCTCATTTACACAGTTTGCATGTAAATCAATTCCAAATTTGTAAAGAAAAGGCCAAGAGCCACTTCTAATGGAAATGATTCTCCTTAAAACATCGATGCTGATAATTTTACATTTATACTTTATGATGTATTCAACACTAATATGCTGGTTTTCACCGCATAATTACGTGAAAAGTCGTTGCATGGGGAAGGCGGCAAAACCCGCATAAACCCAAGAGACGACAAACCTTCACGCGGGTCAGTTGAAGGGGAAAAGTTCAGTCATCCCATTAAATGAAAGTGCCGGTCTATCCGCATGAATCATGAGAGGAAACTGAACACTAACCTATCAACAACCGTGCGTCGAACGGTTAATTTATTAAACACTAATATGCCGGTTTTCACCGCATAATTACGTGAAAAGTCGCATGGGGAAGGCGGCAAAACCCACATAAACCCAAGAAACGACAAACCTTCACGCAGGTCAGTTGAAGGGGAAAAGTTCAGTTATCCCATTAAATGAAAGTGCCGGTCTATCCGCATGAATCATGAAAAAGGGAACCGAACACTAACCTATTGACAACCACGCGTCGAACGGGTCAAAAGAAAATTTCTAACAAAAGGATGAAGAAAACCTACACGCAGGTCAGATATAGGTAAAGTTTAGCCATCCTAAGTGCAAGTGACGGTCCTACCCGCACAATCACTAAGGAGGAAGCAAAACTTCACACCAATTATCTGCCACGTTCAAAGGTTAACTTATCCTAAACACTTAGAAATTCCATAAAAAGATGAGGAAAACCTACACGCAGGTCAGATATAGGTAAAGTTTAGCCATCCTAAGTGCAAGTGACGGTCCTACCCGCACAATCACTAAGGAGGAAGCAAAACTTCACACCAATTATCTGCCACGTTCAAAGGTTAACTTATCCTAAACACTTAGAAATTCCATAAAAAGATGAGGAAAACCTACACGCAGGTCAGATATGGGTAAAGTTTAGCCATCCTACTAAGTGCAAGTGACGGTCCTACCCGCACAATCACGAAAGAGGAAGCAAAACTTCACACCTATTATCTACCACGTTCAAAGGTTAACTTATTCTAAACACTTGGAAAATTGCTAATTTAAACTAAAGTATGCAAGTCGTATAACGTTTATAAAGCAAGGAATCCAATAAAAGAAACGGTCTTACCCGCACAAAGATTTATATTTCATAAATATTCGTTACAAGAATGGCCGGGTAACTACCCGCCTACAAGAAAATAAATCTATACAAGATAAATCTATCCTAGCAATGGGAAGGGTTCTTCAGGGCCACTTCCACTTGGACCAGCCCCATCAGTAGAGCGTGGCAGTTCAAGGAAAGCTTTGAGGATAGCTAGCCCTTCATCAGCAGCAGCAACTTCATTCACCTTCTCCACCACCGGATGCGGGAAGGCGGCGTATTGATTTACTGCTTGGTCGTATACAGCTTCGGTATCTACATCGAATAAAGGGAAGTTGGAAGGCGGGATGCCTTTCTCAACGAACCCTAGACCAAGCAGGAAGCCGGCCTTTTCCCCATCTTCGTGAGAAGCGTTGAGGGCTGCGCTCATAGCATCGTCGTAAGATGTCTCTAAGAAGACCCGATGCACAACCTACAAAAGAAAATATACAAGTGTCAAACATTTTCTATTTACAAAGAAAAGCGTGAAGACATGAAACCATACCTGAGACAACGCTTCTCGAAGAAGCCATTCCTTGGCAACCAGAGCTTCCTGGAGGGCAGCTTGAGCTTCGTTACGGGCGCGTTCGGCTACACTCTTGTTGAGGTTGGTAAGCAACACCTCTTTAGCCGCAGCCTCTTCGACGCCCTTTAGCTTACGCTCGGTATGGTCAAGCACCCCCCTCTGGTCCAGGATTTCTTGAAGCTTCTTAGCATCCTCCATCGCCAAGGCATCATGAGCCTGCTGGAGAGCCTCTAATTTGGCTTTAAGTTCTTCATTCTCCACGCGTAGAGGCTCAGCAACAGCTTCAGCCTTGGTGGCCCTCTCGGTTGCGTTCCTCGCAGTTTCCTTAGCCAGCCGAAGCTGTTCATTAACAGCTTGGGCAGCCTTGGAACGGGCCTCAAGTCGAGCCTGAACTTCAACCTCAAGGGCCTTGAAGGCCTTCTCCTTCTCCGCAGCCGCTGCGGAGAGTTTTTGGTTCTCCTCCCGGATAGCCCGCGCCTGAGCTACTTCTTTAGCGCGAGCTGCTTTTAACTTGTCGTTTTCACGACAAAGCAGCTCGACGCGCGGCTGCATCCGGGCCAGGAGAACCCGAAGCTCATTGCTTAGCCTACCCTCCTGGTAGCTAGCCATGGCTTCCCCCAACGCACCACTGGGAGCAGCGTGACGAGCCCATTCCACGCACTCCACAGGGGTACGAAGGGTTGTTCCTCGGCGTATGTTCCATCGTGGAACACACACTTCATTGGAATCCGACACTGCAAAAAACAAAAGGCGGTTAGGAAAAGATGATAAAAATTATATAAGTGAAAAAGGGCCAAAGGAACCCTACGCACCTGTAGGGTCTATAACAGGCCGATAGCCGCCGAACCCATCACCTGAACCCAAAGGAAATCCATCCAAGAGGTCAGGCAGATGAGAAGGTGGCAAAGATTGGCGAGAACCCCCATGCGTACCTGATGGACCGGCCGTCGTTGCCGGTGGCGGGGGCATGGTAGCAGCCGCCGCAGTCGCTGCCGCAGAATCCGCAGCAATCGTAACCGCCGGCTCGGTGAAGGATGCTGTAAAAATCGCACTCACGGCCGACGGTGACGTCATCTCGGCTGGAACAGTCGGCTCAAAGGAGTGAGCAACTGAACCAGCGGGCGCAGGCGCAGCCGCCTGGGTCGTCGCCTCAGGTAGGCTGACCGGGCTTACCGTCATTGGCGGAGAGGTACTCCTCTGCGCTCCACCCTGGAATGCGTCAACATCCACGCCTGCGTAAAGATGATAAGTGTTAAAACGATATTAAGCTATGAAGATAAAAGCTAAAGAAAGTTATACTTACGGGTTTTCTTGAGCCTAAAAGTACGGACGGGCGGGGATGAACCCGATGGAGCCGGCCTCTTCACGCCGGTCACCGTTGTCATCCTGGGCTTTTCGGTGACAGTTGTCACAGCCTCCGGAATGTTGGTCTTGTCACCACCGGGATTCCCCGCCACCTCTTCGCTCTCGGTCTCCGAATCAGACCGAGGCGCCGGATCGGCAGTGGAGGCCACCTTCTCTTTACCCTTCCCGCCGGCAGCCTTCTTCTTCCGCACCAACGGAGGACCATCTGCGGATTCCTCATCAGAACATACGATTAGAGGAATTCCAGCAGAGGTTTCAACATTGAGGGGACGAGGGTTGAAGAGCGCCTTACCTGGCCGCCTGGCGCTCAGGATCTCATGGCCTAGCGGATAGACCTCCACGAACCGATCCGCAGTTTGTTCGAGGATGGGCAACTCGTTCTCGTCCAGAGCGCGAGTACCCATCCGTGCGGGACCGTCAGCCTCCCGCGGGTTAAGGAGCGACTGCAGGTCGTTCCCCTCTGAAATAAACAGGGAAAAAGTTAGAAGAAATTTAAAATCAACAAAAGGAAAGAAAGCATACCGTAAGGAACAGAGTTCGAACCGTATTCGAGGACGATCGGAACCTTTTGCGCGTCCGCCGCCTTCCAGACCCGGCTCATCCCCAACATGACCATCCCGGACTCCGCAAACCGGTAAACCGGAGATTGGATCCGAGATATCCTCGAAAACCATTCCGCCTCCTGGTAGTTGGAGGCGTGAAGGCTTGGGAGAGCTTGCCCATTCTTAAACTTCATGGCAAGGGGAATGGCGCGAGCGGAGATAAAGAAGAACTCCCGCTTCCACGCGCGAAGACTGCGCTCGGTCGCGCAAATCTTCAAACCCTTGATACGGGTTGTCAGGGTATACCACCCCTGGATGCACCTCCAAGTGTAGAAGGTCATCAGGCGGTCAACATGGGGCTCGATGCCCAAAATCCGGCACACCCACTCGAAGTGGCGAATCTTGGCGATCGCCATGGGGTGCAACTCGGTCAAATGAACACCGTGCCTCTCAAGGACACGGTAAACAAACTTTGTCAATGGGAACCTAAGATTCCCATAGACAAAGAATGCTGCATAAACCCCGATCTTGCCTCTGGGGGCATCGTACACGGTCTGATGGGGTTCAGGAAACTCAGGCTCGAGAGGATCGAGCATGAACTTCCTGACAACATACCGGTACAGATCGCCGGGCAGAGCACACTGGCACTCGCCAGCAGTACTCTTGTCATCGGCTGTAGACTCGAGATCACGTGAAGACATCTTGCAGAAAGAAGAAAACGATTTCGGGAAAATGCTTGCCTGAAAAGGTGAGTATTTGCCGGAAATCGCTAAGAAGAAGAAGAGAAGGGTGAAAGTGTGGATTACAAAGAGCCCTCTCCCCCTTTATATACTAATCGCAATTAATGCGATGAATTTAATGCGGAGGAGAGAGAAAACGAAGGTGCAATGAAACTATGACACGTGGCAAAAAGCAAGCTGGCAACAGCTGTTGACAGGACGCGTACCATTAATTTCGCGGCCACGCGCCCGAAAAATCGCACCCACGCGCCTGAAAAAGCGTCTGGAATGACCATGTACTGTCACGTCACCATAACTTCCTGCACGTCCTGACACAGTCAGAAGAAACCGTCGCACGACGTTTCAGAGGTTTGGACTGTTCTTATCTTTCCACCAACCTTTCGAATTTCAAAATTCAAAATTTAAAAATATTAAAAAGTAAGCGGGAAAATACCCCTTACCTTGGCGAACAAGTAACCGTAAGACGGATGCGGGTACAGTGTAAAGGCAAAACCCTTCACATACCTAGCACCCGCAGGGAATTGAAGCCAAATAAACCTTGGCGAACAAGTAACCGTAAGACGGATGCGGGTACAGTGTAAAGGCAAAACCCTTCACATACCTAGCACCCGCAGGGAATTGAAGCCAAATAAACCTTGGCGAACAAGTAACCGTAAGACGGATGCGGGTACAGTGTTAAGGCAAAACCCTTCACATACCTAGCACCCGCAGGGAATTGAAGCCAAATATTCCTCGGCAACCAAGTAACTATAAGACGGTTGCGGGTACAGTGTAAAGGCAAAACCCTTCACATACCTAGCACCCGCAGGGAATTGACGCCAGGAATACCTTGGAAGTAAAGTAACCGTAAGACGAGCGCTGGTACAGTGTTAAGGCAAAACCCTTCACATACCTAGCGCTCCGCTGGGAATTGAAACCAAGAAGGATCTTCTGGGCAATGCTTGCGGAAACGGAAATAACATCCCCGCATAGCGGGAACGTCGAGAACTACGTTGTTTGAAGCTCCAGGATGGAATTGGTGGTTTTAACATAATTGATCACTATGTTCAAAACTACCAAAACCTCATGGAGAATCCACACAAGTGGGACTCAACGCTCCTGACTTGCGAGGAGGTTACAGACCTACCCGCATCATACCCAAAGACCAAGCAGGAAACTCGGGAATTTCTGCAAGTGACAAGGACTTCCGCGGGAAGAATCCCCATGGAAAACCTTAAAAAACCCTTTTCAAAACCCTTTGCTTAAGTCCAAAAGTTCACCTCACTTTATTAAACACGCATGAGAAGAACATTGGACTGGGGGGACTTGAAGAGGTAGGTCCCAGCAGAGCCCAGTTGGACCCGCAAGACTCACCTTGAACAGGGACGTCTGCGCAGAAACCAACTGGATCCGCAGGACCAACCATGCTCAGAGACGTGACGTCCTTACGCGCAGTACGCAAGTTGTTCCAGCAGGAAATGCCTCCCAATGGTGAAGGACTCCGCCTGTCCCCGCAGCCTCGGATACAAGCCATTAGGGAAGGCCACCCGCGCAGCAAGGCTACACGCACAAGGCACTTAGCTCTCGATCATTCAGTGTCACCTGAAGGAATGAGCAAAGCCGGGAACAATCCCGCACAGTGGCGGGAGGGGGAATACTCCCGCCCAAATAAGCCAGTCCGTACAATACAGGAAGATCTTCTGTACTGTACCTGACGAGGTATGGGCAAAAGATCTGACTAAAGATACGACAGCTTATTGACAACAGTATGGCGAGCAGCATGCTCCTGCACTGTACGTCACTATTAGCCGCTGTCTACTCACCAACTCTTGTCATACCACGTGCGTAGCCGGCAGTTGGTGGAAAATGAATAGTATACAGCAGGCCTGGTCGCTATCAGCCGCTACCTACCCACCAACTACCAGCAGGGCATGTGCGTAGGCTACTGTTGGTGGAACAGGAATACTGTTGCAGCCGGCCACACCTCCTTGGAAACCTACATTCGGCTATAAATACCACAAATGGTATGACCATCATATCTTATCATATTATCATCATATTATACCTGATATCTGCTCTAGCAATCTCTTAATATACATTTATATTTAAAGAGCAATCTAGTCTGATTCTCACGCCGGAGGGTGGTCACAAGGAGGAACCCCCCCCTTCTCAGTGACAAGCTCACGGTGTCTGTTTTGCAGGTTATCAGAAGAACCATCTTTTCTGGGTCTAACCCCTCGTGGGAAACATCTATCTAACCCCCAGGTTACCCGTAATCTGCCCGTGGGTCCGGTTAGTGTTTCTTCAATTTTCAATAAGTTTGTAATTTTTTTTTCATGGACAGGGTGTGTGTATATATATATATATATAGGGTTAAGTTCTCGAAGAGTTGTAAAATCTCTAGAAATCCATTCTTAACCATATGTTTTTAATTAAAGATTAAATCTTGTAGTTCACAATTAAAGTTAATAAAAAAATGTAAAAGTTAATTTACATTTTCTCTCTTCTGAAAAAATATATAAAAATTAGTAAAAAAATAGCAAAAACATTTTTTTTTATGTTTTCGATGTTTTGTATTAAATGTAACAATATATATTACATGTAACAAAAAAAGCGATCTTACATAGGCTTTTTACAACTTAAGTGGGTTTTCATTCTATACTTTGCCTATATATATATATAAATAAATATATATATAATGTTGTGTTATTTAACACCTGGTGCATCATCTAAAATTAGTATCTGTCTCTGTTGGTTTAATTACTGATTTTGTTTTTATTTTGTTAGTCGAGGAGAAAGACAAGAGAGCCAAAGGAAGACAATGTGACCCTTGGACCTGCTACCCGCGAGGGAGAACTTGTTTTCGGTGTTGCTCACATCTTTGCTTCCTTCAATGTCACCTTCATTGTAAGTTAGTTTAAATCTTTCTAATAATTGTAATAATAATAATCATCATTCAAACTGATTTTACGTATTATTTGCAGCATGTGACTGATCTCTCCGGAAGAGAAACGATGGTCAGAAAGTGAAGGCCGACAGAGATGAATCTTCACCTTATGCTGCTATGCTTGCTGCACAAGATGTTACCCAGCGTTGCAAGGTTACTTGTTACGTTTATTATCATTCATTTATTTGCACAAGTAATCGATATCATGTTTTGATTCATTTCAGGAGCTTGGCATTAATGCTCTTCACATCAAGTTGCGCGCTACTGGAGGTAACAAGACCAAGACACCTGGCCCCGGTGCTCAGTCAGCTCTCAGAGCTCTTGCTCGCTCTGGCATGAAAATTGGCCGCATAGGTAAGTAATCTTTTATTATATAATTGTACGCACACACGTATGTTTGTTTCTGCATGTATGTGAAAACTTTGGTTTTAAAATGCGCGCATATTGTTTGACGCGCTTGTGAGGCCGCATCTGATGCTGCGATGCGTTGCGTTGAAAATCTGTTCGTTGCAGTTTACGCATTTTCAAACAAGTATTTGATTAATGAGGTGACTTGTTATTTTGTTGTTGCAGAGGATGTTACGCCGATTCCAACTGACAGCACCAGGCGAAAGAGTGGTAGAAGAGGAAGGAGGCTGTGATTTCATTATATCTGCTGCTCCATTTTCAGATGTGTTGGATCAAGGTTGTTTTTGGTCGCATGTTTTTTATGTTGTTTTATAGACCAGTTTCGATTCTAGTTTAAAGAATGGTTGTTTTAAGTTTGCCTGTTTTAACCAGACTTTCTCAAAAAATCTGCTTTAAAGTTTTGATTTGAATTTAATGATTTTGCTGGTGATGCTTGTGGTGGTTCATGTTTACTAAACCAAACTAAAACTTGAAAATTTTATTTTAGGGTAAACTGTCAAAATGATTAGTTTTTTGTTCCAATTTTTTGAATGCTATTTCAGCTCAAAGATCAATTTTTTATTTTTTTAAATTACCCAAGATAAACAAAAAAAAAATTACACCAACTTGTCCAAGTGACTGAGCTTTTTTTAAACCTAATTTTGAACCGTAAGAGACTTGAAATTGTCCAAAATCTTTCTAACAATGGCTTCTTTATATAGAAATAAACTCATTCCTAGCCCTCCAAAGGTCTAGTAGATGCATCAACAAGAGATAATCAACCAACAAGAGATGATCAGAATGCAATAATTTCTTTAAATTGATCTCCCTTTCGAACCGCTAAGTGAAGCTTAAAAATGTCTGATCGTGAAAGCTTAAATCGGATCCACCTTGCACCATTGTCTAACCCCTTGCCAAACAATTGAATCGATGAGACAGGAAGTGAGTATTTATGGGAGGATTTACTATAAATGAACTGGTAAACTATAACTAAATATTGTAATAGTTAAGACATAAAATAATTTAAACAAAAGCAATTTTATAAATAAATGAGCTTAGCATGGGAGAAGTGAAGACTTAGGTTGAATATTACATGGTCTCAAATTCGAATCCGATCCCAACCAAGTTTCACCATAGTAGGCTTTTTGCCGTTGGATTATCCTGGGTGGCCGGGCTTTATTCGTTGGTTGTACTATAAAATAGCCATCAAATATAATCAAGACTTCATGACCAGACACATCCAATGAGAAAGTGACACATATTGCCTTGAAGCTCCACTAAACACCCGTTAAGCCTATAACTGAATATCATGAATAATGACCACACACCAACATAAAGTAACGTGCCACACAATTGAGGAGCCTAAACAGCATGATAACGCCAAGATGGTGCCTACATGCTCAAAGGTGAAATTGTGAAAATAGGTTCATTTGGAGCCGACCCACAATAGCTGTTGAAAAGTAGCTCCATTGGAGCTGTTCTAAGGAGAGAGGCATCATTGTTGCTTACACACTAGAAACTAGGCTTCTTGTCTACTTTGGGTTCACTCACTATTTTAAAATTTTACCTTAATTTTATCCACAATGACTTGACTATTCTTGCTAGTTATTCAATATAAGTTTAGTTAAAAGTCATCACCAGTAACTAGTCAGATTGTCACAAACTAATCCTCATATCTTCATTGCCATGTTCCATTTGATTTCTTTAAAGTACTTCAACACAACCATTCTTAACCGTGCATAGACCATAGTCCCAAGCACAATTTCTTCAAAGAATTAAGGGAAAAACACTACGTTTTCTTCATCAATGACAAATGTTAACGTATTCATACAAGAAGGCAATTTATAAAACGCCATCAGTTCATCTTTTTTGTTAAAGATCACCAGCAAAATCATTAAGATTCAAATAAAAACTTTAAAGCAATTTTTTTGACTGGTTAAAACCGGGAAATTTAAACTTCCATTCTTTTTCAACAAACTAGAAACAAAACTGGTCTATAAAAAAACAACAGATAACATGTATCCAAAAACAGCCTCGATCCAACAAAAAACGACATCTGAAAATGGAGGAGCGGATATAATGAAATCACAGCCTCCTTCCTCTTCTACCACTCTTTCGCCTGGTGCTGTCAGTTGGAATTGGTGTAACATCCTCTGCACAAATAAAACAGGTCCGCTCATTAATTAAATACTTATTTTTTCACCTTGGTTTTAAATTGGGTAAACTGCAACAATCGAATTTTCACCGCAACATGAAAATGCAACGCATCGCAGCAGCAGATGCAGTCTCACTAGCGCATCAGCCACTATGCAGGCATTTTAAAACAAAGGTTTTCACATACATACATAAACATACGTGTGTGCGTTTAATTATATAATAAAAGATAACTTACCTATGCGGCCAATTTTCATGCCAGAACGAGCAAGAGCTCTGAGAGCAGACTGAGCACCGGGACCAGGTGTCTTGGTCTTGTTACCTCCAGTAGCGCGCAACTTGATGTGAAGAGCATTAATGCCAAGCTCCTAAAATGAATCAAAACAATCAACAACCTTGTAAAAGTATTTGTGCAGATGAATAAATAATAAGTAACCTTGCAACGCTGGGTAACATCTTGTGCAGCAAGCATAGCAGCATAAGGTGAAGACTCGTCTCTGTCCGCCTTAACTTTCATCCCACCTGTAATTCTCACCATTGTTTCTCTTCCGGAGAGATCATTCACATGCTGCATTGCAAAAATAACTCATAAATAAAATTCAATTCAATTATTATTGAAAAGGTTTGGTTTAATCTTACAATGAAGGTGTCATTGAAAGATGCAAAGATGTGAGCAACACCGAAAACAAGTTCTCCCTCGCGGGTAGCAGGTCCAAGGGTCACATTGTCTTCCTTAGGCTCTCTCGTCTTTCTCCTCGACTAACAAAATAATGAAAAATAAACTTACTAATCAATAATCGAAACCAATACAAACATATACTAGTTTTAGAAGCTGCAGGTGAATAACAGTATACCATAGCCAGCCAGTATCCATAAAAATTACAACATATTGTCACAAACAACATTCAATTTTCAACAAACTAAATTCATCAAAGATGATCTAAAGTAACAAACCAACAGCAAACAAAATAATTAAATAAAAAAGCAATAATCAAAAGCCTCAATTTTTGTTTGTTTAAAATCATCAATTAACAAAATTATCAACCTAATATCACAGATCCACAACAACTTAACGGTAACAAAAACATAAATGCATATGGAATTAAACAAATAATAATAGTTAAACCTAAATCAATCGATAAACTTGAGCTTACTTTAAAAACCTCAAATCGAAGATAAACAATCACACAATATAATACAAGAAATACGTCAACTTATCCATTCATAGAGATGATGTATTAATTAATTAGTTACCATGGTAGCAGCAGCTTTCAATTCGCCTTCCTGACGCAAAGTGACGAGTGAGTGAACGAATGGTTAGGGTTTTAGGGCACATTTTATGTCAGTCAACCCTTTTGGGCCTGTGAAATGAAGAGCCCAGCCCAAACTCTGTTGTTTTACCTAATTTATTTTACCTATAGACAACAAGGTGTGAGGTGCATAAACCGGGTATTCACTGGAACTGGAACTGGGTAGGAACCGGTTCCGGGTATGGTTAACAAAAATCAAAATCGGGTCCGGGTAGGAACCGGTTATGGGTATAGTCGGGTATTTGACCGGTTCTATCGGGTTTTTTCGGGGTTTCGGGTAAGGTTAGGTCGGGTTTTGATCGGGTATTGGTGGGCCCGGTTCTGGGTACAGTTATGGGGGTAAATCCAAAGCCCGGTCCATACCCGCGGGTAGGGTAGGTTCGGGTCCGGTTCTGGGTAGGAACCGTTAAGTCGGGTTCGAAACCGGCTTTTTTGTACACCTCTAGACAGGGTAAGTCAAGTATCGAATCCAGAGGAGCATGTTATTTATAGAACAATTATAAAAAGAAAATTATGAAGTGTTGTCGAATGAATGCTGATCACACTAGCAAGCTTTGTGTCACACCCCGACCAAAGGCGGCGGAACATGCCGAGGTGTAACGATTGTCCATAAGCACATGACACTAATTAAAGTGACAGTATTTAATAAACTCATTTCATTTCACAACATCGAAAATGTCATATAACAATTATCCATAAAATAACCATAAACAAGATATCACAAAATATGACAAATTGATATTGTTCATTTTTACTAATATCCTAAGGTCTTTGATGTCGTTTTCTTCACAATCATAAATCAACCAAGATGCAAACCTGCAACATTTCATAAAATAATGTTTGTCAACACAAAAGTTGGTGAGCAATTCATAAGTTTAATCATATTAGTATATAATAAAGATAGCCACAAAACTTGCATACGAAACGATAAATAAAAGTGGTAATTTGGATAAATAGATATCGCTAAACACATTAGCGACACCTAGCTATAAGGGGATGCCAAATAGTCTATGATTTTATAGTTATCGTTAATTGCATTACGTTAACGACACCTTGCTATAAGGGGATGCCAAATAGTCTAGGATTTTATAGTTCCACCAACCAAAAGCGATAAACACATAGGCATATAAGCATAGAACACCAAATCGAGCAATTATTTAGGTAAAGTATACAACTACGTTTGTGGTTTAAGATTCAAATATAAAGCATTTTGTTGAATAAGTATGAAATGTCACCCCCAAAATAAAAGATGGAAAATGGGGTATGAAGTACTAACCTTCAAGTAGTAAACTTGAAAGATGATAATTTGGAGATTTGTCGGAACGGCGAATTTAACGCACAATGCCTAAAAAGAAAAGAAGTCTTGAATTTAGAAGGGTTGTCTTGAAGGTCTTTAAACAAAATAAATGTTGAGAAATGTAAATAATTAAAGTTCAAGGTTTAAAATGTGACTATTTAAGAATTTATAATAATAACCCTTTAAAAATGTAAGTTTGCTCGAAACCGGGTTAAAGTATCTAACCTTAATATTTACTCAACCTATGTTAAGTAATAAGGTGGGTAAAATGCAAGAATGCAAATCCCTTTGGAATAAAGATACTAAAACGGGTTTTTTTTATCGAGTGTTCGGGTTGTCGGTTCGGGTCTTGATAATTGGTCAAACCCAAAGTCAACTTTCCAAAATATTGAATGTTACGAGATAACTCAATAAAATTTAATAAGACTTAACCAAGTATGTAGTTCCATTGTTTTAGAACTAACAACGCACGTTAAGCGAGTGTTCGGTTTTGTCGGTCCAAACTTTGTTATGAGATCAAGTTGGATCCAACATTTCCAAGTACTTAAGAAAATATTTAAAAATCAATTTGTAACTATTTTTAAAGACATATACAAGTCTTGATGGCTAAAAGAAAACACACTTGTGTGTCTTAAGCGAACAAGAATCGGTTTGGTTCGGTTTCCATCTCACAACAAGTTCATAGATGGTTTTCACATGTCCAAACACTAAATAACTTGTATAATAATGTATAGATAAAAAAATACCAAAAGTTAACAATAAAGTCTTTAAACAAAAGTTCGGTTTTCGGTTCGGATCATGTTTTGGGTTAAGACCGAGGTAAGATTCTACAAACCCATAACCATAGAATTTGTAAAAATGATTTTAGAAACTTAGATCTAACACTAAGTATGTTTAAACAAACAAAACTAGTAACAAAGTTCGGTTTATGGTTTAGAGCTATTTACGGTTAAACCGAAGCATAGACTCTTAAAAACCCATAACCATGGAACTTGTAAACATGACCAACAAACTAAAATAAGCAAGATTAATATGTATGAACAAGTTATATAGATGTATATATATATCAAGGACACGAAGTCCTCCATGAAGCCTTGCCTTATGGGGTCCGAAACCTCACCGACCGGAATCGAAGAACTAACTACCAAAGGTAAACAAGGGGTGTATATTATATATATGTTGCACAACCATAAACAAGTATTAATAAGGCTACATAAACTAATTAAGATGAAAGACCAAAATCCTTCAAGAACACTTAAGAAGATAACCTTGAATCTTTGATGTTTGAGAGAGTTTTTTTTTTTGGAGTTGTAGCAAGGGAAAATGAAGAGGAAAGGTGGTGTATATATAGGGTAATGTTGGTGGTAAAATATGGGTGTGAGACACAAGAGTTTTCATGCAAAATGGATCAAGACAAAAACACAAAACCACAAAAAAATAAATAAATAAATAAATAATAAATAAAAATAAAAATAAAAATATGATGTTTTCAAGACCCAACAAGTGTGAAATAATATTGTAACATAAATCCATCATTTTGATTATAACATAAGCTTCGGTTTACAAATCGGGTCGGTTTACATAATAAACAAATACAAAAACGAATACAAACAAGACCCGAAATTGACGAATGTCACACTTTGATTGAATCAAGTAACACTTAAAACGATTTAACAATTAATGAGAACAAAATCACACCCATGGTTTTAGCAAGCAATCATTCAGACTAATCATGTCATTAAATTTATAGATAATTAATTATTAGTTGACAAATATGGTTTCCTAATAAATCCTAGTTGTAAGCATCATCAATTGCTAACACAAAGCACTGGTTATCAAACGGTCCATGCCCGCGTGACTCAATTAAGGGCAATTGTATGCTTTATTAGACCAAGATAATCAGCAAACCTTACGCAAACAAGTATCACTGCAGTTGTCAACTAAGTGTCCTGATTGAAATAAACCTAGACCGGATGATTGATCCAACAATACTAGACATCAAGTTGCATAGATGAATACAAATGATTGATCCAACCTCGGGAGGGGAAAACTATCCCCTACCTCAATTATATTAAGTAAAAATAGGTGAATACAAATGTTGGAAATGCTTGATCGCTGCTATGAGTACAAAAGAGTGTATATGGGTGTGTGTTTGTGTCTTATTACGATCAACACAACTTCTCTTTATCGTTACAATGGTTATAACAAATAATAATAAGCAATAATGAACATTAATTGCCCTTGTGAGGATCCTAGAGTGGTTACGTTTTGCATATCTTCGTCATTAAACGCTTGTAATTGCCTCCAACGTCCTTTTTCCTTAATGGTTTGACCAAGTCTTCAGCTGAGCATTAATGGTCGACCATTGCCTACAAGACCAAGTCAAGAGTGAAAGGATAATGATAGTTAATAACAAAACTTACTGAGTATCCTGTCTGTGTTGTGATCCTGATACACTACGAGGATTCTTCTATGGATTCTGCATGTCAGGATCCTTAAAATTTCTACCCACAACACCGGGATAACATCGAAATCCCTAGTGGCATCACTTCTCATAGTTTAGTCGGGATCACTTGTTCTTGTCGTCGGTCGCATGGGGATAAAGCCATCATAGCGATTCCCCTGGGATCTCGATGCTTCAAAATTTAAGGCTCTTGGTTGCAATAGAGTGAAAGGATCCTCCACCGGCTTCTTCTCTTGTGCCCGAATATCTCGGAGTTCCCTCACAACAATACCCTATCTAATATCCGATTGATCGAGACTTTGATACACAAATCCAAATCTCTGCCCGAACAAGGTGGGACTTTGTGCCATCGTGTAAAGTTATCAATTTCATGATTATCGTTAAAGCTTTTTGGTTTATGCTAATACATACTGTATTGTATTAAATTAGGTGCTTAATACCAGGAAGCTCGTAAAATGTAAACTTGCAAGCTGAAACATTCGAATTTTGTGCAACTCGCATTTGTGCGAGACAAACAATTTTCCAACATTGTCGTTGAGATTTTACCTATATAACTCGTGACTGAGTATAACAATGCAAATGTTTTCAAAATATTTTCCAACGGTTTTTATTATATTACAGATATTAAGTTTTTGTATACTTACGGGATGATTACTACTGGTATTGTGAGGTTTTGTATACATTATTTATTTATATCGTTACTTATTGGACAAAGAGTTAGCCAAAAAGTAATATGACCAAAATCACATATACGGTCAAGTGAAAAATACCTTTTGGTAATTTATAAGCAGACAAATGTAAAAGTATCTTAATACTGTACTGTAAAAATGTGACATTTACAAATGACTGTACTCACCAGCATTTTCGCTGATCAAATATTTTTATACATGTCTCAGGTGGCTTGTTGTGAAGAATGGAAACAAGTGCTATAGGGCACTCCAGATTAAATAAGTGGTTTGTCACCAGAATAGAGAAATATGTTCTTTTTATAAATTACGGTTTATCAATGTAAAACTATGGTTTGTATAAATATATGTTTTATCCTCTGTTTATGAAATAAGGATCACGGTGTTTTAAACTCTGCCTAACTACGATCCTGGTGAAATATTCAGCTACAAAATATTTTAATGAGCGCCAGTACCACTGCCCGCGTTTGCAGCCCAAGCCCGGGGTAAGGGGTCGGGGTTGTGACAGCTTCCGTAACAACTGTAGTATTTTCCACTGTCGTGTCACCAGTATACACCTCTTGCACTGCCGAAGTAACCTCCGACGTGCTCTTCCTTTGCCATTACTCGATGCAGGGTTTTGACAGTAGATCTAAAATTGCAGCCATCATTCTAGAATGATGATGATCATGTTAAGGACTTGCATAAAGTGAATTTAAAGAGAGATATATGGAAATCCGGTCGGTTCATGGCCCTACAACACAATGGTGAATACTATTAGTTTGATTAACCGCATTTCAAAACATGTAAAATGAACTTAAAGAGAGAGATTAAAATCCGATTGGTTGATGGGCCTACAACACAAATGGTGAATATTATTTGTTTGATTAATCACAATTGTAAAACAAAACATAAAACGCAATGGGGATTTTAAGACATAGTGTTAATATGTTAAACACAACGGATTAAAAATAATAAAACTTAAAACACAATTTTGTGTTTCATACTTTCGTCTTAAAAACATTATTAAACATTTAAACACAATAAGTTGATTGCGTTTCTTTTTTTAATATAAAAATATCAGTTGAAAAACACAATGACAAAACATATAACACGATGTATATAGAGTTATTGTTCAGATTATAGTCTTTTTGTATATCAATATGTGTGTGTGTTTTACAATGGAAAAAAACACTATTAAAAACACAATGGAAAAACACAATTTTTGGTAAAACATAATGAAGAAAAAAACAATGACCAAAACTTATAACACAATGTATAGACTATTTTTTTTTTGTTATTTTTATATAGCAATATGTTACTTGTCTTAAAGATAAAAAAATGCTTGTTATTGTGGTGATTTTTTTCTTAAAAGAATGTCTATAAAAAAAAGTCACGGACGTTATGTAGGAATTTGACATGCGACGAGAAAAAAATTCAACAAATATTCCTTTTATGTTATTCCCTTTATTTCACGTTTGATTTTCTCCAAAACTAATCTGAATCATCCAAGTTCTAAATCAATTAACTACATTGCTTCTTATTCCTTCTTTAAAAATCATACTTTTTATTTTAACATAATTCACGTTTTCATTATTGGATACTAAATAATGTAGCCATCACGTTTCTTTATAATAAAGAGAATTAATTTGCATTTATTTTTAAAATCACATGGATTCATCATGAATATTATTTATATCTTAATTAAAAGGCAACTTACAAAGTTTTATTTTTTGTAAATTAGCCACACATAGTTTTAATTTGTACTTTGATTAAAGTTTGGTTTTTGTATTTTTTACCACAAAAGTTTGTGCTTAGTATTTTGTCCAAGTTTTGTTCTTTATGCTTCAGTCACTACAAGTTTGTTTTTTTACTTTGTCCACCACAAGTTTAGTCTTCAAACTTTCGTCAAAATAGTTTCATACCTATACATTTTGTTTCTACTTTGTTTAAAGTTTGGTTCCTTATACTTTGGTCACTGCAGGTTTGTTCATTGTACTTTAGCCACCATAAGTTTAATCTTCAAACTTTGCAACAAAAGTTTCACACTTTTACTAAGATTGGGTTTGGATCCTTTCAGGTTTCCTACAAGGTAAATAGCGGAGGCGTTAGGGTTCATTCGCGCATCAAGTTCAAGTCGTCGCAACACGCGGGCTATCCAAATCTTCTCTTATACTATCATTAATTTTTGAAAAATTCATATTAAATTGGCACTTAGCCAACACTTCCATTCATTAATTAAAAGGATTCATTACATCTTACAAATTGAAAAACTTAAAACAAATAAAACAAACATGTTTCATATCATCCTCTTAAACCACTCTTCCATGCAACTCCAAACTTCTTCCCTCGCATTGTTCCTTGAATCTATGACACCAACTCTGCACCAATCACCGTTGCTAGAGGCATGGACCCCAAGATTCACCTGCCGAACCAAGCTAAGTTTCCATGGACGTAACTCCTAAAGTGGTATTTCCCAAATGGGAATACCCAAATCATTCGGCACACTTGAATTGTTGAACCTGGTCCCCATGGGCTACTTAAACTAACATATAAAACAAACACCGCATGGTGTTACTCCAGTGGTGTCGTGCAACGTTCTCGGTCCGACTGGGCAAATGCTTAATCTCAGCCAGTTGTTGCCTAACTTTGCATGGGCCCAGAAGATTACCCGGTCCTCTTCTATTGTAAAGGAGGGCATTGCATTGCCCCCTTTGTATTGAATGTTGACCCCGATGCAATCTGTATATCATAAGCAGGTTAAATGATGCATATCTTAGTAACACAATTATTAAATATACTTAGTCGATTTTAATCATTGTATACTACCCCCCCCCCCCCCCACCTAAACCGTATATAGCAAAAATAAAAAAATAAAAAAATATGTAAAACACAAATCTGGCTATAATAAGAAGACACAAACAAAGTTAAATGACTAGATATGATTGAACCCTAGTGATTTGCTCACGAGAACAATATAGACCGATAAATTCTCAACATTTGTACGGAGACAGTCAAAACAAAAGTTGTAACAATTACTAAAATCTACGTTTATAAACCAAGGTGTTATAAGATTTGATATTGATTTGAAGTTTGAACCACCAGTAGACTTACAATCTTCTTTCTCGACTAAATGCAAATCATCAAATGGTGATTTTTGTGGCCAAAGATCCTATAGGTAATGCAATAATATATGTTATAAACAATAGCAATCATATTCAAAACATACATTAAAAAAAACGTTCTCCAAATTAGATCTAGGACCACAAAAAGAAAGAACTTACGATTGACAATGGTGGTTCATTACAAGCGATGCTTTGCCACAAAGAGTAGCCATGAACTTTTACCCAAATTAGATACCACACGTCTGATTGAATCTCCGTTGATCCTTCTCTAATTTTGAAGATCCAAATACTTCATTGATATATTATAATTTGAGATGTTTTTGCCTCAATGTGTATCTCTACATTCGATTTGTTTAGATCTTTAAGCGGCCAATGTTTCAGCCTTTATACCCATAACAAATTGTTTAATAGCTAGTTGATGACCTGTCATAGCCAATAAAAGTGTAACACGTTGCAACTCGTGCAATTGTAGAGTGTCACGTTGCATCTTTTAGTCACATTGACGTGTTTATTTCCTCAAGTGCAATACCAAATAACAATCTGCATCTTCCACCTCAGCTTTTATTAACTTCACCGTATCACGACTTTGATGACTTGTCATAACCAATAAAAGTATGACACGTTGCAGCACGTGTAATCATAAAGTTGCACGTTACACCTTTTAGTCACATTAGCGCATTTATTTCCTCTAGTGCAATACCAAAGAAAGATCTGGATTTTTCGCCTTAGATTTTTACTTTATCATATCGCTACTGCTATTATTAGTTGATGACTTGTCATAGCCAATCAAAATGTGACATGTTGCAACTCGTGCAATCATATAGTGGCATGTTGCACCTTTTAGTCACATTTATTTCTTCTAGTGCAATACCAAAGAACAATATGGATTTCCCACCTCAGCATTGATTAATTTCACCATATCACTAATGTTATCTATCCGTATCTTTACAAACAATGCTCCTAACTAAATCTTCCTATATTAATTTGATGACTTGAATTCTAACATTGAATTCATCATAGAAAACCAACCATCTATTCTATATCGAGCCATCATTGAAGCACGTATATAGCATACCTAGTGAAATCAAGGAGAATTGGAAACAATCAAATAGTAAATAAATTGATGGAAGAATTAAATGAAACACTTCTCATCATAAACCTTTAAGTTGGTTGATATCTGCAATTATTGTAAATTGAAGAACATCAACCAATAAGAGCACTAACCTTTTGTTTAACAGAGGCATATCCCTTCACAGCGGTAATTCCAAAAGAAACTAAAGAAATTAATTGGACTCGTGTAACATACGGGCTAAAAATATAGTAAAATGCATATATGAAAATAAGTGTACATATTTGAACAATTTATAAAGTTTAACATGGTATCAACGATTCATTATATATAAATCTTATGTTTTTGTAATACAATTGGATCGAAAAACGTAAGTTACAAGATGAACAATTTCATTATAACACCCTGAATATATCACTCAATTGTAGCTAGCTTCTTATGCATCTTGTCTTTTCTTTTCCTTTTAATAATTAAATTTGACCTGATAGACGTGCAATAGTGAACTTTGTTCAACCCATGTTGAACTAACACTATAGCACAATTTCCATCCCAACATATTAAAGTCACATTAGTCAAAATGCCTATCCTATAAAACAAAAACTAAATTTGAAAACAAAAAAAGAATATAATAGTATGACTTAAAAATTGAACTTCCTCTAGCCAAAATTTACATTTTGAGAATTTGGCGTAAAGTCGTTCTTTTCTTAAGACTTCGAGAATGGAACGCAAGTGATGCTCATGCTCGGCTTTGGATTTAGAGATAATGAGAATGTCATCAATAAAGACAATAACGAATTTATCTAGAAACGGTTTGCAAACACGGTTCATGAGATCCATAAATATCGCGGGTGCATGGGTTAACCCGAAGGGCATGACCAAAAATTCGAAATGTCCATATCGAGTACGGAATGTGGTTTTTGGAATGTCTTCTTCGCGAACACGCAACTGATGATATCCCGATCGAATATCGATTTTGGAGAAACACGTTGCGCCTTGGAGTTGATCGAAGAGGTCGTCGATTCGTGGCAAAGGATAACGATTTTTGATAGTAAGTTTATTGAGTTCACGATAATCGATGCACATGCGAAATGAGCCATCTTTCTTTTTCATGAAGAGGACGGGAGCGCCCCAAGGAGAGGAGCTTGGACGAATAAAGCCTTTGTCGGAAAGTTCTTCGAGTTGGTTTGATAACTCTTGCATTTCCGACGGGGATAAACGGTAAGGAGCCTTGGCCACGGGCATTGCACCGGGCATAAGATCGATTCGAAATTCAACCGGACGAATGGGTGGAAGACCGGTAACATCATCTGGAAAGACGTCGAGGCAATCACAAACAATGGAGATATCTTAGATTTTTCTTTCCTTGTGGTCTTTTACCACCGCTTGGGCTAGGAACAGAACATACTTTTGGCGTAAGTATTTTTGCGATTGAGAACACGACATGCGATTGAGCCTTTTAGGAAACATTTTGCCGTAGACCTTGAGAGTTTTACCATTGACAAGCGGAATCCGAATGAATTTATCATAACAAACGACTTCGGCACGGTGCAAAGATAACCAATCCATGCCAACTATGACATCGAAACTTCCCATTTGCATCGGAATGATATCGATGGAGAATTTACGCTTACAAAGAGTGAGAGAACAATTACGAAGGACCGAGTTTATGGTGATAGAATTTCCATTGGCGACTTCGACAGAAAAGGATCGAGAAAGCTTAGTGCGAGGTACAGCAAGAGTAGATTCAAACTTTAATGAAATAAAACTTCTATCGGCACCCGTATCAAATAATATAGAAGCCAAATGCTCGTTCACTAAAAACATACCGTTCACAACATCGTTTGCCACTTGAGCTTGATTAGAATTCATCATAAAAGCTCGTCCTTGGTTACCGGGATTTCCTTGAGGTGCATGAGGTGGTGGAGGAGGAGGTGCTTGGATGGCTTGCATGGGTTGGATGAGTGGTGCATTGAGTTGGGGAAGTTGAGGTTGGTAGGTTTGGACTTGGTAAGCTTGGGTTTGATAGTAGGGTATGGTTACGGTTTAGGCTTGGTTTGCAAAAGTGAGTCGTGGGCAATTGTTGCGGAAATGATTTGGGTCACCACAGTTAAAGCAAGCTCGGGTTGTTAAGGAGGGTTTTGCTGGTAAGGTGCAAAGCGGTTTTGGGTGTTTTGTGGAGTGGTTCTTGGTTTGTTGGGTTGAGTACGTTGTGCGGAACGACATGTGTTCTTTAGATGGCCAAAACGGTTACAGATGGTGCAATGGCGACAAGGTAAGTGAGATGGGTGATGAAGTTGACAATTGTTGCATAGTGGAAAAGTACCGGTATAGGGTTTTCGATTTTGTGGGGGAGCTTGGGGTTGTTGTTGCGGTTGCGGTTGGGTAACGGCATAGTTTCGGTGGTTTTGTTTGGGTTTCTTTTTGTTTTTGTGGCGGAAAGAGTTTGAGTAGTTGATGGCTTGAGGTGGTGGGTTAACTTTGGCTTGAGGTGCGGGTTCGGTTTTGCTTTTATCACTTTTCTTCTTGATGGTTAGGGTACCCGCCTTAACATGGTTCTCTGATAGCGCACCGGCTAGAGTAATTGCATCCTCAAGGTTCTCGGGTTTGCTACTCATGACTGAGTCCCGAATTAGCATGGGTAAACCCCCGATGTATTTGTCGATTTTACGTTCGAGCGGGGTAACCAAATGAGGTACAAGGGTGCTCAATTCATGAAAACGGAGCGAGTAAGCGGCATTATCACCACTTTCTTGTTTCAATTCCCAAAATTCGGCTTCAAGCTTTTGGAGCTCGTGTTTGGGGCAAAACTTCTTCATCATGAGTTCCTTAAGTTCGGTCCATGGAAGCGCCATGGCAATTTCCGCCCCTTGGAGATGCATAACACTACCCCACCACGTAAGAGCAGTTTCCTCAAACATGCTCGAAGCGAAATTAGTTTTCTTCGCTTCGGGGCACTCGCTGTGTCGGAACACACTTTCCATCTTTTCAAACCATTGCAACAAGGTAGTCACACAGTTCGTACCAAGGAATTTGGTTGGGTTAGCACCGATAAATTGTTTATACAAGTAATGAGCGGGTGTGGGTTCAACGGGTGCTACAACGGGTGGAGGTTGGTTCGCCTGCAAGTGAGTTAGGAGTTTGGGAATCACAGCGGCGACTTGTTCGGCTACTAAAGCGGCCATCTTGCGTCTGGAGTCCTTGCGGTAGTGGCGTCGTAGCGGAGGCATTCTAAAAATTATAAAGAATTGTAGTGAGTTTGAGGGCATTGAGTTTAAAATAGAAGATGTATGTAACCATTTTTTTTACGTGAATCCTAGTGTCATAAGGATGAGAATGTTAGTAGAAATAAAGTCTATACATAAACCAAATGATAAAAACGTATATATAAGTATATGTTTCAAAGTTTCGAGAATTTAAAATTTGGACGTTTTGAAGTGTTGAAATTTGTATATAGTCGGAAAAATCGTACATGAACCACCATGATTTGATATTCCGAAAAAAAAAATAACAAAATTTCTTGTAAACATATATATAGTTGGGAAAATCGTACATGAACCACCATGATTTGATATCCCGGCAATAAAAACTTATGTAAAAGTAATATATATGGAGTCGAACATGTGCACGTATCACCGCGTCTTTCATGTTGTTGACTCAAATCATGATAATAACATACAATAAAACGGAGATACAACGAGATGTTAAAAACACTTGTCCACGTATCACCGTGGCTTTTATGTTTTCAACACCAAAAATAAGGAGGCGACCGGAACGCTCGCATACGACAACCTAAAGTGTCGGCTCATATAACTCGAGTTGCTTGACCTAGAAACCAACACTAAACCCAATCATCCCAGGTAAGTAAATCACCTTCGATTCTTGGAATCTTTTTGTCAAATGATCGAATCAAGTGTTTCGTTCCCTACGGTCGTCACAAAAAAATTATAGAACCTAGCTTTAAGGAGATTGTAAACAACGAGATCCAAGTTAAGCTTGTGATCCATAAAACACAATATAAAAACTAATGTTTTGTTTTAAGGTAAAAATACCTTAGAATACTATTGAAAGTGTGTGTATGTGTACATTTATGATGAGATAGATTTTTAAACAAGTTTATAAATAATTAATAAATGCAATAAACAATCAAGTAGGGTAAACAAGTATGAGCACACGTATAGGGACCCTAGAGCATAAACTATACTAGGCTGTTACGTCTAACCACCTATCCTATAGTCGATGGCTCTGATACCAATCTGTCACACCCCGACCAATGAAGGCGGAAACGTCGAGGCGCGACATGATTGCTCATTGCACAATGACACTATAGAGTTACAATATTTAAACAACTCATTTAAATCCATATCATCATAAATAACACAACAATTGTTCATACAAAATGCCAAATAAATAGATAAACAAATAACTTGTTCTTTTATTTTCTAATATCCTAAAGCAAGATAATAAGTTTCTTCAAGTAATCCAATCAAGCTAACATCAAACCTGTAACATTGCATAAAATAGAGTTTGTCAACACGAAGGTTGGTGAGCAATTTTCATAGTTTTGGACATAACTATATAGTATGAAATCCACAACTAGTATATGAAAACAATAAATAATAGCAACAATTTAGATAATAAAACCGTCAATAAGAATACATTGACGACAATAATGAAATCGTCAATAAGAATACATTGACGACACCTTTCTATATCGGGATACATATATACTCGGAATTAACGTATGATCATACTTTGATGAGGCTACCCGCCTTAGCATTCAAGAGGCTACCCGCCTTAGCATTCAAGAATTTGCACATAATCATGTAAAGCATATAACACCAAATCGAGCATTTATTTAAGTAAACATATACAATACGTGTTGTGGTTTAAGACTCAAGTATAAATCATTTGAATTTGAAGAAGTATGCAATGCCACCCCCAAAACGAAAGATGGAAAACGGGGGATGAAAAAGTACTCACATTAACAAGTAACTTGAAAGATAGTGTCATGAATAATCGGAGAGATCGGTTTAACGAGCAAGACCTATATTAAGCGGGTCTTATGTTAGTAGGTGGTCTTGGAAGGGTTTAAAATAAAATACATGACAAATAAAGTAAATAAATAAAGTTTAGGATTTAAAATGTAAATATTTGAGAAATTAAAGAAACGAGTTTTGTAAAATAAGTTTACTCGAAACCGGGTCTCGGTATTCTATTCATTAGTTTTTTTCTTTTTTTTTACTCAACCTATGTTAAGTAATAATGTGGGTTAAAATGCGATATTGCAAAACCCTTGGTTATAAGAATACCAAAACGAGGTTTAAACGAGTGTTCGGGTTTGTCGGTTCGAGACTTGATAATTGACCAAGCTCACAGTTAACTTCCCAAAATAATAAATGTTATGAGATAACTCAATAAAATCAAAATAGACTTAACCAAGTATGTAGTTCTATTGTGAAGAACCTTAACGTTCGTTAAGCGAGTATACGACCTTATCGGTTCGAACTTGTTTTATATCAAGTTGGTTACCGACATGCCAAGTATGTTTAGAAATTAACTAAAATTGATTTAAAATATAATCTTGAAGAAAAATATGAGTTTTGATGGCTAAAAACACACTTGTGTGTCTTAAGCGAGCGAACTCGGTTTAATTTGGTTTTTGGTTCGGTCCTTGACTCGGAATAAGACCGAGGATGGTTACCACATACCCAACTACCATGGAACTTGTAAAATAACTTATAAATAATAATACTCAAGTTTTACATTCAAAAAGTTAACAATAAAGCTTTTAAACAAAAGTTCGGTTTTTGGTTCGGTCCTTGACTCGGAATAAGACCGAGGATGGTTACCACATACCTAATTACCATGAAACTTGTAAAATAACTTATAAATAATAATACTCAAGTTTTACATTCAAAAAGTTAACAATAATGCTTTTAAACAAAAGTTCGGTTTTTGGTTCGGTTCTCAACTCGGGATGAAACCGAGGCTAGTCACCACATACCCAATACCATGGAACTTGACAAATATGAACAATAAACTAAAATATGTAGAATTTAAGCAAGTATAACAAGTTATATGGTTAGATTTGTTAAATATATAAACAAGGACAACAAAGTCCTCCATGTAACCTTGCCTTACTAGCCCGACATTTCAACCGGCTGAGACCGGAGAAATGAAAGACCGAAGGTAAACAAGGAGTGAATATTATATATATGTTGTAACATCAAGCTTTAAGTATTGAGAAGTTAGTTAAAATGAAAGATTAGCTTATGAAGAACAACCTTAGAATTCAAGATTTAAGAGAGAAATGAAGAAATGAGCAAGCACAAATGAAGAAGATGGGTGTGTATATATAGGGTAAGTTAAATGGGTCTTTCATAAAGGGTGTTTCATGAAAATGGGTTGGTTATAGACCCAAGAAAGCACAAACTAAAAATGGGTCCTTCAAGTCTCCATTTTGGTAGTTTTAGTCCCTAGAGTTCGTTTTGAGCGTTTTCGGGGAATTTTAAGAACCGAAAAGGGTGTTTTTTTATCCAACAACTATAAAACAAATATTTAACATACAATTCATCATTTTGATAATATCGAAAGGTTCAGGATACAAAACGGGTCGGTTTTACATTAAGAATATAAGTATAAAATAACCAGAAATTAACAAATGTCACAGTATCCCCTACTTTAGAAAATTTCGTCCCGAAATTAAGATGATGTAAATAAATATGGATATTTCTCCTTCATCGAGCCTTCTCGTTCCCATGTAAACTCTGCGTCACGCCGTGATTCCCATCGAACTTTAACTAACTTAATGCGACTTCGCTTGGTTTTCTTTTCATTGCGGTCCATGATTTCAACGGGTCGTTCAACCATAATCATTGATTCATTGACTTGTACTTCGTCGAGAGGTATATGGAGACTACCTTCGGCTAAGCACTTCTTGAGATTTGAAACATGAAAGGTCGGATGAACACCGGTGAGTTCTTCAGGTAGTTCGAGTCGGTAGGCTACTTTTCCGACTCGCTCAAGAATCTTGAATGGGCCTACGAAACGGGGAGCTAGTTTTCCTTTCTTTCCAAAACGAACAACTCCTTTCCAAGGGGATACCTTGAGAAGGACGAGATCGTCGACATTGAATTCGATTGGTTTTCGCCGTTTGTCGGCGTAGCTCTTTTGTCGACTTCTAGCGGCAAGTAGGTTCTTGCGAATTTCGTCGATACGGTCGGTGGCTTCTTGGACCATTTCGGGTCCGGTAATTTGAGCTTCACCGATTTCGTTCCAACTAATCGGGGAACGACATTTGCTACCGTAGAGAGCTTCGAAAGGAGGCATACCGATGCTAGAATGGAAACTGTTATTGTAAAAGAATTCAATGTAAGGAATGTGAGAATCCCAATTCCCACCGAAATTGAGTACACACGCTCGAAGCATGTCCTCAAGTGTTTGAATCGTACGTTCGGATTGTCCATACGTTTGAGGATGATAAGATCAAGACGAGTTCCCAAGGTTTCTTGAAGTGATCGCCAAAAATGAGACGTGAATCGAGCATCGCGATCGGAGATGATAGTCAAAGGTAAACCGTGGCGACACACGATTTCGCGAACGTAGAATAAAAGTAAAAGACTTTTTAATCTTAATTCAAAGGGATAAATAGATGACATCTAGACATCAAATCTCAAAGTGTAATAATCTTCAACACTTTCATCATCCGACCGAAGTTATCTTAATATATCATTTTATGTTATGTATAGATATACTCCCTTACATAGATTCCATGCACACATATCCTCATGTCCTCGTTTCAATTTTGAAACTATACTCTTGAAAAAATATGTTCAAAACAACACCAAGTTTAAGTAGCAAAGCTTAAACAATCAATCTTGTTCACACAACATGAAGTTGTTTTTCATCATAGATTATCCTTGAGAACGTTATCTTAGATAAACATATTCTACTTTTAGCAAGAATAGCAAACCATTTTGAATTATCTAAAATATGCAAAACTTTGTTTAAAATCATTTTAAAGACTTACTTTTGCAATATATTATATTAATAATATCAATAAGGGTTTATAAAAAACAAAGTCAAAACCAAAAACATCAAAAAAAAATTATATGGTTTAGGTTTAAGACCCTTGTACTAAAATGATTTCTAGCACGTATGTTAAAAAAAACATGTTATAACACGCACATTATAAAACTGAACGTTTACATATAACGTTTTCCAATAATAAAGTCTATAAAAGAAACCATTTTTACTTGTTTTTAACGCATATGTTAGAAAAATAGATGTTTACATAAAAAATTTCCTTTCAATATGGTTTATAAAATAAACAATTTCTAACAAACATGTTAGAACATAAAAAATTATAATGCGTACGTTGTAGGAAAGAATATTTATACATGAAACTTGAGACAAAAGCTTTTAAACCGTTGGTTTTTCTAGTGTATAGCCCAAAAGTCGCTACATTAACACCGAGTTAATGCTTAAATTATTGGTAACTTAATGGAAGGAATATGAACAAACACACGTGGAAGCTTTTGTGCACTATTTCACCAAAATACATATGGACGTCTCACTACGCTATTTTCTAGTACACCCATTAGAAATTGTAATATACACAAAACGTTTCAAATACATATGTTAATATATATAATAAAGCGTATCTAGCACGCATGTTAAATATTTAAACATATGTTGTAACTAATGCACATAGTCTAACCCACAAGTTAGAAAAATAACCGATTACAAAATTGGTTTTAAACGGATGTTTTTTATGCACCATTTATAACACGATTGTTAGGAAACAGCTGATTACAACAATCATTTTAAAATGAACGGTTTACTAAAAACCATTTCTAACACAATTGTTAGACATAAACAATTACAAAAATCGTTTTAAAAATAAATAAATAAAACCTCAACGGTTATCCAAAAATCGTTTCTGACACTGTTGTTAGAATACAAACGATTAAAAAAATCGTTTCTAAACCAAATGGTCGAATCAAGCATTTCGTTATGTAACACGGTATATTTGGAACTTTATAAAAGTTTATGTATTACAAGTTACTAAAAAACTAAATACGGGTAAAGTTAATTATAATAATGTAATATTAAAAAAAAGACAATTAATAGGGCTAACATTTTGTGAAAGACGACGCATTAGACGCTAACAGGTCGTGAAAGACACATGTTGGAGGCTAACAGGTCGTGAAAGAGGTGCTGAGACCTAACACGTCGTTAAAGACGTGTTTATATGAGACATTTCTGAAAATTTTTATCTAAGTTGACAAAAAAGGAATCTCTCTCCATTAATAGGACATCTTGAGAATATGTGTTCTGAATAAAAAATTGTTGATGTGAACTACATAAATGGCACGCAATTTTCACATTTTCATTGTTTATATACATTGCATAACAAAAATGATTATATTAATCAAACATACCTCTGCAATGGCTAAACTATAAACTAACTTTGTATATCATGTCAAACTATTTACTACTATATGCTGCTACCAATACGTATCTAATTAAGTAATTATAGTTCATATAATCTGGTCACAGCAACGAGAGTCCCGCTACGCATGTTTCGAACGCATCAAACAGGTATACGTGTACCGAACATGGTACTACATCCAATGCCCTACATGCGTACAGTGGCGTATCCAGAAAATTTTCTCATAGGGGTCGGAAAACTTTTTAGAGACGGCATTCAGTTGACTATCGCTACATAATTTTTTTCCGATCCGGTTCGGCCGGTCGTGTCAAGTAATCTGTATATAATTTTTTTGGTCTGGTTGGGACCTTCCGATCGGCTAGAATCGGGTTGGCTCGAGTAATATAGAAAAAAGATAATCAAATAAAAAAACATATAACAAAAAAAAATTACGTGAAACTTCATTAGAAATGCATAAATAAAATGTCAAATGTCTAAAACTGTTCTTTACGAATTTTCATTTTTTGAAGCTTAACAAAAACATCATATTGTACGCATGTTGTTTTCAATAAAACAAATACAAACAAATACAACTATCGTTTAAATTCTCATTACCCATCTGATTACACAAATCAGACTTCACGTACTTCATATGCGAAAAGTATTTTCAACGTTTGCGGTTGCGACGTGTAATACAAGAGCTAACCTCGATAAACGATAAACCAATACAAATGAAGCTGGTGAGCAAACCAACGTATATAGAAAGTCGAAACAGTTTCTTTGAAGATTTAAGCTCTTATAATCCTTTGAACTCACCCGACAAGTTACTTGCGTCATCATAACCTTTTTTAATAAGTTAAATGTAGATTGGTCTGAGAGTTTTGGGCTTGGACTTAAAACTCGTGAATAGATTGATTGGGTATTTGGACTTAAAATTGTATTAAATTTGTTTCAATTAAACTCAAATTTAGTTATTTTATTCATTTATATAATTATAAATGTAAATTTGTAAATTTATTTTTTATTATGGCCGATCTCGAAATTCTTAGGCAACACATATTGATGTAAATATAATATTATTTACATCAATAGGCGTTGACTAAGAGGTTGTTCTCGAATTTTCACATGGTCTTTTTGTCGTCCTCGAAATTCCACAGGGGTCGGTGTCAAAATTTCACATGGGGTCGGTCAAGATTTTAACACATATATACCACTAAAAAAAGTTTTTCACAGGGGTCGGCCGACCCCCTACTCAAAGAGTAGGTACGCCCCTGCGTGCGTAAAGGGTTGTACCAGGAAGAAGGAGATTATGTATTCGTATCAACCTGAAGTTTCACTCAGTATGATCATAACTTCTTCACAACAGGTACGACATAGACGCATCTATTATCTACGAAACAATTTTCGGAGTTTTACATCAATCGACTCGTATCAATAGTCTGATCAAAAGCCCAAAAAATCAGTTTGAATTTCGGAAAAAAGTTAACGTTCTTAAGTTTTTTTTTAACGGGGGGCCACTGTGAGCTATTTTTTTAAAAATTTGAGACCACTAGTGGTGATAAACTTAGTTGTGATAATTATCGGCCAATAGCCTTTAATTAGGATTATTAAATTCAGTACCCCCCCCCCCCCAATTTAAAGCAACTCAAGAAATAGCCGTACCCCTTGTGGTGTGGTGGTAAAGATCTTGGTGTTTCCTAGTATAAGCTTGGGTTTGAAAAGAATAAGATTAGCTATTGAAAATCGCATAATTGAACAAACCTTATGAACGATTTCGACACTTTACTCAAAAAAGTATGAAGAATAAGATTAGCTATTGAAAAAAATAATAATAACTTAAGAAATGATTATTCTACCTTATTTTACTTAGAACTTTAATTGTTCATATTTACCTATTTTTAACTTTCATTTTATATCGTCATCACCAATTTTCTTTCAATGCTGTTGTTTACGGTTTTCAATAGTTTATTTTATAAATTGGAAGAATTTTTTATTAAATAAAAGGACAATTTTCATCATCGATTAATTACGGTTTTATCAAAGTAAATAATTCCTAAAAGATTGAACTTCTTAAAATATCCATATTAAATGAACTCTTTCCGATATATTAACTTGGTAGATTATTTTAATTTTCTTGTTAGGGTAACAGGGGTGGATGGAGAATCATGAAGAATGATCAACCAACTAAAGAGTCATGTCAAAAGTGAAAAGTGTGTGAAGATTTATTAGGGATGTACTAAATTGACAAAGAAAAGAAATATAAATTAAAAAGAAAATATTTTAATGGTCCTTACTTTCTCTCTTTACCTTTGGTTTCATGAACCCAAACTTGTTACCCAATCACCCTACCTACCTGAAGGGTTGGACTTGGCGGCGGTGTTGCCAACGAACTCAAGGGAACCCAATTGCTACCCTATCTACCCGAGCTCGGCCTCGGTGAAGAACAAAGGTATATTATGGCCTATTGGGTAGTGAAGGATGGTGTTGATGTGATTTTAATGCTAAGATAGTAGAGAATGAGAATGATGAGTGGAGGGTATATTCATGGCATAAAGATTATTCTTCCTAAGTTTCCAATTAAAAATGTGATATCCTTCTAATATATATCTACTTATTCACCTAATATCACATATTAAGCATCAAACATTTATAAAAAGATCTGGGGTCCCACACTTTTTTGGATTGTTTACATGTGATGTTTGGAGCATAAATAGTAATATTTTCGTTAAAAATAATCTTTTTTTTAATCTATTACATAATAAAATAGCATTTAATTTGTAAATTTGTTAAGAGGAGTCACATGGTATGGTCCAAATGGTAGCGGGAGAGCATGAAAGTGACAAGAAGACATTTCCTCTCCCTTTCAGGGGACACTGCCTCCAACCTTCCACCTTTTTAGCTTCTATGGCCCTCCTTGAATCGACACTTAGAAAAAAACAATGAATCTACGTACATTTTTATTATTCTTTTCTAACTTTATTCAATTTCTTTCTTTTTTTTTTCTTAATAATAATAATGACATGAAAAGGTTTACATGACAAAACCTAAACTACCAACTTTGATGCTTGCAACAAAGTTAAGTGAATAACAAAAACATTTTTTCAATTAAGTTATACATAATTATCTTTCATCTGATTTAGCCTATTCGATATGGATATTGGTACCAAGATTTTTGAATTAGGAAGCCTCGTATTAGTATCTAAAAAAAAGTCCAACCGATTATTAATCAAACAATGGGCTCATGAAGTTGATCAACCCGTACGTCACGATCCTAGCAAGGCCACCATACTTAATTGATCACATCTTTTATCCTCTCTCTCTCTCTCTCTCTGGGTTCATTCACCTATCAACATATTATATTATTTTCTAGACAGAGAGTCACGCGGAATTGAAGCTTCGTCGTATGTTCTCAGCTGCAATGGCTGCTTAAACTCTCCAATTCTGCGTCTGTGAATTCCTTAATCTGTTAACAGGTATTCAATCTACTTCTATTAGCGATTGATCGGATATTAATTGCACTGTTTACACACCTAAATTCCATGATTGACCGAGTTGTAATTTGGTGGCTCTGTGGTAAAATTTGCCTCAGTTAATGAATTCATGTCTGTTTTATTAATATGTGTTTTTTTTTTTAATTTCAGTCTTATGTTTATTAATATGATCGACTGCTACACATTGTTTTATTATATAATTCATCTTAGGTTGTTATCTTATGAACATAATAAGGGATTAGTCTTTCTAAATTCAGATTATATCTGCCGGAGTATATGCTTCTAAGTTTGTTGGTTTTCAACTTATGGGCAATGTTAGGCTTGAAGATTGGTGTTCAAGTGGTTAACTTACTATTATTAGTTTATTCTTAATTCATTAGGTAGTTGTAAATTCCGTCGTTTGGCATACTAACACATCTTTGTCTCTTATCTTACTACCTAAATAATATTCCATATCATGTATTATTGCCATGATGTCATCAATCCTAAAGTATGTAACAAACATAATGAATTATTATTATTATGCAGATGCAAGAAACCAAAGCTGCTCATGATGATGAAAAACAAATCATACAAGAGTCTAAAGATGACAACGATGGCGTGGACCCTGCAACCACGAATCCTGGCGATCCACCTGGCAGTGATAATGTTGTGGAGCCCGCTTTAACAAATAATTTAATAGAAACTGACAGTGGGGATCATGACTGTTCAGGATCCGGGTCGCAATTATCTGAACCATCAATAAAGGGTCAAGAAACCGAAACCGGACCTGTGAACGGTTCGGATCATAAGCATGATATTACAACCTCTCAAGTATCTGAGGTGGCTCAAGAATCTGAAAGAGGGTTCTCGGGTTTTGATTTAAACGACGAGTTTTTCTCTGAAGAAAAACCTGAGTCCTTGTTATCTGGGACCCACAGTAACTCAAAACAACAGTCGGGGGTTTGTCTTGATATCGATCTTAATGTTCCATCTGGGGAGGAATCTAGTGTAGATGCAGGCGCGTGGAAACCGACAAGGGTGCATTTGGATCTTAACATGTGTCAAAGTATGTCTCAGTCGTGTTCGTCATCGTCATCTTCATCATCAAAACAATCTTCAATGAAGAATTTTGATTTGAATAATTTGGATAATGCTGCTTCATTGGAACATCAAAAGCCTGTTATTTCACTCTTCGGTTCTCAAGTTGAGGTGAGCCATATTGATGCCAATCCGCACCCTAATGGAAGGGTTTTGGGACCTGGCCCGGGCCCGGCAATGTATTATTACTCGTCTCCATACATGGTTGACCCAAGAGTGGTCCCAGTTGCACCTCAGTTTGCACCGCCTTTTGTTATGAATATGGCTGGTGGCTCGTATCACGGTCCATATAATGGTCAAATTGGGTCTGGACCATTGCAACATAACATGGGTTTGAACTTGAGGCTTGTTGTGAATGGAGGGAACAGTGATGGTTCATCGGGCTCGGTGGTTGGAGGGAAACGGTTGGAACCGGATGGTGGATGGGAGGGCTTCCCGGTTAACTACAAACACCAACAACCGCCGTGAAAATAAGTGGTTTGGTTATACAGGTGTAACCGTGTAAGAGAGGAGTGTTGATGTTAAGTTTTGGGATTTATGTGAAATAAAAGAGTAGGCTTGTGTAGTATGGGAGAGTTTGTTAATTGCGAAAGGAATTAGGTTTTGAGGTGCTTTAGAGTGATATAAGTGTTTTACTTTGGATTGTTTTAGATGGTTTTGTCTAATAATCAAAATGTCTGTTTAAAACTTATTTTAGATGTTCATTAAATCAAATGGCTAACAAGTCAAACTTTTGTCAAACAACTCGAGCTAATTAGAGTTTAGCTTTCATCGGGTTAGTGCTCGTGAACAATAGCAAACTTGATATGACTTATCAGCTTAAGCTAGGCCCTTGTAAGCTCAATTTTCGCCTGTTGATTTCATTTTTTTTAGTGAAAACTTGTTGATTTCAAGATTCTATGCGGTTTTGTTGGTGTGAATTTGCTACATAATATGATATCTTCATTAGTGAAGATGTATACCGAAGAAACACTAAGCGACCCCAGCAGATTACGGATAATCTTAGGGTCAAGTAGATGTTTCCCACGAGGGTTAGGTCCGGCAAAGATGGTTATTCTTCTGATGACCTGCAAAACAGACACCGTGAGCTCGTCACTGAGAAGGGGGGGGGTACCTCCTTGTGACCACCTTCCGGCGTGAGAATCAGACTAGATTGCTCTGAATATAAGTGTATATTAAGAGAAATAGCTAGAGCAGATAAGATATGTGATGGTATAAGATAAGATGATAATACCGTTCCAAGGTGTTGGAGTATTTATAGCCGAAGGTAGGTTTCCAAGCAGGTACGGCCAGCTGTATAATATTCCTTTTCCACCAACTGTGGGCTACGTACGTGCCATGCTGGTGGTTGGTGGGTAGGCAGCGGCTGATAGTGACATGGCCGGCTGTGTACTATTCCTTTTCCACCAACTACAGGCTATGTACGTGTCACGATGAGGGTTGGTGGGTAGGCAGCGGCTGATAGTGACATTTTGTACTGGAGCATGCTCCTCCTCGTACTATTGTCGGTGAGCTGTCACCCTGTGATTGGTTCATGGGCAGCTTTGGTCAGATCTTGTCTATTTTGTCCATACCTTGGCAGGTATAGTACAAAAGATCTTCCAGAAGCGTACGTACTGGCTCATTTGGGCGGGAGTATTCCCGCCTTGCTCATTCCTTCTTCAGGTGACATTACTGAATTATTAAGAGTTAGTGCCTTGTGCTTGTAGCCTTAATATTAGTGCGGGTAGCCTTCCCTCATGGCTTGTATCCGCAGCTGTGGGAACAGGCGGGGTACTTCACAATTGGGAGGCTTTTCCTGCAGGAACAGCTTGCGTACTATGCGTAAGGTCTTCATCTCTCTGAGCATGGTGGAACCTGCGGATCCAGTTGGTCTTTGCGCAGACGTCCCTCTTCAAGGTGAGTCTTGCGGGTCCAACTGGGCTCTACTGGGACCTACCTCTTCAAGTCCCCCCAGTCCATTGTTCTTCTCATGAATTGTTAATAAGTGAGGTGAACTTTTGGACTTAAGCAAGGGGTTTTGAAAAGGGTTTTTAGTTTTAATGTTTTCCGTGGGGATTCTTCCCGCGGTTTTCCTAATGTCACTCGCAGAAATTCCTGACTTTTCTGCCTGATCATTGGTTATGATGCGGGTAGGTGTTTAACCCCTTCGCACGTCAGGAGCGTTGAGTTTCACTTGCATAGATTCTTCACGAGGTTTTGGTAGTTTTGGACATAGTGATCAGTTATGTTAAACTACCAATTCCATCTTGAAGCTTCAAACAATCTAATTCTCAACGTTCCCGTCATGCGGAGGTGTTATTTCTCTTTCCGCAAGCATGGTCCATAAGATCCTTCTTGGCTTCAATTCTCTGCAAGTGCTAAGTATGTGAAGGGTTTCGCCTTGACACTGTACCCGCACTTGTCTTACGGTTTCTTGGTTTCCAAGGTATTCTTGGCTTCAATTCCCTGCAGGTGCTAAGTATGTGAAGGGTTTCGCCTTGACACTGTACCCGCACTTGTCTTACGGTTTCTTGGTTTCCAAGGTATTATTGGCTTCAATTCCCTGCATGTGCTAAGTATGTGAAGGGTTTCGCCTTGACACTGTACCCGCACTTGTCTTACGGTTTCTTGGTTACCAAGGTAAGGGGGTATAGTCCCTCTTATTTTTGAATCTTTTTGAATCTTTTTGAATCTTTTTGAAATTCGAAGAGTTAGTGAAAGGATAAGAACAGTCCAAACTGTTGAAGGGACGTTAGCGTCGTCCGACTGTTTCTTCTAACAGTTTCAGGACGTGCAGGAAGTTATGGCGACGTGACAGTATATGGTCATTCCAGGCGCTTTTTCAGGCGCGTGGGCGCGAGTTTTCAGGCGCGTGGGCGCGAATTTTACGGCACGCGTCCTGTCGATAGCTGTTGCCAGCTTGCTTTCCACGTGTCGTTGTCTCATTGCGCCTGCGCTTTTCCATCTCCCCCGCATTTAATTCATCGCATTCATTGCAATGGGTATATAAAGGGGGAAGAGGATGCATCTCAACTTACACCTTCACCTCCTTCTTCTTCTAAGCGATTTCCGGCGAATACTCTAACTTTTCCGTCGAGCATTCTCCTAAAATCGTTCTCTTTCATACCTCCAAAATGTCTTCTACTCATGATCCTGAGGTTACTGCCGAAGAGTCCGACGTATACCCTGAGAACCCGATGTCCGCGTCTGACAAGGACGACAAGAGTACTGCTGGCGAGTGCCAGTGTGCTCTCTCTGTCGATCTATACAACTATATCGTCAAGAAGTTCATGCTCGATCCTTACGAGCCTGAGTTTCCGGAGCCTCACCAGACGGTGTATGATGCCCCCAAGGGTAAGCTAGGGGTTTATGCCTCATCTTTCATATATGGGAATCTCAGATTTCCATTAACGAAGTTCGTATACCGTGTTCTGGAGAAACACGGTGTACATTTGACGGAGGTGCACCCGATGGCGATCGCAAAGGTTCGCCACTTTGAATGGGTGTGCCACATTCTGGGCGTTGAGCCCCGCGTCGACCGCCTGATGACCTTCTATTCCTGGAGGTGCATCCAGGGCTGGTATACCTTGGTCACTCGGATCAAGGGTTTGAAGATCTGCGCTACCGAGCGCAGTCTTCGGTCTTGGAAGCGGGAGTTTTTCTATATCTCCGCTCGCGTCGTCCCCATAGCAATGGCGTTCAAGAATGGGAGAGCACTCCCCAACCTTCACGCCTCCAACTACCAGGAGACTGAATGGTTTACCAAGATCTCCCAGATCCAGACTCCGGTTTACCGCTTTGTGGAGTCTGGGATGGTGATGCTTGGGATGAGCCGGGTATGGAAGGATGCCGGTTCTGGGACGCCGCAAGTACCTATCATCCTCGAATACGGTTTGAATTCTACTCCCTACGGTATGCTCCGTCTTTTTTGCTGATTTAGGGTTTTCTTTTAACTGTTTCTCTTTTATTTTCAGAGGGAAACAACTTGCAGTCGCTTCTGCAACCGCGTGAGAGCGGTGGTCCCGCTCGGCTGGGTACTCGTGCTCTTGATGAGAACGAGTTGCCCATCCTGGAGCAAACGGCGGATTGGTTTGTGGAGGTCTACCCGCCGGGCCACGAGATTTTGAGCGCCACGCGGCCAGGTAAGGGATTCTTTAACCCTCGCCCTCTTCATGCTCAAACCTCTGCTGGAGTTTCCCTAATTTTATCATCTTCTGATGAGGGATCCGCAGATGGGCCTTTCTTCGTGAGGAAGAAGAAAGCTGCCGCTGTGAAGGGCAAGGCGAAGGTTACCTCCGCCGTCGACCTAGGAGATCAGTCTGACTCCGAGACTAAAAGCGAGGGGGCGGCGGGGAACCCTGGTGGTAGTGAGACAACTGTCTCGGAGGTTGAGACAGCTGCCACCTCCGAGCGACCAAGTTCTACGACGGTGACTGGCGTGAAGAGGCCAGTTCCATCGGGTTCGTCCCCGCCCGTCAGAACCTTCAAGATTAAGAAAACCCGTAAGTATACTTATTTATCTTAACCGCATTTCTTTCCGCCATTATATTTAATATCTTGTCTTCATGCAGGCGTGGATGCAACCGCATTCCAAAGTGGTGCGGGAAGGAGCAGTTCTGGACCCACGACGGTAGGTTTGGTCAACCTACCCGAGGCGATGACCCAGGCAGCTGCGCCTGTTTGCAGTGTTGGTTCAGTTGCTCATCCCGTTGAGGCAACTGTTCCAATTGTGACGTCATCTCCGCCGGCTGTCAGTGCCATATTCACTGCATCCTTCACTGAGCCGGCGGTGATTTTTTCTGCGGGCTCCTCCGCAGCGGCGGCCATGGTTGTGAGTTCACCTCTAGTGAGTTCACATCCGATGGTCTCTGTAACGATTCCGGCAAATTCAGGTATACCCTAGCCGGAATATACCATTTATGTGTTATTTAATACTGAATATATAAATTATAATGTGTTTATACGAGTATATAAGATTCACAAGTATGAATTATACTCGAATGTACAGCTAGTCGTATTGGAATTACGATTAACCGATGAACGATTATTGAAACCCGATCGAATCGGGGATTACATTATAGACGAAATATATGATGTTTAGTAAGGTTTACGAAGTATTAAGGCTACGGGATAAGTGAATTATAGCACAGAAAAAAGATTTCGATTTATTGGTACGTCGGTACGATAAACGAAACCTTTAACATCAAACCAAGCAAGAGAAGATCGATCAAGCCGAAAAAGATGCACAATGACCGACAATATGATGTGTTGAGTCAATAAATGTCATGGTTTAAGTTTTTAAAGTTTTTAAATCGGTTTTATATAAATTTTATTTTTAAGCCGAAAAACGACCGTTTTAGCCTCGTTTTAAGCCGAATTAAGTGTTTAACCGAAAAACGAACTGAACCAGATTATCCACAACATTATCCGGATTACACAATCTGAATGTGTGGCCAAGATTAGAGATGTGGGCCCCACCCCACACCACTACTAGGACCGATCGGTCCCCCATCACACACATACACACTTCATTTTCTTTTTTCTAAAATCACAACTCCACATTTCTCTCCATCCTTTACACATTCAACCAAAAACCTTTGATTTTTAAGAAGATCCACAAGGTATAAACATGTTATTATGGTTTGATCTTGCTTTTTAATTCCAAGATCTTGAGAAAATGAGGTTTCAAGTGAAAAATGTGTGAAAACCCGAGATGAAACCGATTCTTGCATGATCAAGTGATGTATACAAGTTATACAAGGGATCTTGGTCCAAGAAAGGAGTTAAAAGAGTCAAAAACGAATTTTTACGGTTAAAATCTTTGTTTTGATGTCTTAACCGAAACCATGAAAGAAATGGCTTGATTGTGGGTATAACTTGCTTGGTGTGGTGTTGTTGTGCTTGTAGGTGTTGTATCTAGTTGCTAGCAAAGGCTAGAAAGCAAGATCTTTGCGATCTAAAGCTAGAAACACAAGGTAGTTCGGTTTTTCGTATGATTTGTAAGATTTGGACAGATTGTGGTAGACTTAGAGTTGAGTCATGAAATTTCACAGAGATGATCTACACATGAAAATATGAGATCTGTGAAATTTTGGTAATTTTTGGATAAAGGATGAATATTTGGTGAATTTAATGCTCGGTTTTGGCTAAAAATGGTGAAAAATAGCTAAACATCATGAAAAATTCTGGAAAAATTTAGATAAGCTTTTTATAACATATAAAAGTCACACACAAAATTTCAGGTCCATTGGAGAAGTCTAAGTAGGCTTTTCGGTAAAACGAGTTCTAGGGTTTTCTAGCTCGGTTGTAACATCCCGAAATTTCAAGTTAATATTAATTATATTACTTAATAATAGAGGGAAAGTTTACTCGGGCTATCAGGAAATAAATAAAAGAATAGGAGTTGGTATGGGTCGGGCTAGTGTCGGGTAATGGATGTGGGTTATGGACTTGGATTAATAGAGATGGGTTAAATGAGAATGGGCCTTAGGTCCATGGGATTTTAGGGATATAAATATCCCCTAAACCCAAAATATCTTTCATTTTTCACCAAACTCCCTAACACACACACCACACACTAACTTCGCCGGAACCGGGCCGAGCCAAGGGAAGAATCGGGCAGGTCCAAGAGAAAAAGATTAGTGTGCTAGCAGGTTAACGAGATCCAACAAGCTCAAAGGTATGATTCTTGATCTTTGAAGTTTAAAGATCCAAGCTTTTTAGTGTATAAGCGACCGAAAATGGTCGGGAAGCGTAGTGGGTGAGACTGAACCATAGCAAGGGTGTTTAAATCGCTCAAAATGCTGGAAAGAAACCGAACAGCGGCTGTCTGGGCAACTTCGCCTTCATCTGGGCAACTTCGCCTTCATCTGGGCAACTTCGCCTTCAACGCGACGAACTTCGCCTGCACGCTAAGTTCGCCTGATGGCAACTTCGCTGTAAAGTTAAGTTCGCCTGATGATAACTTCGCCTGAAGCCAAGTTCGCCTAAGGTTTAACTTCGCCTGAAGCTAAGTTCGCCTGAGGTTTAACTTCGCCTAAAGCCAAGTTCGCCTGAGGTTTAACTTCTCCTAAAGCTAAGTTCGCCTAAGGTTTAACTTCGCCTAAAGTTAAGTTCGCTTAGAAAATAAATTAAAAACCTAATGGAAAATGTGTTAAGACAGTTAATGTAAATAAAATTTTTCCAAGCTGACCTGGCAGCTCGACCCCAGCCAGGGGCTCTGCCGCTTGGACCCTGCTAGGGGCTGCCGCCCCTAGACCCCGCTGCCAGGGGCGCTGCCCCCCGGACCCCCGTTCGTTGTTGGTAGTAGTTAAGACTGGCAAGATGATATGAGTAGTGATAGTTGTTTGATACGTGTACTTGTTATACAGTCAGCCGTGCACAGCTGAAGAAAGGGATTACGATTAACGGTGAACGTAACCGTGTTCAGGTGAGTTTCTAGCCCCATTCCTTGTTATGTTTTCGGGGCTTTGTGCATACTCGATGTGTTGTTAATACATTTATCCTAAGTGATAAGTGTATGTCATATGTGATATGTGTGATAGATATGAATGATTGTTTGTCGGTACGCGAACGATCTTCGGATATTGCGCGTACTGTCAGGTTAAAAATAAAGGTACGAATATTATATATCGAAGATGTATGAATATTTCAAATGAATACTTGTCGGGGCGTGAACGATCTTCGGATATTGCACGTAACGACAAGGGGTATGGTTGTTAAATGAATGAGGTAAAGAATACCTAGAGTGTTCTTATGTTATAATGTAAGTATGTGTATTTAGGTACACGAATGGCATGTGAGTTCTACGTTCGACATAGTAAGTTAGGATGGCAAATCCCTCTAGCTTCTGTCGGGCATAGACTCGGCTGGTGATGGCGTAGTTAAGGACTGCGAGCCTTATACGTGAAGTAGATGATATATGTAAACGTAGATAAGGACTGCGAACCTTATACGTAATGTAGACAGGTGTCAGCATAGGAAAGGACTGTGAACCTTATACGTGCTGATTTTGTAGCATAGGGGAGGACTGCGAACCTCGTACGTGCTATGAATTAGGTTGCAACATAGGGAAGGACTGCGAACCTTGTACGTGTTGTGGATGTATTTCAGCATAGGAAAGGACTGTGAACCTTATACGTGCTGATTTTGTAGCATAGGGGAGGACTGCGAACCTCGTACGTGCTATGAATTAGGTTGCAACATAGGGAAGGACTGCGAACCTTGTACGTGTTGTGGATGTACTATGGTATAGGGAAGGACCGCGATCCTTGTACGTACCATAAATGGTGAACATAGGTAAGGACTGCGAACCTTGTACGTGTTCACGACCTTGAGTACAGGTATAGACGGTGAACTATGAACGTACTCTCGGTAGACTGAGGTTAGTGATTGTAGATATGTATGTATGTATGGTAGCAAGTATGTATGTAGAACAGAAGGGTAACTAGTGAAGTATGGATATGTATCTACAGATATGTATGTATGTGTATGTATTGTATGGCGTTCGATTAACTAGAACTCACTCAGCGTAGCTGACTTTTAGTATGCACGCAGGTGAGCCGATTATAGAGTTAGCATGAGGATGACACACGGCATGGATTGAACGGCTGGCATCTGAAGAAAGAAGTAAAGATGTGTTAAATATAAAGTTTTGTGTTATGGTATCAAAGAAAAGATTTAATGTTTTGTAACAAATGATTGATGTTTTATATTCCGCGAAAAGTTTTAATAAACTCTGATTTGAAGGACTGTGTTTATGAGTAAATCCGACGCTAAAGTAGGGCCACCGGGTTCGGGGCCTAACATCGGTTTTGGTGAAAATGGCATGAAAAATGAGATTTTGGTTCTGGAAAAATTACAGGAGACTATGTGGATGGCAGGGGTCATCCCAGAAAAATTTGGGATTTTTCTAAGGTCATTTGGTATTTTCGACATATTTGGTGTTTAAATGACGTTTAAAAACAGATAAATAAATGTTAAATATAGAAATTAAATCTGGAAATATTTTATAAAATTCCTTACTGTCAAAAACTGAATTGTGCAAAATTTCAAGATCCGAAACTAAACGGATATTTATTTGTGCTAAATGGAACTTAAAAACAAACTTTTAAAGCTTAAAACGTGTAAACCGGCAAAGTTCGCCTAAGCGAGCTTACTGGTGTATAAAAACCTTAAAAATGGACTATTTTCATGAAACTAAGTTAATCAAGTAAAAATAAATCATCCGAAAATAATTCGGATGATTTGGGTAATTTACCCGATTTAGTCGTTTCCGGTATATTAAAGACAGAAACGGGCCCCGCGGCCAAACGGGGTGTCTAAACCGAGCTCTAATTTCACCACTTTAATTAAAATATCAATAACAACTATTTTCGGGTCGTATGTGGCCAAACTCACTTTGAAAACTTAAAGACGAATAACCGTGCTAGGCACGCAAAACGAGAAAAACAAAACTAAGGGTAGTTTTGACTAAAGAACTCTAAGTGATATCACAATCTAAGTCCTGAGAAGTGTTTCGGGGTTAACATTGTCCCCGGATCGGGTACGGTACTGGGTTAACAGTGTCCCCAGACGTACCGGTTAACACGAATTTAAGTTATATTAATAGAAATTGTGTAGTAACGACTTAGGGATCGTATTACAGATCCGGACAGGTAGCCGTGCACAGTATTACATCTTTGCTCACAAAATGGTGAGTTTTCACGAGCCCCTTTTTGCTGAGCTGTTTTAAATATTTTCCCGGGGCGGAAAGCATGTTTTTATCAAAGTGTTTAAGTACATGCTGATCGCATGGAAACAAATGTATGTATATAATGTTTATGGTACGGGAATCGTACGGTAATGTATTAAGATGGTAATTGTCTGAGTTGCTAATATTGTAAGGCCCGAAACAGTGTTCTGGGTTAACAGTGTCCCCAGAGGTTATTAAGTATGTTTCTGGGTTAACAGTGTCCCCAGAGGTTATTAAATGTAATTCTGGGTTAACAGTGTCCCCAGAGGTTATTAAATGAGTTTCTGGGTTAACAGTGTCCCCAGAGGTTATTAAACGTGTTTCTGGGTTAACAGTGTCCCCAGGGGTTATTTGATATATTTTGGGGTTAACAGAGTTTTCACTTGTGGGCTCAGCATAATTACATCGCTTATTTATGATTATCTTAATGATTTGTTATGGTTTATTTAAATTAGTGAAAGTCACCAACTATTCGTAGTTGACCCGTTTTCTTTACATGCTTTCTAGGTACACCCAAATTGGAATAAGTGATACGTGCTTGATGATGTGTGCTATTTTGTGGAAGCTTAAAGATCTATATTTTGCATTAGATATGTTAATGTACTATCGGTAAAACTTATGTGATAACGCCTAGATGGTAACGAAACTCAGAATAATGTAATACGTTTAAATTAATGTAGTGGTGTTTTCTTTATAAGCAATGTTGTTGATATCAGATGTGTCTGTTGCATCCCGTGTACGTTTCCGCTGCGGTTACGGGGTGTTACAGAACTTGGTATCAGAGCCATTGGTTATAAAGAATTAGGATGTCTTTAAAAGATACCTAAAATATAACCAGTAGCTCAAGTGTTATAGGATCTGAATATCAACTAATAATTTATTGTGACAAGGTCTGGATGAACTTGGATGGACAAGTGAGTTATTATGGTCCGGAACATAATAACAGACTTGTCCGCACGAGGGAATTCAGGGGAAGTCACGGGGGACTTTAATAGGTAAAATTGGCAACATATGTGCAAATATATGATAATATAGTTATGTGGTCAAGTTGTATAAGTAAGTGCATATTAATTTGATTATGATTTACACTATGGAAAGAACTACATGTTTGTTAACTTGTGTGCAGGAAAGAATGTCGAGAACTCCTAGTTTGTCGATGGAGGAGGACCCGGAGGAAGTCAGCTCCGGGAACTCTGGGAGCATACGCGTATCATCCAGCTCTGAGCCTAGCGAGGCTAGTCGTAGGAGCTCTGGCCAGTCCTTCCCAGTCAGGATTGCCAGATCCCCTACCCCGCCCGCACCACAGGCCATCCCTGTCCCGCCCGGATTCGGACCCCGCCTCACGGCGCGGATCAGTGTCCCACATGTCCCACCTACCTCGCCCCCACCCAGACCTGCTACCCGCAGGGGCGAGTCCTCCCGCTCCCAGCCCGAGCCTGTGACTCCACCCGTGTGGGGCCTCCCTAGGCAGGAAAGGGATGCGGCGGCATGGCTGCGAGTGCTCACCGAGCAGGTGAATGAGCACTCCGCCGCCTTGACAGTGGGAGTACAGAGGCGGATGTACTTGGGGGACTGCATACTGGACCACCAGTATGCGATTTCGCAGCTGAAGAGGGAGTGCTCATACTCCCAGTGGATGATCGGCCGGATGGAGACGCGGATCCGGGTTATGCTGGCTGTGATGGTGGTGTTGGTGGCTGTTTTGGTGGGGTTGGTATACCACCGTGTTTAGTTGTGTTAGGATGGGAGTAGACAGGAACCGCTTTTTGATACTCTATGTAAGCAGTTAGTGGTGATGCTAACATAGAGTGAATCTTGGGTAGTTATAATACAACCACTGGCCCTTAGGGGGGGGGTCTCTTTTGGGGTATATCGTTATAGATACTTTTGGGTATCATTCAAGCACTGACCCATTGTGGGTTATGTCGAGATGATGCCGACATAGGCCCTATGTAGGAAAACTTAACTTATGTAATGATGACAGGAAAAGTATGTGAACTGACATGGATGTAATATGTACTAATGTTTGTTAATGAATGGAATGTTTGTTGTGTTTTATGATTGGAACTTGTATTAATTATATGTATTTTCTGATGATGTGTAGAATGGCACCAAAACGATCAGCTCAAATGTCGGAAGTAGATGTGAGCCGTTTGATTGCTCAACAGTTGGAGGCGGCGATACCGGATATAGTATCGCGCATCGCCGCCAGTATTAATAATTCGACCAATCCAACCCCTCCGAGCAATCAAACGACCACCAATAATGATGGGGAACAAAATGTTAATCCTCCACAGAATGATGACACGATTCCGAGTAATGACGCACCGCCTAGGGTGGTCGTTACGGACAGTAATGGCCCTATACCAACTGTAGAGACGAACCGTACTGAACCGATTCCTGCATCCAGGGGATGTTCGATCAAAGACTTTATGTTGTGCAAACCTCTAGAGTTTACCGGGTCTGAATGACCAAATGGGTTGGTTAAGTGGATCGAGAAAATAGAATCAGTTGTGAACATCAGCAACTGCCCCGAGGACTGTGTTGTAAAGTACGCCACCTGCACATTCACGGACCATGCCTTGACATGGTGGAACACAATAGTGCAGACCCGGGGTCAGGCGGCGACAAACCGCATGACCTGGACAGAGCTTAAGGCTCTTGTACTGGGGCATTTCTGCCCGAAAAACGAATTGCAGAAATTAGAAAATGAATTGTGGAACCTGGAGATGCAGGGGGCAGACCATTTGGGTTATACGAACCGGTATAATGACTTGTCGCGATTGGTGCCATGGCTGGTCACCCCAGAGTCGAAGAGGGTTGAGCGTTATATTTGGGGGCTAACTCCCGTTGTAAGGAGTATAGTCAATTCAGGGGGACACCAGATGTATGAGGGTGCGGTGACGCAGGCTGGTATCGTCACATATGATTTCGTAAGGAGCGGTTCACTGAAGGTGGCAGGAGAATACGCTGGGGGAAAGCGGGGTACACATGACCATAGGATCCAGGAAAAGCAGCAAAATAAACGTGCTAGGCCCACTGCCCAAAACTACGCCATGACTAGTTCAGGCGGAAGACAAGAACCGCAGAAGGGAACGTTTCCTAGGGGTGGGAAATGCGGTTACCACCATGGTGGCGTGTGCAAGGAGGTGGTGTGCCACCGGTGTGGCAGGATTAGGCACTACGCACCAAGTTGTAGGACAAACCTGAACAACCTGAACCGACAACCGCAACCTATCCGTGCGCAGCCATTTAGGACCCAACCAGCCCGACAACAAAACCCGCAAGGAAACCAAATGGTGACCACCAGCCGTGCTTGCTATGAATGCGGCAGCACGGATCACTTCAAAAGACACTGTCCGAAACTGAACCAGGGAGGAAACGGGAGGCAACCCACGGGTCAGGCATCGTCGTCCAATCCGGCGCGAGGCCGAGCATTCGTGATGGGGGCGAACGAAGCACGCCAGGACCCCAGTGTAGTGACAGGTACATTCCTCGTCTCTGATCATTACGCTTCTGTATTATTTGATACAGGCGCCGATAGGAGTTTTGTTTCCGTTAAATTCCTGTCGATAGCAAACCTTCCAATTGGTGAGACCATAGAACCTTATACCGTAGAAGTCGCTAACGGTAAAACCATGATAGTTAATCGAATAGTTCGGAATTGCCCTTTTATTCTGAACGATCAATCCCTTCCGATTGACTTGTTACACGTAGAATTGGGTAGTTTTGACGTGATAGTGGGAATGGATTGGTTAGCACGCAACAAAGTAGAAATAAACTGTGAAAAGAAAATCGTCAAGATCCGGGTGTCGGATGACGAAGAGATATTAGTGCAAGGAGAAAAGTCAGGCACCATGATACCATTTATATCCCACCTCAAGGTGTTAAAATACATACGCCAAGAATGCGTGGCGTATCTAGCAAGCTTGACGGCCACTGATTCTGAGGAGAAACGGGTGGATGATATTCCAGTGGTACGCGAATTTCCACAAGTCTTCCCAGAAGAACTTCCTGGATTACTGCCAACCCGACAGGTCGAATTCAGAATCGATCTATTACCTCAAGCTGGCCCTGTTGCTAAGGCACCCTAACGACTTGCACCATCAGAGATGCAAGAATTATCCAACCAGTTGCAAGAATTGTTGGATAAAGGATTTATACGTCCTAGTTATTCCCCGTGGGGTGCACCGGTACTATTCGTGAAAAAGAAGGACGGAAGCCTTAGAATGTGCATTGATTACAGGGAGCTGAACAAGTTGACAATCAAAAATAGGTATCCTCTCCCCCGAATTGATGACCTGTTCGACCAACTGCAAGGTGCGAGCTATTTCTCAAAAATTGATCTTAGATCGGGATACCATCAGGTTAGAATTCAGGAGGAGGATATCCCAAAAACCGCATTCCGGAATCGCTACGGCCATTACGAGTTCTTAGTTATGCCTTTCGGGCTAACAAATGCGCCAGCAGTGTTCATGGATCTCATGAATCGAGTCTGTAAACCCTACCTCGATAAATTCGTCATCGTGTTTATTGACGATATTTTGATATACTCGAAGAGTAAAGAAGAGCACGAGCAACACTTAAGATTAATTTTAGAGCTTCTAAAGCAGGAGAAGTTGTATGCAAAATTCTCCAAGTGTAACTTCTGGTTACAAGAAGTGCAATTCCTTGGTCACGTTATAAACCATCAAGGAATACACGTTGATCCAAGTAAGGTTGAAGCAGTTAAGAATTGGCAAACGCCTAAATCGCCAAAGGAAATCCGCCAATTCTTAGGCTTAGCTGGATATTATCGTCGATTTATAGAGAACTTTTCCAGCATCGCCCAACCTTTAACCCTTCTGACCCTAAAGGATCGAAAGTATGAATGGGGTGAAGAGCAGGAAACGGCATTTCAAACGCTAAAACAAAGATTGTACCAAGCGCCGATCTTAAGTCTCCCCGACGGAGACGATGGTTTTGTCGTGTATTGTGACGCATCCCGGAGAGGGCTAGGATGCGTGTTGATGCAAAATAATAAGGTTATAGCCTATGCTTCTCGACAGTTAAAAATACACGAGAAAAATTACACTACTCATGACTTAGAACTGGGAGCAGTTATCTTCGCACTTAAAATCTGGAGACATTATCTCTACGGTACAAAGTGCACCATCTTCACCGATCATAAAAGTTTGCAACACATATTCGATCAGAAAGAACTGAATATGAGGCAACGAAGATGGGTCGAGTTGTTAAGCGACTATGACTGTGACATCCGTTATCACCCCGGCAAGGCTAACGTCGTAGCCGATGCCTTGAGTAGGAAGGATCGGGTTAAGCCATTGCGAGTGCGAGCGCTGGGGATGATAGTCCGGTCGAACCTTTCGGACCTGGTTCGAGTCGCTCAACGCGAGGCGTTGAAAGAGGAACAATTGGAAAAAGAGGGACTTTACGGTAACGAGAAGAATTTCGAACAGCGCGTGGACGAAATTCTCTATTTCAAAAATCGGATTTGGATCCCGACCCTCCATGACCTTCGTGAATTAATCATGGACGAAGCGCATAAATCGAAATATTCCATACATCCGGGATCGGATAAGATGTACAAGGATGTGAAGGAATTCTACTGGTGGCCGGGTATGAAAAAGGATATAGCCACGTACGTCAGTAAGTGTACGACTTGTGCGAGGGTTAAGGCGGAGCACCAGAAACCCTCGGGAATGTTACAACAACCGGAAATTCCCGAATGGAAATGGGAGCAAATCACGATGGATTTTGTGACACATCTCCCTAAGACGTCCCGTGGACACGATGCAATTTGGGTAATCGTGGATCGACTAACCAAGTCGGCACATTTTATTCCGATTAGAAATAATTATAACACCGAAAGACTTGCGCAGATTTATATAAATGAAATTGTGTCTCGTTATGGGATACCCATCTCAATCATCTCCGATCGAGATAGCCATTTCACCTCCAATCATTGGCAAGCTGTACAAGAAGCGCTGGGAACGCGTATTGATCTAAGCACAGCTTACCACTCTCAGACCGACGGTCAGTCTGAGAGGACCATCCAAACACTGGAGGATTTGCTTCGTGCATGCGTACTGGATTTTAAGGGAAATTGGGATCAACATCTCCCACTCGTTGAATTTTCCTATAATAACAGTTACCATAGCAGTATAAAGGCAGCACCTTACGAAGCATTGTATGGACGGAAGTGCCGATCACCACTCTGCTGGACTGAAGTGGGCGACACACAGGTTATTAGATCAGATCTGGTCCAGGAAACGACCAGCAAAATCCTTGAAATTAAGAACAATCTGAAGGCCGCACGGGATCGGCAGAAGAGTTATGCCGATACCCGTAGAAAACCGTTATCATTTGAGAAAGGTGATAAAGTGTATTTGAAAGTATCACCTTGGAAAGGAGTAGTCATATTTGGTTTTGGCGGGTTAGTTAGCCCCTAGATACATTGGACCATTCGACATTACTGCAAAAATAGGTCCTGTAGCATACCGATTAGAACTGCCTGATGAATTAAGTGCAGTTCACAACGTGTTTCACGTGTCGAACTTGAAAAGGTGTCTGTCGGATGAGACATCGGTGTTACCGCTAGAGGGTGTCCAATTAAACGATAAGCTTAATTTCGTAGAGGAACCCATAGAAATAGTGGACGGGAAAATCAAGCAACTTAGACACAATAAGATCTCGTTGGTCAAAGTTAGGTGGAACTCGCAACGAGGCCCAGAATATACATGGGAACGAAAGGACGAATTTCGGAAGAAATACCCCCACCTATTTCCTCAAAAGGAAGTAGCTGACGCGTAAAATTTCGGGGACGAAATTTTTATAACGGGGGGAGAATGTAACGATTCCGGCAAATTCAGGTATACCCTAGCCGGAATATACCATTTATGTGTTATTTAATACTGAATATATAAATTATAATGTGTTTATACGAGTATATAAGATTCACAAGTATGAATTATACTCGAATGTACAGCTAGTCGTATTGGAATTACGATTAACCGATGAACGATTATTGAAACCCGATCGAATCGGGGATTACATTATAGACGAAATATATGATGTTTAGTAAGGTTTACGAAGTATTAAGGCTACGGGATAAGTGAATTATAGCACAGAAAAAGGATTTCGATTTATTGGTACGTCGGAACGATAAACGAAACCTTTAACATCAAACCAAGCAAGAGAAGATCGATCAAGCCGAAAAAGATGCACAATGACCGACAATATGATGTGTTGAGTCAATAAATGTCATGGTTTAAGTTTTTAAAGTTTTTAAATCGGTTTTATATAAATTTTATTTTTAAGCCGAAAAACGACCGTTTTAGCCTCGTTTTAAGCCGAATTAAGTGTTTAACCGAAAAACGAACTGAACCAGATTATCCACAACATTATCCGGATTACACAATCCGAATGTGTGGCCAAGATTAGAGATGTGGGCCCCACCCCACACCACTACTAGGACCGATCGGTCCCCCATCACACACATACACACTTCATTTTCTTTTTTCTAAAATCACAAATCCACATTTCTCTCCATCCTTTACACATTCAACCAAAAACCTTTGATTTTTAAGAAGATCCACAAGGTATAAACATGTTATTATGGTTTGATCTTGCTTTTTAATTCCAAGATCTTGAGAAAATGAGGTTTCAAGTGAAAAATGGGTGAAAACCCGAGATGAAACCGATTCTTGCATGATCAAGTGATGTATACAAGTTATACAAGGGATCTTGGTCCAAGAAAGGAGTTAAAAGAGTCAAAAACGAATTTTTACGGTTAAAATCTTTATTTTGATGTCTTAACCGAAACCATGAAAGAAATGGCTTGATTGTGGGTATAACTTGCTTGGTGTGGTGTTGTTGTGCTTGTAGGTGTTGTATCTAGTTGCTAGCAAAGGCTAGAAAGCAAGATCTTTTCGATCTAAAGCTAGAAACACAAGGTAGTTCGGTTTTTCGTATGATTTGTAAGATTTGGACAGATTGTGGTAGACTTAGAGTTGAGTCATGAAATTTCACAGAGATGATCTACACATGAAAATATGAGATCTGTGAAATTTTGGTAATTTTTGGATAAAGGATGAATATTTGGTGAATTTAATGCTCGGTTTTGGCTAAAAATGGTGAAAAATAGCTAAACATCATGAAAAATTCTGGAAATATTTAGATAAGCTTTTTATAACATATGAAAGTCACACACAAAATTTCAGGTCCATTGGAGAAGTCTAAGTAGGCTTTTCGGTAAAACGAGTTCTAGGGTTTTCTAGCTCGGTTTTGGTGAAAATGGCATGAAAAATGAGATTTTGGTTCTGGAAAAATTACAGGGGACTATGTGGATGGCAGGGGTCATCCCAGAAAAATTTGGGCTTTTTCTAAGGTCATTTGGTATTTTCGACATATTTGGTGTTTAAATGACGTTTAAAAACAGATAAATAAATGTTAAATATAGAAATTAAATCTGGAAATATTTTATAAAATTCCTTACTGTCAAAAACTGAATTGTGCAAAATTTTAAGATCCGAGACTAAACGGATATTTATTTGTGCTAAATGGAACTTAAAAACAAACTTTTAAAGCTTAAAACGTGTAAACCGGCAAAGTTCGCCTAAGCGAGCTGACTGGTGTATAAAAACCTTAAAAATGGACTATTTTCATGAAACTAAGTTAATCAAGTAAAAATAAATCATCCGAAAATAATTCGGATGATTTGGGTAATTTACCCGATTTAGTCGTTTCCGGTATATTAAAGACAGAAACGGGCCCCGCGGCCAAACGGGGTGTCTAAACCGAGCTCTAATTTCACCACTTTAATTAAAATATCAATAACAACTATTTTCGGGTCGTATGTGGCCAAACTCACTTTGAAAACTTAAAGACGAATAACCGTGCTAGGCACGCAAAACGAGAAAAACAAAACTAATGGTAGTTTTGACTAAAGAACTCTAAGTGATATCACAATCTAAGTCCTGAGAAGTGTTTCGGGGTTAACATTGTCCCCGGATCGGGTACGGTACTGGGTTAACAGTGTCCCCAGACGTAACGGTTAACACGAATTTAAGTTATATTAATAGAAATTGTGTAGTAACGACTTAGGGATCGTATTACAGATCCGGACAGGTAGCCGTGCACAGTATTACATCTTTGCTCACAAAAAGGTGAGTTTTCACGAGCCCCTTTTTACTGAACTGTTTTAAATATTTTCCCGGGGCGGAAAGCATGTTTTTATCAAAGTGTTTAAGTACATGCTGATCGCATGGAAACGAATGTATGTATATAATATTTATGGTACGGGAATCGTACGGTAATGTATTAAGATGGTAATTGTCTGAGTTGCTAATATTGTAAGGCCCGAAACAGTGTTCTGGGTTAACAGTGTCCCCAGAGGTTATTAAGTATGTTTCTGGGTTAACAGTGTCCCCAGAGGTTATTAAATGTAATTCTGGGTTAACAGTGTCCCCAGAGGTTATTAAATGAGTTTCTGGGTTAACAGTGTTCCCAGAGGTAATTAAACGTGTTTCTGGGTTAACAGTGTCCCCAGGGGTTATTTGATATATTTTGGGGTTAACAGAGTTTTCACTTGTGGGCTCAGCATAATTACATCGCTTATTTATGATTATCTTAATGATTTGTTATGGTTTATTTAAATTAGTGAAACTCACCAACTATTCGTAGTTGACCCGTTTTCTTTACATGCTTTCTAGGTACACCCAAATTGGAATAAGTGATACGTGCTTGATGATGTGTGCTATTTTGTGGAAGCTTAAAGATCTATATTTTGCATTAGATATGTTAATGTACTATCGGTAAAACTTATGTGATAACGCCTATATGGTAACGAAACTCAGAATAATGTAATACGTTTAAATTAATGTAGTGGTGTTTTCTTTATAAGCAATGATGTTGATATCAGATGTGTCTGTTGCATCCCGTGTACGTTTCCGCTGCGGTTACGGGGTGTTACAGTCTCCACCGCGGCGGCTTCAACCGTGCCTCCGACACCGGCGACTACCTCGTCCCCGGCCGGTTCATCAGGTATGTTCAGGGTTGGGGCTTCTTGCCAATCTCTGCCTCCTTCCCATCTGCCTGACCTCTTGGATGGATATCCCTTAGGTTCGGGTGATGTGTTTGGCGGCTACCGGCCTGTTGTCGACCCTACAGGTGCGTAGGGTTATTTTGGCCTATTAACTTTTTTTTTTATATATATCATCTTTTCCTAACCGCTTTTTGTTTTTGCAGTTTCGGATTCCAATGAGGTGTATGTTCCACGGTGGAACATCCGCCGGGGAACAACCCTTCGAACGGCTGTGGACTGTGTCGAGTGGGAGCGTCACGCAGCCCCAAGTGGTGCGTTGGGGGAAGCCATGTCTAGCTACCTGGAGGGTAGGCTGACGAATGAGCTTCGGATTCTCCTTGCCCGGATGCAGCCGCGCGTCGAGTTGCTTTGTCGTGAAAACGACAAGTTAAAGGCGGCGCGTAGCCAGGAAGTGGCTCAGGCGCGGGCTATCCGGGAGGAGAACAGGAGACTTGCCGCCATTGCTGCGGAGAAGGAAAAGGCCTTCAAGGCCCTCGAGGTTGAAGTTCAGGCCCGGCTCGAGGCCCGTTCCAAGGCTACCCAAGCTGTTAACGAACAGCTTAGGTTGGCTAAGGAAACTGCGCGGAACGCGACCGAGAGGGCCACCAAAGCTGAAGCCATTGCTGAGCCTCTGCGCGCCGAGAATGAGGAGCTTAAAGCCAAACTAGAGAGGCTCCAGCAGGCTCATGATGCCTTGGCCATGGAAGACGCCAAGAAGCTCCAATATAACATATTGATCGTAAGCAGATCTTGTTTAAATGTAATTCTTTAGAAATTGATGTTTGCAGTTTTAATATGAATGATATTTATACAATTTTAATGCTGCATTCATTCATCATAATTGATAAAAATAAAAAAATATATATATAACCGAACCGTTTGAGTCATTTATGGTTTTGAATCAGACTGATTTGGTTGTTTACACTGGTTTAACTAGAGGTGCAAATCCTAAGCGATTAACCTAACAGAAACTGGTTATAAACCAGTAGAGGAGAAACCAACCGGTTACAAACCCATATGAACCAATGGATATGGACCGGCTAGGGATTTCGTGTAGAACCGGTAAACCGAACATATGCTAATATGGTTGAGGTTAATATCTATAGGTTATTATCGGTTAACAGGCTAATAACCGAATCGAGCCGAACCGAACCAGTTACGTAGATTAGCATGAGTGTTCACTGTAGTTGCTTACTGGATTTTAAATGGGCTATACAGGTTTTGTTGTAGGTTGTTATGTCAAGGATAATATTTCATGTGGGTCAACGATTCAACTCAAGCATTATGGGCTAGTTTTCATTTTATAAATATATGAATTATCATTTATCAGGACTCAGCTCTCGTTTTCACCTTTATTAAATTTTGAAAATTTCATTGGAATGTAACACATGCCAAATTCTTGAGAAAGTTAAAAGCAAAATTCTTGTTTACCGGAAGAATTCAAATAAGTAATGATAAAACATTTGACAGTTGACACGTTAAAAATTAAAATGTGGAAAGAAAGAAAGCTCCAAACCCTTACTTTATAATTTTGACCGCCGTTTAAATTTCCATGTTTCAAGCCTACCATGTAAATCACGTAATTTGGAAATTCTGAAGTTAATAACATATAAAAAAAAGTAATAAATACTTGTAGGGGTATGGTACTAAACCCGGTTTTACGACCCTAAATTTATTATGTTTGGCTTATTTTATTATATGGACTAATACAATGCTATTGGGCTGAGGGGGTTTTGTGGAGGTAACCCTAACTGGGCTAGGCCCATTAGGGTACCATGATGGTGGCCATGAGGCTCTCTATATAAGGAGGTCTCCACCTCCTTGTTAGGGGGTCATGCTCAATAAGAGCCACCACCCTATTTTTGTGTCTGTAAACAAGAGATCCTCAGGATTTCTTAGCAGTCACCTCCACACCCCCGAAAAGCCATTGCAGGTCTCAAGCAATCGAAGAAGAAGATCAAGTCGTGGTTCGTTCATCTCGAAATCCGTGGAAACATCGTCATGGATCAGGTCAGATTCGTTTCGTGCTTCGACATTGGCGCCATCCGTGGGACGGCAACGAACCACCTTTCGATTTTCATCTCGGCTGTCAGATCTCTCCCAGGAAAAACCCAGATCTGGAAGTTTACAGAAAAAGGCTTCAAGGCTTGCTCTATTAAAGCTCAAAAAGATCCAAAGATCTAAAAGAGGCTTCCAGATCTGTGCAAAAAAGAAACTACCTGATTCGGATGATCAAGCCTCCGGATCTGTGATGGTTTTAAATTCTCTCCGCTACGAGCTTCAGATCTATCTAGATCTGATTTACAGATCTAGATCTAGATTACAGACCTGGATTTTAGGTTTAAAATTACAGATCTCTCAAATTGAAGATCCAAAAATTACCAGACTTCCGCCGCCATGCACGCGCGCTCGCGGATTCTCAATCCGCAGCCATGCATGTGCCGCCGCGGGAACCACCATGTGGGTTTCGCGCAAAAGACCTCCACCATGTGGGTTTTGCACAGAAGACTGCCACCACGCATGCTCGCTGGCGGGTCACCATTCCGCCGACATGCGTGAGCGCAACTCTCCGCCATGCACGCGCGCCCGCGAGTCACCACTCCGTCGCCGTGCATGCGCATATAAGGCCAAGCGCCAAACTTAAAGGTTGGGAATCCTCATAAACCCATAAGGCCACGCGCCAAACTTAAAGGTTGGGAATCCTCATAAACCCATAAGGCCAAGCGCCAAACTTAAAGGTTGGGAATCCTCATAAACCCATAAGGCCACGCGCCAAACTTAAAGGTTGGGAATCCTCATAAACCCATAAGGCCAGCGCCAAACTTAAAGGTTGGGAATCCTCATAAACCCATAAGGCCACGCGCCAAACTTAAAGGTTGGGAATCCTCATAAACCCATAAGGCCAAGCGCCAAACTTAAAGGTTGGGAATCCTCATAAACCCATAAGGCCAAGCGCCAAACTTAAAGGTTGGGAATCCTCATAAACCCATAAGGCCACGCGCCAAACTTAAAGGTTGGGAATCCTCATAAACCCGTAAGGCCACGCGCCAAACTTAAAGGTTGGGAATCCTCAAACCCATAAGGCCACGCGCCAAACTTAAAGGTTGGGAATCCTCATAAACCCATAAGGCCACGCGCTAAACTTAAAGGTTGGGAATCCTCATAAACCCATAAGGCCATGCACCAAACTTAAAGGTTGGGAATCCTCATAAACCCATACGGCCAAGCGCCAAACTTAAAGGTTGGGAATCCTCATAAACCCATAAGGCCACGCGCCAAACTTAAAGGTTGGGAATCCTCATAAACCCATAAGGCCAAGCGCCAAACTTAAAGGTTGGGAATCCTCATAAACCCATAAGGCCAAGCGCCAAACTTAAAGGTTGGGAATCCTCATAAACCCATAAGGTCAAACGCCAAACTTAAAGGTTGGGAATCCTCATAAACCCGTAAGGCCACGCGCCAAACTTAAAGGTTGGGAATCCTCATAAACCCATAAGGCCAGGCGCCAAACTTAAAGGTTGGGAATCCTCATAAACTCGTAAGGCCACGCGCCAAACTTAAAGGTTGGGAATCCTCAAACCCATAAGGCCATGCGCCAAACTTAAAGGTTGGGAATCCTCATAAACCCATACGGCTTCGCGCCGAATACAAGACCGAACGCGGCTCCGCTCCGCTCAACAAGCCGTCATAATTAAACCTATTAACACAAGCCACGTCACATGCGCGCCACCGCGGGTCAACCATTCCGCCATTCTACATGCGCACCGCCATGATGCTTGAGCGCAGTCGCATATCACATGCTCATGCACCACTTATGCTCACGCATCACATATGCTCACGCATATTACATATGCTTACGCATCACATGCTCACGCATATCACATCAGCGCACGCAACATCTGCGCATGGCGCAAGCCAAAGCCTATGCGCAAGCGCATCTGCGCATGACACAAAGTCTACACGCACGTCTGCGCGTGGCGCATGACATAGTCTACGCGCACGCGCATGCAACATCTGCGCGTGGCGCATGACATAGTCTACGCGCACGCGCATGCAACATCTGCGCGTGGCGCATGACACAAAGCCAAAGCTTATGCGCAAGCGCATGAAACATCTGCGCATGACACAAAGTCTACGCGCACGCGCATGACACACAGTCTACGCGCACGCGCATGACACGCAGTCTACGCGCACGCGCATGCAACATCTGCGCGTGGCGCATGACACACAGTCTACGCGCACGTGCATGAAACATCTGCGCGTGGCGCATGACACAAAGCCAAAGCCTATGCGCAAGCGCATCTGCGCGTGACACAAAGCCAAAACCTATGCGTAAGCGGCACAACAAATGAGAATAGTCTAATCCCAAATCAGGATAAGGACAACTTTATTTAGCAGCAATGAACTAGGGGACTATCGTGGTATACCACCACTACATTATCGCGATGGAAGACATCCGAATCTTAGGGCGGGAGACTAACAATATCCCAAACGGCCACGCGCTAATTTGATATGTTTTTGCAGGTTCGGCTACGAGTCGCACAAGCACATATGACATTATTATTATCTGGCCGACTGCGCCTCCATTATTATTTTGAAAACAAGCTGGGATAGTCATCCTGCGTAGAAGAGGCCCTTGTGGGCCAGTCATTATCGTCATATTATAGCTCATAAGCCGCAACGTGCGCAAGCTTCATTATTTTATAGCTCGTAAGTCGCCTCGCGCGCAAACTATTGAGCATCATTATCGAGATGCGCGCTCTATCTTTTATCAGGCATCGCGCCACTATCGTAAGTCGACATTGCGCGCAAGCTTCATTTTTTTATAGCTCGTAAGTCGCCTCGCGCGCAAGCTTCATTATTTTATAGCTCGTAAGTCGCCTCGCGCGCAAGCTTCATTATTGTTATAGCTCGTAAGTCGCCTCGCGCGCAAGCTTCATTATTCTTATAGCTCGTAAGCTACCTCGCGCGCAAACTATTAAGCATCATTATCGAGATGCGCGCTCTATCTTTTATCAGGCCTCGCGCCACTATTGTTATGATGCGTGCTATATCTTATTCATGCCAGTGCACCATCATTATCATAAAGATCACAACATGTCACCATCATGGAGAAAACCTCCCAAAACTCAAAGACAATAAAGACAAGGCCGAAGAAAAGGGAAAAAAAAAACCGCCTCATGTCCTAACACACCTTATAAAGTCCAGCGCTCCACCTAAACGCTTGCACGCCTAGGAGCAACACTGGACTTGGGGGGCTTGTAGGGGTATGGTACTAAACCCGGTTTTACGACCCTAAATTTATTATGTTTGGCTTATTTTATTATATGGACTAATACAATGTTATTGGGCTGAGGGGGTTTTGTGGAGGTAACCCTAACTGGGCTAGGCCCATTAGGGTACCATGATGGTGGCCATGAGGCTCTCTATATAAGGAGGTCTCCACCTCCTTGTTAGGGGGTCATGCTCAATAAGAGCCACCACCCTATTTTTGTGTCTGTAAACAAGAGATCCTCAGGATTTCTTAGCAGTCACCTCCACACCCCCGAAAAGCCATTGCAGGTCTCAAGCAATCGAAGAAGAAGATCAAGTCGTGGTTCGTTCATCTCGAAATCCGTGGAAACATCGTCATGGATCAGGTCAGATTCGTTTCGTGCTTCGACAATACTAATAATATATTGAGAAAATTACTATTTGCGTCCCTGTGGTTTTAAAACAGAGACATAATGAGTACCCGAAAAAAATTTTGAACTAGTTGAGTACCCGCCGTTTCAAAAACGAACAATTTAAGTCCCTGTGGTTTCAGAAACGAACAATTTGAGTCCCCATGGTTTCAATAAATGAAAGTTTACCTTGAAAGTTAAGTAACGGCAGAGACTCAAATGGTTCATTTTTGAAACCACAGGGACTCAACCAGTTCAAAAAAATTTTCGGAAACTTATTATGCCTCCGCCTTAAAACCACAGGAACGCAAATAATAATTTTCTCTGATATATTTAAACTACAGAATGTATCATATTAGTTGGTGACATTTAAAAAATATATAAAAGAAAAACATATGTCTCCCGTCTTACACGGCAAGTTGACTACCAAAATTCTAAGTCAAACAATGGTGGACTCGGCTACAACCTCCAAATAACGTCTATCTATTTTTAATGGTTGATAATGCATGCACGATTAACATTATTCAAGGGAGAGTTTAGCAACGACCGATATATGTATACTAGGAACCAAATTAAATTGATACCATTAGATTTCAGTCTGTAATTTAAATACCGGGACCTATTAATTTTATCTAAAGCTCAACAATTTGGACCCATGGATTTTAATTCAAAGGCCAAGCAATTACTGAAACCATATCATGTTCAACCAAGAATTCATCACTGACATATGCAGCGGAAACGACTTTTTAGGGATTTTTTATTATAAGGGGATTTTTTATTATAAAGTAGTAGGTTTACTAAGAAAAAAAGTAGTTTTTAGGTTTACAATAGACCAAATGAATAATTTTTGGTATCCAGATCAAATGGCTAGATTGAGTATTTATCTACTAATGTCACTCCATGTAAGCATCGACATATACGGTTGTGGCAGGACCATCTTCGAGAATTATTAAAATATTCTGGGCCAAAGACGAAAAATATTTTGGGTCTTAAGTAAAAGGAGTATGTTGTTGGCTTTAAGCAATTTAATTTTTAAATGGGCATACTTAGTTATGATTTGGGTTGTGTAAAAAGTTTTTGTAGAAAAACATGTTTAAACATGTCTCAAATGAGAAAAGAACTCACAACTTTTTGGTTGGGAGTCATACCCTTTTGCCATTATACTAAGCTAGTTGTTATGTAATTAAATTTAACCATTACATATGTCTATATATATATATATATGTGTGTGTGTGTGTTGTTTTTCATAAAAATACATATAATTTTTTTACCAAAAATTCAGACCTAGCGGGGTGTCGGGCCGAGGGCCGTCGACCACCTAGCCCCTAGGGCCGACCCTGATCTGTGATGATTGGATCCGCTATCTCAGATAACTGGATCCAAGTTTATTCTCTTAAACACCATTTTATCACGTGGCAGCGTAAGATGAAACCAGGCTTCTGAGATAGTTGGATTGAACTCAATATTTTCAATTACCCCAAACTCATAAGATGCAAAATGATTTGAAGTCATGCCATGTAAGTTGATGGTATGTGACATCTTTTAAACATTATTCACACTATTTTCATGCAAAGTAAGTCACGAGAGTTTCAATTATACAAGAATAACTTTGATTCTACAAAAGAACACCAAGAATATTTTCATATATATGAAAATATATATTTTCATATATATTTTCATATATATGAATTTACAGTAGTTGAAAATATTGATTCAATCAAGCTATCTCAAAAGACTGGTTTCATCAGAAGCCAGGTTTTATCTTACGCTGCCATGTGACAAAATGGTGTTTAAGGGAATAAACATGGATCTAGACATCTAAGATGGCGGATCCAACCACCACATAGGTGCACGTCGACACTTACATGGAGTGCCATTAGGAGAGATACACTCAATCTAGCTTTCTGAGATGGCTGGATTTTTGAAATCCATTTAGTTCATTGTCAGAGGCCTAAAAGTCACTTTTTCTTAATAAACCTATTACTTAAAAAAAATCAACTTTTTAGTCAGAGACTCGTCACAAGGTTATTTTCTCAGCGGATTACAACTAAGAGGTCCAGCCATTTTTTTTAAATATGAGGTGTTTGAACGCACATCTATAACAAATTATTTTATTATTGTTATTTGAATTTAGGTTAGTTTCTAACTTGTGTTTTAAGGGCATATGTCACTAATATGATCATTTTGTTTCTAGATGATTAGATAAATGTTATTCTTAATAAATAGTTTGAGTTAGTGTCAACATTTAATGATGTTTTTGTGACAGGTTGACTTTGACTTAAGGAAAACACAAAAGAAAGAAATTATCGTCTCTTTTGTATTTCCACTCCCATGGGCCATGGCCAGCCAGCCAAAATTTACCAAGCTGATCACTTGATCACACCAAAGTACAACTTCTATGGCATAATGTACAATTTCATGAAATAATTTTCAAACTAAAATTTTCCATGATTTAAGAGCAATCCCAAACTCCTATAAATAATCACACATCATTTAATTATCCATATTTCATTCTTACAACCAACCATGATTGGGATTGAAGAGGAACATGGCAAAAACGACATGTCTCTTCATTCTTCATCTCGATCAAGGCTATCCGAATTTACATTTTGTAACGTTTTAAATGTTAACAATAGCGATAAACCTTACAAAGATGAACACCCTTTTGTCTCCTGGCCCTTTTTTGGGCGGAAAAAGGGTTATTCTGGTTTCAATTACTCGTCACCTTCAACAAAGGCACGAAACAAGATCTTGGAAATGATGAGCAACCTACCCGAGTCTTGTCAAGAACTTTCACTAAAAGATATGGTTGTAGATGATCATGTAAAACAACAATCAACGGTTGATCAAAAGAGTGATTTGAAGACGGGTTTAAAGAATAGAAAAGGGGTTAAGATGGAACGCAAGATTTCAAGAAGTGTTAGCTTGGATACCGGGGTCTTTATGCTTAACATGTTTAATCCGATTTCTTGTGGTATGAAGAAGTCTCGTAGCTCGCCAAAGATGTGCTCGAATAGTCATAGTTTTAGTAACAATAATAGCAATGGATCAAGCCATAAGAGTAACAATAGACGTATGGCTCCAAACACCAAATCTAGGTATGTATTTATTCTCATTTGGGTAATTGGTAATGGTATATTCAATTTTGTTTTGCTTTCCAACTTCATCTTGTAACTTTTTCTTTCTTTTCTTTTCTTTTTTTTTTTTTGAAAAACAAATTCAAAAATACATTTTATATACAACTATTCTTAGATTTTGTTTGGGCTCTGCTATATACACTAATATTTTATAACTAAAATACTTATTTTCATAAATTAATTAATAGTTATATAATTGTTATCATTTAAATATCTAAAAAATATGAATACTTTTTCTAATATAACAAAAAAAAATATAGAAAACTATTAATAGATGATAAACAAATATGATTTAATCACAATTATTTTACCTAATAATAAACTGTAATTACATTTATAATTTATATAAATCAATGTTAAGATTATGTTTTTTTTTTCTAATGATTGTACTTTAGTTAAAGAAGACTACAATCAATATCCTTGGGTACAACTTTCACATAGATGAAGCCCAATTTTTCAATATTCTTATCAATTATCAAGAAGATCATGAACTTAGAATTAGAAGAACTAATAGTGTGCTTTAAAGATGTATTAAAATACAAATTATATTAATTACGTGATTATTAATTTTAACATGTGGGTACCAGGGTCAAGGATTCATGTAGGTCTGCGGAATTGGCACCGAAATGTTGGTTTATCATCAAACCATGGAAGCCAACGAGCCAAAGGGTGGCATCGTCTGAGCCTAATGGAAGCCAACTCTATTAATAGATTTGTAATTCATTATCTGAGATGCTTCTTTATGTAATATGAAAAGATCTATAATTGTGCGTTGGCTTAAATTAAAACGTGTAAGATGGAGATGTATTATATAAATTTAAATAGATGAAACAATTTTAGTGATCTCGAAGATACTCAAGGTTAGGAATTTTTTAGATTTTTGTGGTTCTGACCGTAATGTTTTATAGTTCTAATTGTTGACTACTGTTGAATTTTCAAATGCGTTGAGAGGAGGAGACACGACTCTCTCTTTCCCACTCATGTATAATATTAGTCAACGTACATATATGATTCATATGCACACATAAATACATGCATTTTGCATACCAAAATATTTACTTTTTAACATATAGAAATTATATCCTAAAAATATTCCTAATAGTATTCACTAGAAACATATAACTAAACTTAAAATGGTAATTATAAGGTTTGTGATTATTTATATAAGTATTATTATTCATTTTAGATGATAATAAATGACGAATATGTTCTTGCTGTGAGGCACGGTATAAACATATTATTTCGTTGAAATAGTAAATAATCATAATGTCATTCGAATTAAATATATTTACGGCCTAATAAGAAAGGGCGAAGATAAGACGATAGATTTAGGGATATCGATATTAACATTCGTGATGTCGTGGGAGGACACGCCCTGCTTGCGGTGCGCGCATATAATGTATATATGTGTGAACCCTCGGGTGGGCAAAAGTAAAATTGCACTAATTTTGACGTTATTTTACTAATCTCGTGAAAATAACGTTAAAAGTGGCGGAAGGTTAATCAGGCATCATGTGGTGGCGTTGATAGCCGAAAGACAAGGGCACATGCACCAATCGGCCGGTGTCCCGATGATTGAGTGCTATGTGCCTTATGTCCAAGGCTTGATGCAAAACTACTATCGAGCCGGGGGTCTCACCGGAAGCAGCATCTCTATCCCTATGGGATAGAGGTAAGGCTGTCTACATCTTACCCTCCTCAGACCCTACCATAGCATTGCTATTGGTGGGATATACTGAGTACGATGATGATGATTTCGTGGGAGGACCAATCCTAAGGGGACCGAGGTTAGGTGATCCTTCCTTTTCTTTTTTTTATATGTCATGTATGCTATCAAAATTAAAATTTTGATTGACCATGTATTTTTCGAACAATAATCCCTGTATGTTTGTTGGGTAATTAAGTTCAATAATAATTTATGTCTTGCCTCCAATTTTCGCTTTGTCTTTTCCAAAATTGATATCTTTTTTAAATCGGTTTTCGATGAATTTAAAGAACTAAAACGTTGATTTCATTCTTGTTTTGAGAAGAAACATACGATAAACATTACGTTACTTCAATGGTAATATAATATATAATCTTTAAAATAATAATTGTTGCTTTCAGAAAATAAGGCTCTGGTTATTCACACCTTTTGATTTATACACACCCCATTTCAAGTGGGTTCCATACGATCATATAAACCCTATACGATCGTATGTAGGGTGTGTGGATAACCAAAGGGTGTACCAATATAATATCCCGAAAATAATTGAGAAAACAAAGTTGCGAATGTCATATGATATGATATGTCCGATGACATGATTATCCTACTTACTAGCATCAATATTATATAGTACAACAATGAATCCAAAAATAAAAATAAAAAATGAATAGCTTGAATTTTAATTTTACCATACGTAATACTATCACTTGAAATGAGTACATAATACCTTCTTCTAGGGGTTTTTTAATCCATAAAATCGAAAAAAGAAAACGGTTCATAACCTAAATAACTAAACCCAAAAAAACCCAGCAATTTATTTATATGTTTTCATAAAAACTGGATTTTTGATTGGTTTTGGCTTTTTATGTAACTTGAAAAAGAAAAAAAATAATAACCAAACCAAATGCATGCTCATTTTTAATTTTAAATATTAAGCAATCTAATTTAATAAATAGTATTACCTAATTAATATAAAAAAAGTTTACAAGCAAGTTCATTATTCATTATTTATGTGCAAATCGGATAAAATCTAGCTTTTGGTTTGGTTTAAGCTCAAAACTTATGTACACAACTACCATCATCGGTAAAAAGCCAACACTGATGACCCAACCTATCATCATTTTCAAAGAAAACCCACCGCGCAAAACTCCGCCATGATAAAACCCCTTGTACACTCACGACGTTTGTCACGAACACATCTCAAACCAGTGATCTCCATAGAGAAAGTCATCCACAAAAGCACTCCTCTTTGTTAATCAGAAGAATACTTGTAATTGTTGCTAGTAACAAACCACACGAATCAAATAACACAAAAGTAAAAAATAAAAAAACAATATCACATATCTTTACTAAAAACTTATAAACATATTAAACTGTTTTAATTATACTCATAATAATAAAAATGTTAACAACAATATATACTCACTAACATCATTTGATTTCATATATCACATTATTATTATATAACCCTCAAGTTTCTTAACTCTCATTGCCCATTAATATGCTGACGTTGCGGCAGCCGGAACCGGAGCTGCGACGCCGGCGACTTCACGGCAACACCATGCCAACAAATCCCACCACGACACATCTCATGCTCCACGTCATCCCCGCCACGTGTCACCACCGCATACGTGGCAGCCTTACGCGACACGTCCCACGTCAACGCCACCACCAACAAAACTCCGACCGCCGCCGTGGACAGAAACAGCACCGTTACGCCGCCGTAGCTCTGCCCGGTCACCTGCCCGTAAGCCTTGATCGCGGCGATCACGGCCAGGTAGAGAATCATCAAATTGCTGACCACCATGTCGGAAATCGCCATCGGAATTGGAGGATGTGATTGAATTTTGAAACTGAAACCCTAATTTGAATTTGGGGGTTTTTGAAAATATCTGGAAGGTATTAAATAGGGAATGTTGAAGCTCACTCTTATCTACCTCGAAATGAGTTAATGTTATTACCAGAGAAAAATTTTTAAATTTTGAATATTGTACAGTTTTTGATGCGTGGTGTACAAGTTGTTGCGGGTAGAAAGTTCTGGATTAGCGGATGGGGTAAGATTTTTTTTTTTAAGTTTTGTTTTGGTACTTGTGGTTTGTGGTATTGGCAAGTTGGATTCCTCAACTAAGTTTTCTATTATTATGAGTTTTTTAACAAGTTTTGAAACTGATTCACTTAGGGGGGGTGTGTGGTGTGCTTCGTTATAGTTTGGAACTAAAACCAAACCATAAACAGAAAATTCGGTTTTTGGATATTTGAAATTATTCGTCTTTTGTTTTTTTTTTTTTGGGTTTTCCGGTTATCGTCTTGGTTTCTGTTTGGTTTCGGTTTTTTCAGTTTTGCCATTTGAGCTTGGCAAATTTAGGCCGAAAAAAACGTTGGTCGAAAATAATGAATTTATGTATTAATAATATTGTTAATTATTAAATAATTGACTATTATACATTTGGTCAAAAGTTTTTGAGTTATATATTTATTAAACTTTTATAAATTACTTCAAATAAAAATCTAAAAATTCGGTGGGTTTTATTTCATGCAAAACCAATACGAACAGTAAGTTTGGTTTTTACAAAAGCATAAAATCGAACCGTCGGTTTTTCTTTCAGTTCGGGTTTTTGGTTTGGATTTTTCGGTTTCGGGTCGATTTTTTCGGTTTCTCGCACACCCCTAACTCCACTACCGGAGTGAGCCTTCCTTAGATGGGACGTAAACCGTTGATATTGATTTTGGCACTCTAAACCTAACTCACATAGGAAAACCTTCAAGGAGGAAACCCACAAATATAGAAAACCTTATCTAGTAAGGTTTCGAACTTGAGACCTTAAAATCTTAAGTTTTAACCATCACTTCATACCATTTAATCAGAAGGTTAATGGTTGTTATTATAGGTTCTACATAAGGCAATCTAACAAACTTTATGAAAACTAAAAGAAATATGTTTCCGTATTTGGGGACAGCCGTGTTCATGACAATTTATGAGACATGAAATCTATTGTTACTTAACCGGTGATAAGACATGGTTGCTTGCATAGGCCCTAGTTATATGATTTATTGAATGTTAATTAAGTAACAAGCTGCTGAATTTAAACACGACATGTTTAAGTAAACATGTAATTCTCTTTTAAACTGATATGTCTGATAAGGGAAGTTACACGACATAACAAGATTAACATGATTAAAGATAACTAGTTCAATAACACGACACATTTAACCATATTAAACATAAGCAATACAATTGTGACATCTGCCCCGATCCGACCCGACCCAGGTACCCGTTTCTCTGATCCGATCACTTTCTTTTATGATTTAATATTTATTTATACTTATATTTTACTTTTAATAATAATAATATATTTTCCTTCCCGCCTCTTTCTCTCTCTTTCTTTCCGCCGTCCCGTCCCTCTTCTTCTCTCTTTCCGTCTTCTTTTCCCTCTTGTCGCCGTCCCGCCCTTAAGCCTTGTTTCCCTCTCTCCTTACTCTTTGCTTGTCCTTTGGTTCTTCCCGCCTAAGGTTGTCTGCGCAGCTCCACGCGCCAGACTCCTTTCAAGGAAGCCTGCGTGAAGACCATCTGTTCCAGCGATACGCGAGACGAACTCTTCTCGCAGCGCGCTAAGAATTGTAATTCTTCTCGCAACGCGCTAAGAACGGTAGTTCTTCCCGCGACGCGCTAAGGATTTGTAGTTCTTCTCGCAGCGCGCTAAGAATAGTAGTTCATCCCTCGACGCGCGAAGAATTATAGTTCTTCCCGCGGCGCGCTAGGAATTGTAGTTCCTCCCGCGGCGCGCTAAGAAATGTGATTCTTCCCGCGGTGCGCTCAAGCCTTCTCGCGCTAAAACCCTTTGAGTTTTCTTCTGTTTAACCTAGCCGTTTGCTTTTGTGTTGTCTTATCTTCTGTGTTGTTAACCTGACCTATCTTATGTCTGAAAAGTTACTTTCGGCGCAGCATGCGCACCAACCCCATTGGTTGGCAGAAAAAGTAACTGACATTATCTTTTGAGATCTGCTTTTCCATGCCTGACCAGTACCTTTATCTGACCCGCCCATGCCTGTTTACTGTTCCCTGTCAGCTTTATCTTGCCCCCTGCAGCTGCCATATCTTTTGATATCTTTTGCTTTTGGAATCTTTTGCTTTTTGAGATCTTTTCCCCTTTTTCTAGGGATTGTGTTCCCTAGGGTTTCTCTATAAATAATAATGCTATTTTCTTAACACTACACACACAAACACTTAATCTCTCCTGTTCTTCCTTGCTCTCTGCCGTTGATCCTCTGTCGCCTCCCTCTCTGCCTCCGTCTTCCTCCATGTTCTGCCCTGCTTTTCCGGTAATATATATTATATATAATAACTTACTTATTAATTATGCTAACTTGTAATCAAGACTTAAAACGAATCATTAAAACAATAATCTTATTTATAGGTTAACTTGTGCTTGTTTAAAGTTGGTTCTTGCTTTATCTTACACCGCACCGATTATCAAGTGAGTAATCTCGTACCTAATCCATTTTTATTTTTAATGTTTTGGGATGTTCATGTGTTCATACAAACTTAGAGTCTTAAACTTGTTTATGAACTTTAGTCGCGCAGTATCCCATGTGTTGAGGACGTAGACTTGGCTGTTCATTTGTATGTGTGGATCATTAACCGTCTTGTCGGTCTATTCCGCAGTTCTCATGGTACCATTAGATGAACAAGGGAGAACTATCGTTTATGATTTTTGTAACACCCCGACCAAAGGCGGATTATACATCGGGGCGCCACATATTGTTTCATTACTCGTGACACTATTGGGTGTCAATATTTAATAAATACATTCATTTGCGCACGCGCAGGGTAAACACAAGATAACATAAATCATCATAAATCAATATATTATAAATCATAATATTCGAACAGCAATAACTTGTCTTGATACATTTTAATCTAGGTCCAAAATAAAGAAAACTTCCTATGTGTCCACAAGCTCCAAAACAGCTACTGCAACCCTGAACATGTGTTAAAATAAACGTCAAACACTTGCGTGTTGGTGAGAAATCAAGTTTAATACAATACATAGATAACAATAAAATCTGCGCGCAACATGTGTATGTCTGGTTTTCAACAAGGGTGTAATCTGATCGGGACCAACTCTAAGATTCATAAGACTGCCAGTGCTCACAATTGAGCTCACAAACAAGACTAACTGTGCATGTGTAAACAAAAGAGAAAATCATAAACGATAGTTCTCCCGTGTTCATCTAATGGTACCATGAAAACTGCGGAATAGACCGACAAGACGGTTAATGATCCACACATACAAATAAACAGCCAAGTCTACGTCCTCAACACATGGGATACTGCGCGACTAAAGTTCATAAACAAGTTTAAGACTAAGTTTGTATGAACACATGAACATCCCAAAACATTAAAAGCAAAAAGGGATTAGGTACGAGATTACTCACTTGATAAACGATGCGGTGTAAGATAAAGCAAGAACCAACTTTAAACAAGCACAAGTTAACCTATAAATAAGATTATTGTTTTAATGATTTGTTTTAAGTCTTGATTATAAGTTAGCATAATTAATAAGTAAATTATTATATATAATATATATTACCGGAAAAGCAGGGCAGAACAGGGAGGAAGACGGAGGCAGAGAGGGAGGCGGCAGAGAGAGCAAGGAGAACAGGAGAGATTAAGTGTTTGTGTGTGTAGTGTTAAGAAAATAACATTATTATTTATAGAGAAACCCTAGGGAACACAATCCCTAGAAAAAGGGGAAAAGATCTCAAAAAGTAAAAGATTCCAAAAGCAAAAGATATGGAAAGATATGGCAGCTGCAGGGGGCAAAGGAAAAGCTGTCAGGGAACAGTAAAAAGCATGGGCGGGTAGATACAGGTACAGGTCAAGCATGGCAAAAGCAGATCTCAAAAGATTATGTCAGTCACTTTATCTGTCAACCAATGGGGTTGGTGCGCATGCTGCGCCGAAAGTAACTTTTCAGACATAAAGCAGATTAGGTCAACAGCTCAAAAGATAAGACAACTCAAAAGCAACGGCTAGCTTAAACAGAAGAAAACTCAAAGGGTTTGACGCGAGAAGGCTGACACAGAAGGTCAAGAGAGCGCGAGCGCGAAGGCAGACAGAACTAACCTTAACGCGTCGCGGAAAGAACTACCATTTCTAAGCGCGCCGCGGGAAGAGTCACATTTCTTAGCGCGCCGCGGGAGGAACTAAAATTCCTAGCGCGCCGCGGGAAGAACTATAATTCTTCGCGCGTCGAGGGATGAACTACGATTCTTAGCGCGCTGCGAGAAGAACTACAAATCCTTAGCGCGTCGCGGGAAGAACTTCCGTCCTTCGCGCACTGCGAGAAGAATTACAATTCTTAACGCGCTGCGAGAAGAGTTCGTCTCGCGTATCGCTGAAACAGGTGGTCTTCACGCAGGATTCCTTGTAAGGGAGTCTGGCGCGTGGAGCTGCGCAGACAACCTTAGGCGGGAAGGAACAAAGGACAAGCAAAGAGTTAGAAGAAAAAGAGGGAAACAAGGCGTAAGGGCGGGACGGCGACAAGAGGGAAAAGAAGGCGGAAAGAGAGAAGGAGAGGGACGGGACGGCGGAAAGAGAGAGAGAAAGAGGCGGGAAGGAAAAGTATATTATTATTATTAAAAGTAAAATATAAGTATAAATAAATATTAAATCATAAAAGAAAGAGTTCGGGTCAGAGAAACGGGTACCTGGGTCGGGTCGGATCGGGGCAGATGTCACAGTCTCCCCTACTTTAAGAAATTTCGTCCCGAAATTTATCTCGAAGTAGGTTGCGCAGAGAACAGGTGCGGGTACTTGATCTTCATTTGATCTTCCCTTTCCCATGTAAACTCGGCTCCGCGCTTGGACTCCCAACGAACTTTCACGATAGGGATACGACTGCGCTTGGTTTGCTTTACCTCGCGATCCATAATCTCAACAGGCTTCTCAACGAAATGCATAGTTTCATCAACTTGAACTTCATCAAGTGGAACGTGAAGGTTCTCGTCGGCTAAACACTTCTTGAGATTGGATACATGGAACGTTGGATGCACATTACTGAGCGCAGGGCGGCAGGTCAAGTCTGTAGGCAACTTTTCCCACACACGCGAGAATCTTGAATGGACCAACATAACGAGGAGCAAGCTTACCTTTCTTCCCAAAGCGGACAACACCCTTCCAGGGCGACACTTTAAGGAGAACAAGATCACTAACTTGAAATTCGAGAGGCTTTCGCCTACGATCTGCGTAACTCTTCTGTCGGCTTCTGGCAGTCAGCAGATGATCACGGATCTTGGCGATTTTATCGGTTGTCTCTTGAACAAGTTCGGGTCCTGTGAATTGAGTTTCACCCACTTCGCTCCAACAGATCGGGGAGCGGCACTTACGACCGTAAAGTGCTTCAAATGGGGCCATACCGATACCGGAATGATAGCTGTTATTATAAGAGAACTCAATCAAAGGCAGGTGTGAATCCCAATTACCTCCAAAATCAAGAACACAAGATCGGAGCATATCCTCAAGAGTTTGAATAGTTCGCTCAGACTGACCGTCAGTCTGAGGATGATATGCCGTACTCATGTCCAAGCGAGTTCCTAGCGCAGATTGGAGAGATTTCCAAAAGCGAGATATAAAACGGCCATCGCGATCGGATATGATGCTCAAAGGAGTACCATGACGGCAGACAATTTCCTTGACATAAAGCTGCGCGAGTTGCTCAACACGGTAGTTTTCACGAATGGGCAGGAAGTGAGCAGACTTAGTCAATCGATCCACTATTACCCAAATGCTATCATGTTTGCTTGCTGTCAAAGGTAACTTGGTAATAAAGTCCATCGCTACACATTCCCATTTCCACGTAGGAATTTCTGGTTGTTCGAGCAAACCAGATGGGCGTTGGTGTTCAGCTTTCACTTTAGAACAAGTCAGACATTTAGCTACGAACACAGCAATATCCTTCTTCATACCGGGCCACCAATAAGTTATGCGCAAGTCCTTGTACATCTTATCGGCGCCAGGATGAATAGAATATCGAGATTTGTGTGCTTCACTCAGGATATCAGCGCGAAGATTCTCATCAAAGGGAATCCAGATGCGATTGAGATAGCAGAGAATTCCACTCAGATTAGGCACAAAGAGTGCTTCCGCGCCACACGCTAGCTCGGCGCGAAGGTTACCATTACTGATGGATGCGCGCTGCGCGTCACGAATACGCGATTCAAGGTTGCTTTGAATCGGCGCGAAGTGAAGCTGGGTGCGCGGCAAGATACAGTTAAGTTGGCAGGGTTTTCGGCTGAGCGCATCGGCTACCACATTAGCCTTACCAGGATGATACCGGATCTCACAATCGTAATCGCTGATGAGTTCGTTCCATCGGCGTTGCCTCATGTTGAGTTCCTTTTGATCAAAGATATGCTGAAGGCTTTTATGGTCAGTGTAGAGGATACACTTAGTACCATAAAGGTAGTGTCTCCAGATCTTCAAGGCAAAAACAACTGCACCAAGTTCGAGGTCGTGAGTTGTATAATTCTTTTCATGAACCTTAAGTTGCCTTGATGCGTAAGCGATAACCTTGCCTCGTTGCATAAGAACACAACCGAGACCTTGGTTGGATGCATCGCAATACACGACAAAATCATCATTACCCTCAGGTAACGCAAGAACAGGAGCTTCACACAACAAACGCTTGAGCGTTAGAAAGGCTTCTTCTTGCTTCGAGCCCCAAATATACGGTTTACCTTTGTGCGTCAGAGCTGTTAAAGGCAAAGCGATCTTTGAGAAGTTCGAAATAAATCGCCGGTAGTAACCAGCTAAGCCCAGAAAGGAACGGATTTCGGAAGGAGAGGATGGCGTAATCCAGTTCTTGATTGCTTCAATCTTGGATGGGTCGACATGAATACCCATCTTGTTTACAACATGACCAAGAAACTGTACTTCATCAGACCAGAATTCACACTTGGTAAGCTTGGCAAAGAGCTGCTCGGCTCTAAGCTTTTGCAATACCAATCGGAGATGTTGCTCATGCTCGGCCTTGGTCTTAGAATACACCAGAACATCATCGATAAACACAATCACGAATTTATCCAAGAAAGGCCTACACACCCGATTCATTAGATCCATGAAAACGGCGGGTGCGTTGGTTAGACCGAAGGACATGACCAAGAATTCAAAATGGCCATAACGAGTTCGAAAAGCAGTCTTCGGAACATCTTCATCGCGGATGCGCAACTGGTGATAGCCAGAGCGGAGATCGATCTTCGAGAAACAGGAGGCACCTTGGAGTTGATCAAAGAGGTCGTCAATACGCGGTAAGGGATACCGGTTTTTAATGGTGAGCTTGTTCAACTCGCGGTAATCAATACACATGCGAAACGATCCATCTTTCTTTTTAACGAACAACACCGGAGCACCCCAGGGCGAAGAGCTAGGGCGAATGAATCCTTTAGCAGTCAACTCTTGAAGTTGGCTGGCCAATTCTTGCATCTCAGCGGGTGCAAGACGGTAAGGAGATTTAGCTACGGGGGAAGCACCAGGGACAAGATCAACACGAAACTCGACTTCACGAGCGGGAGGGATACCAGGAAGATCATCAGGAAAAACTTCAGGGAAATCACGCACAACAGGGATATCGCGAAGCTTCTCTTCTTCAGCAGGTTTAACCACATGGGCTAGAAATGCAATACACCTTTTCCGCATGAGTCTTTGGGCTTCGGCGCAAGACATAAGTTTAAGACCGTGGGAGGGTTTTTCGCCGTAGATATGAAGATCACCATTTTCTCGAGGAATGCGAATCAACTTCTTGGCGCAAATAACTTCGGCGCGATTATTCGAGAGCCAGTCCATACCAATGATAACATCAAAGCTTCCAAGAGGCATAGGGATGAGGTCGATTAGAAAATCGTTTTCGTTAAGATTAAGCGTGCAATCTTTAATCACTGAGTTTATTAAAACAGTTTCACCATTAGCCAATTCAACTGAAAAATCTTCTTTTAAATCGTTGCGCGGTCGCGCAAGCTTCTGCTCGAAGGCGCGAGAAATAAAACTTCGATCGGCGCCAGTATCAAAAAGTACAGAAGCATAAAATCCGTTAAGCAAAAATGTACCATTAACTACGTCATTATTCGCTTGCGCTTGGTGCGCGGTTATGTTAAAAGCTCGTCCACGCGTCACTTGGTTTGAAATCTGGTTCACCGGATTCGCTTGCGTAATCTGAACTTGAGCCTTGGGCACGCGTTCCGGAAATGACTGGGATCACCGCAGTTAAAGCACGATCTGGGTCGTGGGTTTTGGTAGGTTGGTTGTGGGTTCTGCGGGTAGACTGGTGGTGTTGGCGCAATTGGATTGGCGAGAAGGACTCTACAGTTCTCAGCAGTGTGACCAGTACGGCCACATCGGGTACAAAGTCGACACGGGGTTTGGGTTGGGTGGTGAAATCTACAGGTTGGGCAAAAGGGTTGATTTCCTGTGTAAGGTTTCTTAGTTGGCGGGGCAGGGAGTGCTGGATTGGTTAAGGCATAGTTATGGACTACAGGAGGTGTTGGGTAGGCTGACAGAGGGTTAGGCGCATAAACTGGAGGTTGGTATGCGGGTTGCTGGACTATGGGTGGGTTGGTAAGCGCATAGGCCTTGCGCCTGCGCTTGAGGTTGTTACGGTTTGAGGGTTCTGGTTTGGTTTCTGTTGGTTCAGGGGCAGTCTTGGTGAGTTTGGTCTTCTCAGTTCCCCGCAGGAGCAGGGTTCCTGCTCTGACATGGTTGTCGCTGAGCACAGCGGCCAACTCGATGGCGTCAGAGAGGGTAACTGGGTTTCTGGCCCATACAGAATCTTGAATTTCCATGGGGAGACCCCCAAGGAATTTCTCGATTGCTCGGCGTGAAGGGGTAACAAGGTGAGGGACCAGTAAGCTTAGCTCGTGGAAGCGCGTCGCGTACTCGCGCGCTTCGCCACTGTATTGCTTCAAGTTCCAGAATTCTTCCTCCAGGCGCTTCACTTCGTTGGGAGGGCAGAATTCTCGCGTAAGAATTTCCTTAAATTCCTCCCAGAGCATGCTGGAAGCAGCCTCTGCGCCACGCGCATGAGCTACTCCATTCCACCATGTAAGCGCTCTGGATTCCAGGACACTGGAAGCATATAGGGTTCGTCTGTCTGAGGGGCATTGGGTGTGGAGGAAAGTGTTTTCTATCTTCTCGAGCCATTGGAGCATCACGGTGGCTCCTTCAAGACCTGTGAACTTTGGAGGGTTACCCGCGTTAAAGGACTTAATGTTATAACCAGAGGTGTTGGTATTGTTTTGGCTCAAGGCTTGGGCTATCGCGGCGGCCATTTCCTGGGAACGTTGCTGTCTACGCATGCGCGAGGCTTCTCTTCTCTGAAATCGGCGAGATAGCGGAGGCATTCTATAAAAGTTTTTAATTTTAGTTAATATCTTGGTTTTTATCGCAAAGTTTTAATCTTATAAAGCTTGGTTTCACGGAGTTAGATGCTATCAAAAGTTAAAGTAAAATAAATGACCCTAATTGCAGACTTAATAAAGGTAACAAATTCGAATCAGAAATCGACAATTCATGTATCACCATGACTTTCCGAATTCTCAATTTAAAATATACGAGTAAACGAGTATTGGAGATTGACGATTCATGTATCACCATGACTTTCCAATCTTCAATATAAAATATACAAGAAAATGAGTATTGGAGGTTGACAATTCATGTATCACCATGACTTTTCAAGTCTCCAACCTCAGAACATAATCGTAAATGGAAATTGAAAATCAACTATTCATGTATCACCATGACTTTTCGGATTTTCAAATCCAACAAACGAATATGTAAGTAAAATCAATAAAAATCGAAATTCAACAAAAATCGAAATATCGCGAAATAAAACATAAAATCATATACTGCGCAAGCGCGAGCATATTCACAAATAACGAGTAATTAACAATAAGCGCGCAAACATGAGATTTCTCTCATGCGCGAGAAGGGACTCTTAGGTATTCTAGGCCGTTACGTCTAACCACCTATCCTAAAGTCAACCTGGCTCTGATACCAATCTGTAACACCCCGACCAAAGGCGGATTATACATCGGGGCGCCACATATTGTTTCATTACTCGTGACACTATTGGGTGTCAATATTTAATAAATACATTCATTTGCGCACGCGCAGGGTAAACACAAGATAACATAAATCATCATAAATCAATATATTATAAATCATAATATTCGAACAGCAATAACTTGTCTTGATACATTTTAATCTAGGTCCAAAATAAAGAAAACTTCCTATGTGTCCACAAGCTCCAAAACAGCTACTGCAACCCTGAACATGTGTTAAAATAAACGTCAAACACTTGCGTGTTGGTGAGAAATCAAGTTTAATACAATACATAGATAACAATAAAATCTGCGCGCAACATGTGTATGTCTGGTTTTCAACAAGGGTGTAATCTGATCGGGACCAACTCTAAGATTCATAAGACTGCCAGTGCTCACAATTGAGCTCACAAACAAGACTAACTGTGCATGTGTAAACAAAAGAGAAAATCATAAACGATAGTTCTCCCGTGTTCATCTAATGGTACCATGAAAACTGCGGAATAGACCGACAAGACGGTTAATGATCCACACATACAAATAAACAGCCAAGTCTACGTCCTCAACACATGGGATACTGCGCGACTAAAGTTCATAAACAAGTTTAAGACTAAGTTTGTATGAACACATGAACATCCCAAAACATTAAAAGCAAAAAGGGATTAGGTACGAGATTACTCACTTGATAAACGATGCGGTGTAAGATAAAGCAAGAACCAACTTTAAACAAGCACAAGTTAACCTATAAATAAGATTATTGTTTTAATGATTTGTTTTAAGTCTTGATTATAAGTTAGCATAATTAATAAGTAAATTATTATATATAATATATATTACCGGAAAAGCAGGGCAGAACAGGGAGGAAGACGGAGGCAGAGAGGGAGGCGGCAGAGAGAGCAAGGAGAACAGGAGAGATTAAGTGTTTGTGTGTGTAGTGTTAAGAAAATAACATTATTATTTATAGAGAAACCCTAGGGAACACAATCCCTAGAAAAAGGGGAAAAGATCTCAAAAAGTAAAAGATTCCAAAAGCAAAATATATGGAAAGATATGGCAGCTGCAGGGGGCAAAGGAAAAGCTGTCAGGGAACAGTAAAAAGCATGGGCGGGTAGATACAGGTACAGGTCAAGCATGGCAAAAGCAGATCTCAAAAGATTATGTCAGTCACTTTATCTGTCAACCAATGGGGTTGGTGCGCATGCTGCGCCGAAAGTAACTTTTCAGACATAAAGCAGATTAGGTCAACAGCTCAAAAGATAAGACAACTCAAAAGCAACGGCTAGCTTAAACAGAAGAAAACTCAAAGGGTTTGACGCGAGAAGGCTGACACAGAAGGTCAAGAGAGCGCGAGCGCGAAGGCAGACAGAACTAACCTTAACGCGTCGCGGAAAGAACTACCATTTCTAAGCGCGCCGCGGGAAGAGTCACATTTCTTAGCGCGCCGCGGGAGGAACTAAAATTCCTAGCGCGCCGCGGGAAGAACTATAATTCTTCGCGCGTCGAGGGATGAACTACGATTCTTAGCGCGCTGCGAGAAGAACTACAAATCCTTAGCGCGTCGCGGGAAGAACTTCCGTCCTTCGCGCACTGCGAGAAGAATTACAATTCTTAACGCGCTGCGAGAAGAGTTCGTCTCGCGTATCGCTGAAACAGGTGGTCTTCACGCAGGATTCCTTGTAAGGGAGTCTGGCGCGTGGAGCTGCGCAGACAACCTTAGGCGGGAAGGAACAAAGGCAAGCAAAGAGTTAGAAGAAAAAGAGGGAAACAAGGCGTAAGGGCGGGACGGCGACAAGAGGGAAAAGAAGGCGGAAAGAGAGAAGGAGAGGGACGGGACGGCGGAAAGAGAGAGAGAAAGAGGCGGGAAGGAAAAGTATATTATTATTATTAAAAGTAAAATATAAGTATAAATAAATATTAAATCATAAAAGAAAGAGTTCGGGTCAGAGAAACGGGTACCTGGGTCGGGTCGGATCGGGGCAGATGTCACAATTTTCTCTTTTGTTTACACTTGCACAGTCTTTCTTGTTTGTGAGCTCAATTGTGAGCACTGGCAGTCTATGAATCTTAGAGTTGGTCCCGATCAGATTACACCCTTGTTGAAAACCAGACATACACATGTTGCGCGCAGATTTATGGTTATCTATGTATTGTATTAAACTTGATTTCTCACCAACACGCAAGTGTTTGACGTTTTATTTTAACACATGTTCAGGTTTGTTGTAGCTACATTTGGAGCTTGTGGACACGTAGGACGTTTTTACTTTTGGACCTAGATTAAAATGTATCAAGACAAGTTATTGTTGTTCGAATATTTTTCCTTATAATATATTGAATTATGTTGCTTTATGTTATCTTGTGTTTACTTTGCGCGTGCGCGAATGAATGTATTTATTAAATATTGACACCCAAATAGTGTCACGAGTAATGAAACAATATGTGGCGCCCCGATGTATAATCCGTCTTTGGTCGGGGTGTTACAGATTGGTATCAGAGCTCGTTGACTTTAGGATAGGTGGTTAGACGTAACGGCCTAGAATACCTAAGAGTCCCTTCTCGCGCATGAGAGAAATCTCATGTTTGCGCGCTTATTGTTAATTACTCGTTATTTATGAATATGCTCGCGCCCTGCGCAGTGTATGATTTTATGTTTTATTTCGCGATATTTCGATTTTTGTTGAATTTCGATTTTTATTGATTTTTTCTTACATATTCGTTTGTTGGATTTGAAAATCCGAAAAGTCATGGTGATACATGAATAGTTGATTTTCAATTTCCATTTACGAATATGTTCTGAGGTTGGAGACTTGAAAAGTCATGGTGATACATGAATTGTCAACCTCCAATACTCATTTTCTTGTATATTTTATATTGAAGATTGAAAAGTCATGGTGATACATGAATCGTCAATCTCCAATACTCGTTTGCTCGTATATTTTAAATTGGGAATTCGGAAAGTCATGGTGATACATGAATTGTCGATTCTTGATTCGAATTTGTTACCCTTATTAAGTCTGCATTTAGGGTCATTTATTTTACTTTAACTTTTGACAGTAACTGACTCCGCGAAACCAAGCTTTTCGAGGTTATACTTTGCGCTAAAACCAAGATATTAACTAAAATTAAAACTTTTATAGAATGCCTCCGCTATCAGCTCGCCATCTCAAGAAGAAAGAAGCCGCGCGCAGGCGTTCGCAGCAACGTTCCCAGGAAATGGCCGCCGCAATAGCCCAAGCTTTGAGCCAAAACAATACCAACACCTCTGGTTACAACATTAAGTCCTTTAACGCGGGTAACCCTCCAAAGTTCACAGGTCTTGAAGGAGCCACCGTGATGCTCCAGTGGCTTGAGAAAATAGAAAACACTTTCCTCCACACCCAATGCCCCTCAGACAGACGAACCCTGTATGCTACCAGTGTCCTGGAATCTAGAGCGCTTACATGGTGGAATGGAGTAGCTCATGCGCGTGGCGCAGAAGCTGCTTCTAGCATGACATGGGAGGAATTCAAGAAAATTCTGACGCAAGAATTCTGCCCTCCCAACGAAGTTAAGCGCCTGGAGGAAGAATTTTGGAATCTTAAGCAATACAGCGGTGAAGCGCGCGAGTACGCGACGCGCTTCCATGAACTAAGCCTGCTTGTCCCTCACCTTGCTACCCCTTCCCGCCGAGCCATAGAGAAATTCCTTGGGGGTCTCCCCATGGAAATTCAAGATTCTGTATGGGCCAGAAACCCAGTAACCCTCTCTGACGCCATCGAGTTGGCCGCTGTGCTCAGCGACAACCATGTCAGAGCAGGAACCCTGTTCCTGCGGGGATCTGAGAAGACCAAACTCACCAAGACTGTTCCTGAACCAACAGAAACCAAACCTGAACCCTCACACCATAACAACCCGAAACGTAGGCGCAGACAAGCTTACGCGCTTACCAGCCCGCCCATAGTCCAGCAACCCGCCTACCAACCTCTAGTTTACACGCCTAACCCACTGTCAGCCTACCCAACACCTCCTGTAGTCCACAACTATACCCTAACCAACCCAGCACTCCCTGCCCCGCCAACTAAGAAACCTTACACAGGAAACCACCCCTTTTGCCCAACCTGTAGACTCCACCACCCACCTCAAGTCCCATGTCGACTTTGTAACCGATGTGGCCGCGCTGGTCACCTTGCAGAAAACTGTAGAGTCCTTCCCGCCAATCCAATTGCGCCAACACCACCAGTCTACCCGCAGAACCCTCAACCAACCTACCAAAACCCACGACCCAGGTCGTGCTTTAACTGCGGTGATCCCAGTCATTTCCGGAACGCGTGCCCGAGACTACAAGTGCAAATCACGCAAGCGAATCCGGTGAACCAGATTTCGAACCAAGTGACACGCGGACGAGCTTTTAACATAACCGCGCACCAAGCGCAAGCGAATAATGACGTAGTTAATGGTACATTTTTGCTTAACGGATATTATGCTTCTGTACTTTTTGATACTGGCGCCGATCGAAGTTTTATTTCTCGCGCGTTTGAGCAGAAGCTTGCGCGACCGCGCAACGACTTAAAAGAAAATTTTTCAGTTGAATTGGCTAATGGCGAAACTGTTTTAATTAACTCAGTGATTAAAGATTGCACGCTTAACCTTAACGAAAACGATTTTCTGATCGACCTCATCCCCATGCCTCTTGGAAGCTTTGATGTTATCATTGGTATGGACTGGCTTACGCATAATCGCGCCGAAGTTATTTGCGCCAAGAAGATGATTCGCATACCTCGGGAAAATGGTGATCTTCATATCTACGGCGAAAAACCCCCCCGCGGTCTTAAACTTATGTCTTGCGCCGAAGCCCGAAGGCTCATGCGGAAAAGGTGTATTGCATTCTTAGCCCATGTGGTTAAACCTGCTGAAGAAAAGAAGAAGCTTCGCGATATCCCTGTTGTGCGTGATTTCCCTGAAGTTTTTCCTGATGATCTTCCTGGTATCCCTCCCGCTCGTGAAGTCGAGTTCCGTATTGATCTTGTCCCTGGTGCTTCCCCCGTAGCCAAATCTCCTTACCGTCTTGCGCCCGCTGAGATGCAAGAATTGGCAAGCCAACTTCAAGAGTTGACTGCTAAAGGATTCATTCGCCCTAGCTCTTCGCCCTGGGGTGCTCCGGTGTTGTTCGTTAAAAAGAAAGATGGATCGTTTCGCATGTGTATTGATTTCCGCGAGTTGAACAAACTCACCATTAAAAACCGGTATCCCTTACCGCGTATTGACGACCTCTTTGATCAACTCCAAGGTGCCTCTTGTTTTTCCAAGATTGATCTCCGCTCTGGCTATCACCAGTTGCGCATCCGCGATGAAGATGTTCCGAAGACTGCTTTTCGAACTCGTTATGGCCATTTTGAATTCTTGGTCATGTCCTTCGGTTTAACCAACGCACCCGCCGTTTTCATGGATCTAATGAATCGGGTGTGTAGGCCTTTCTTGGATAAATTCGTGATTGTGTTTATCGATTACGTTCTGATTTATTCTAAGACCAAGGCCGAGCATGAGCAAAATCTCCGATTGGTATTGCAAAAGCTTAGAGCCGAGCAGCTCTTTGCCAAGCTTTCCAAGTGTGAATTCTGGTCTGATGAAGTACAGTTTCTTGGCCATGTTGTGAACAAGATGGGTATTCATGTCGACCCATCCAAAATTGAAGCAATCAAGAAATGGATTACGCCGACCACTCCTACCGAGGTCCGTTCCTTTCTGGGCTTAGCTGGTTATTACCGGCGCTTCATTTCGAACTTCTCGAAGATCGCTTTGCCTTTAACAGCTCTAACGCACAAAGGTAAACCGTATATTTGGGGCTCGAAGCAAGAAGAAGCCTTTCTGACGCTCAAGCGATTGTTGTGTGAAGCTCCTGTTCTTGCGCTACCTGAGGGTAATGATGATTTTGTCGTGTACTGCGATGCCTCCAACCAAGGTCTCGGTTGTGTTCTTATGCAACGAGGCAAGGTTATCGCTTACGCATCGAGGCAACTCAAGGTTCATGAAAAGAATTATACAACTCACGACCTCGAGCTTGGTGCAGTTGTTTTTGCCTTGAAGATCTGGAGACACTACCTTTATGGTACTAAGTGTATCCTCTACACTGACCATAAAAGCCTTCAGCATATCTTTGATCAGAAGGAACTTAACATGAGACAACGCCGATGGAACGAACTCATCAGCGATTACGATTGTGAGATCCGGTATCATCCTGGTAAGGCTAATGTGGTAGCCGATGCGCTCAGCCGAAAACCCTGCCAGCTTAACTGTATCTTGCCGCGCACGCAGCTTCACTTTGCGCCGATCCAAAGCAACCTTGAATCGCGTATTCGTGACGCGCAGCGCGCATCCATCAGTAATGGTAACCTTCGCGCCGAGTTAGCGTGTGGCGCGGAAGCGCACTTTGTCCCTAATCTGAGTGGAATTCTCTGCTATCTCAATCGCGTCTGGATTCCCTGTGATGAGAATCTTCGCGCTGATATCCTGTGTGAAGCGCACAAATCTCGGTATTCTATTCATCCCGGCGCTGATAAGATGTACAAGGATTTGCGCATTACTTATTGGTGGCCCGGTATGAAAAAGGATATTGCTATGTTCGTAGCTAGATGCCTGACTTGTTCTAAGGTAAAAGCTGAACATCAACGCCCATCTGGTTTGCTCGAACAACCAGAATTCCTACGTGGAAATGGGAATGTGTAGCGATGGACTTCATTACCAAGTTACCTTTGACAGCAAGCAAACATGATAGCATTTGGGTAATAGTGGATCGTTTGACTAAGTCTGCTCACTTCCTGCCCATATCGTGAAAACTACCGTGTTGAGCAACTCGCGCAGCTTTATGTCAAGGAAATTGTCTGCCGCCATGGTACTCCTTTGAGCATCATATCCGATCGCGATGGCCGTTTTTATATCTCGCTTTTGGAAATCTCTCCAATCTGCGCTAGGAACTCGCTTGGACATGAGTACGGCATATCATCCTCAGACTGACGGTCAGTCTGAGCGAACTATTCAAACTCTTGAGGATATGCTCCGATCTTGTGTTCTTGATTTTGGAGGTAATTGGGATTCACACCTGCCTTTGATTGAGTTCTCTTATAATAACAGCTATCATTCCAGTATCGGTATGGCCCCATTTGAAGCACTTTACGGTCGTAAGTGCCCGCTCCCCGATTTGTTGGAGCGAAGTGGGAGAAGCTCAAATCACAGGACCCGAACTTGTTCAAGAGACAACCGATAAAATCGCCAAGATCCGTGATCATCTGCTGACCGCCAGAAGCCGACAGAAGAGTTACGCAGATCGTAGGCGGAAGCCTCTCGAATTTTAAGTTGGTGATCTTGTTCTCCTCAAAGTGTCGCCCTGGAAGGGTGTTGTCCGCTTTGGGAAGAAAGGTAAGCTTGCTCCTCGATATGTTGGACCATTCAAGATTCTCGCGCGTGTAGGAAAAGTTGCCCTACAGACTTGACCTGCCGCCAGCGCTCAGTAATGTGCATCCAACGTTCCATGTATCCAATCTCAAGAAGTGTTTAGTCGACGAGAACCTTCACATTCCACTTGATGAAGTTCAAGTTGATGAATCCATGCATTTCGTTGAGAAGCCGGTTGAGATTATGGATCGCGAGGTTAAGCAAACCAAGCGCAGTCGCATCCCCATCGTGAAAGTTCGCTGGGAGTCCAAGCGCGGAGCCGAGTTTACATGGGAAAGGGAAGATCAGATGAAGATCAAGTACCCGTACCTGTTCTCTGCGCAACCTACTTCGAGATAAATTTCGGGACGAAATTTCTTAAAGTAGGGGAGACTGTGACATCTGCCCCGATCCGACCCGACCCAGGTACCCGTTTCTCTGATCCGATCTCTTTCTTTTATGATTTAATATTTATTTATACTTATATTTTACTTTTAATAATAATAATATATTTTCCTTCCCCGCTCTTTCTCTCTCTTTCTTTCCGCCGTCTCGTCCCTCTTCTTCTCTCTTTCCGCCTTCTTTTCCCTCTTGTCGCCGTCCCGCCCTTAAGCCTTGTTTCCCTCTCTCCTTACTCTTTGCTTGTCCTTTGGTTCTTCCCGCCTAAGGTTGTCTGCGCAGCTCCACGCGCCTGACTCCTTTCAAGGAAGCCTGCGTGAAGACCATCTGTTCCAGCGATACGCGAGACGAACTCTTCTCGCAGCGCGCTAAGAATTGTAATTCTTCTCGCAGCGCGCTAAGAACGGTAGTTCTTCCCGCGACGCGCTAAGGATTTGTAGTTCTTCTCGCAGCGCGCTAAGAATAGTAGTTCATCCCTCGACGCGCGAAGAATTATAGTTCTTCCCGCGGCGCGCTAGGAATTGTAGTTCCTCCCGCGGCGCGCTAAGAAATGTGATTCTTCCCGCGGTGCGCTCAAGCCTTCTCGCGCTAAAACCCTTTGAGTTTTCTTCTGTTTAACCTAGCCGTTTGCTTTTGTGTTGTCTTATCTTCTGTGTTGTTGACCTGACCTATCTTATGTCTGAAAAGTTACTTTCGGCGCAGCATGCGCACCAACCCCATTGGTTGGCAGAAAAAGTGACTGACATTATCTTTTGAGATCTGCTTTTCCATGCCTGACCAGTACCTTTATCTGACCCGCCCATGCCTGTTTACTGTTCCCTGTCAGCTTTATCTTGCCCCCTGCAGCTGCCATATCTTTTGATATCTTTTGCTTTTGGAATCTTTTACTTTTTGAGATCTTTTCCCCTTTTTCTAGGGATTGTGTTCCCTAGGGTTTCTCTATAAATAATAATGCTATTTTCTTAACACTACACACACAAACACTTAATCTCTCCTGTTCTTCCTTGCTCTCTGCCGTTGATCCTCTGTCGCCTCCCTCTCTGCCTCCGTCTTCCTCCCTGTTCTGCCCTGCTTTTCCGATAATATATATTATATATAATAACTTACTTGTTAATTATGCTAACTTGTAATCAAGACTTAAAACGAATCATTAAAACAATAATCTTATTTATAGGTTAACTTGTGCTTGTTTAAAGTTGGTTCTTGCTTTATCTTACACCGCACCGATTATCAAGTGAGTAATCTCGTACCTAATCCCTTTTTATTTTTAATGTTTTGGGATGTTCATGTGTTCATACAAACTTAGAGTCTTAAACTTGTTTATGAACTTTAGTCGCGCAGTATCCCATGTGTTGAGGACGTAGACTTGGCTGTTCATTTGTATGTGTGGATCATTAACCGTCTTGTCGGTCTATTCCGCAGTTCTCATGGTACCATTAGATGAACACGGGAGAACTATTGTTTATGATTTTCTCTTTTGTTTACACTTGCACAGTCTTTCTTGTTTGTGAGCTCAATTGTGAGCACTGGCAGTCTATGAATCTTAGAGTTGGTCCCGATCAGATTACACCCTTGTTGAAAACCAGACATACACATGTTGCGCGCAGATTTATGGTTATCTATGTATTGTATTAAACTTGATTTCTCACCAACACGCAAGTGTTTGACGTTTTATTTTAACACATGTTCAGGTTTGTTGTAGCTACATTTGGAGCTTGTGGACACGTAGGACGTTTTTACTTTTGGACCTAGATTAAAATGTATCAAGACAAGTTATTGTTGTTCGAATATTTTGCCTTATAATATATTGAATTATGTTGCTTTATGTTATCTTGTGTTTACTTTGCGCGTGCGCGAATGAATGTATTTATTAAATATTGACACCCAAATAGTGTCACGAGTAATGAAACAATATGTGGCGCCCCGATGTATAATCCGCCTTTGGTCGGGGTGTTACAACAATAACACAAACCACACAGCATTTTTAACACGATTCACTAAACACAATTTATAATATTAAGACACAATTAGCATGATAAAATAAAAGTTACCAAACTTACAATCCATGTTTAATTATACTATATCCAAACTATAAAACTAAGTTGTTTCGGTAAACGGGTCACAAGCGTGTTGTGTCAACCTATAACATATTTAGCACAATAAGTTAAACGTGTTATGTGTGTCATAAACAGGTTAAGTGGGTTGAACCCATTCAAACCCAATTTTAAATCGAGTCATAAAATTGTTGACTCGTTTAGGACCTAAGCCCGTCTACCCCAAACACCAACTTAATTAACTTCGTATCGAACCATGTTGTATTAATGGGCTGTCCCATAAATTGCCTCGCTAACATAGTTTATTTTGTTTGTTAGTAAAGTATTGATAAGGATTCGTAATTTTTCAAATAACCGGACATCACTATTGCTAAAAAAATAGAAAGTTTTTGGTTTTCTATAGGTTTTAATGTAAGTCATGGATTTGTCATTATCATTTTAATTAGTGAAACGACAGGAAAAATGTCTAGTGATGTGTGACGATAAATAATTGATATGGGTCCAAGGTTAGGAACATTAAAGCGATGAGAATAATGTTTATATTATAATTAATACGATGTCGATTGAAGTTATGTTCATGTTAATATTCCTTTGTTTATATTTTCATCCGTACATATATTCATTTAATTTTATTTGTTAATAGTTATCATTCGTTATTATTCATATAGATAATCAAAATGAAGTTGTTTTCAACTTTAGAATAACGAATTTTAAGGAAAAAGAAAAGTAAGTTGCACCATAGCCATTGAATGACTTGGCATGGCTTTTATAAACGTCTTAAAAGTACATCGAGTCAGCATTGTTTTTACTACTTTTGTTAAAAATCCTATGTGTTGTATAGCTTTTACTTTTAGAATGTCGGGTGATGCTTGGTTGTAGGACGAAACGTGTTTTTCTAAAGTAGAAAAAGAAAAATTTTGTTTTCGAACAAATATTTATTATTATTTTTGTTGCCCGGATTTGAACCCTCGTCATTTAGAAAGACAAAACATATCTAACTCTTTGATAGTGATGCTACCAGGCCAAAGGCTCTTTTATAAAGTAGAAAACTTATTATACTCCTTGGCTTTCTCATGTTTCTTGTGATTTCCAAAGGTTCTTCGCTCGTTTTCATTCTTTATTTTTATGTAGTTTTGCTTTATAGGTAATGCATTCGGCCTTCCATTCGTTTCAAGTCTTGCTTTCACATCCCCTCTCGTCGTGTCTTCTTTCTCCTTCCCTTTTATTTGTTTCTTGGTTCAGATCGGAGTTCAATGCGTGATCTTCTTACCCTCTCTCGTAAGGCAGGTTCTCAACCAAAGGAAGTTTATTGTTTGATTGGCTTCAAATGTTTGGCTCGAATGGCAATCATCTTCTTTTGAAAAGAACAAATACAATTGTTCGCCAAATGTTTAATACTTTGTCTAATACACTTTTGGAGTTCGGATTGATGGTTTCCGTCCAGTACACTTTATGGAAAAGTTTGGAAAAGAACATATACATGATTTGCATAGCATCCAACCTTTTATATTAGCAAATATCAACATGCTTTACTTATAATGAGCTCACTAATTTATTTTGGGTTGCCTTGGTGAAAACTTACTAAGAGGTCACCAACCTATGGGTTACCCCGTACGAACACGATTAACTATGCTATTCTCCTCACACATTACGACTAAAAACACATTGGTGATGTTTAAGGCTAACATTCCTAATATTGGAATAGATGCTAAATTCATTTGTTTGATGGAATGTCTTCCAATTTCACATTTAACCAACCAAACACAACGTTTTGATGGAAAGTTTGTTAAATCAACACTACAAACCAACCACAAGGAACAATTGAACTTGCTAAGTGAAGGACATTTAATACTAATCCGTTCGCTTTAATATCAAATATCGTATGACTTGGCCTCTAATAGACTTCCAGCATGCGTCAATATACTTGAGTTTTCACTTAATATCTGTTTAAAATGGGTGGATTGTCAACATGATTGATAATTCATACCTTTATAGCAGGCGAATGCTTATTTTATCCCTATCCAAGGAACAAAGAGCTAATCGAACGACAAACAAATAAGAAGTTCAATACACGAGACAGTTGTATAGCATACACATTTAAGCATGCACTAATTGGAATAAAGATGCTACATTACGGGTAGATATCGAAAATTCCAAAAGCGGGTACCGGTGTTGAAAATGTTCGGTATGGTATGATACCGGTACTGAAGACAAAAAAACGATAAAATACCAGTACCGTACTGATCTAGAAGTTTAAAAAGTAGGTACCGAATTAATACAAAATATATTTATTCGAGTATTAGTACCCGATACTATTTGCTCATCCGCATGAACCTGTGCCACATCTCTAAGCAAATACAATTCACAAATTAAGGAAGTTATAGACAATAGGAGCTTGAATTTTCATGACATGACTATAGTGGTAGTATGGGTATGTGCTAAAAATTCGATATTTTCATGTGATAAGACTAGTTGAAAGATAGTAAGTTGAAGGGTGCAAGCATGAATATTGTACCATTGTGAAAGTGACACAAGCACCGACACATGGACCTTGCCCGAGGTTGTTTTCAATACGTTTTATTAAATATTAAAGTTGACGTCTTCTCTAGTTTAAACTAGATGAATGCGCGTGTTAATTAACTAACAAATATATTGTAACAACTAACTTAAATAATCTCTAGTAGCGTGAAACCTCAGTTTTTTTAATACAAAATTATCTTAATTCCATTAAATAATGCTGAACATAAAAAGATCTTAATACCTATTAAATAAATTATGATATCGTTAGTTGAAACACATCTTTTGTTTGACTATTTTATTATATAAGTATCAATACGCTCTCAGAGTGTACATGTTTGTGTAATTTTAAACAGGGCCGTCTCCGAAAATGATAAAATGACTTTAGGCCTTGTGCGAAAATTTTTTTGGGCCTCCTCATAATATAAACCCATCAATTATATATCAAAAAACCCACAATACAAATATAATTGTTATGAAATAAACAAAACAAAAATAGTGTATCAAAATGATCGAAGTTAATTAAGCGAATTTTGAGGCTATCTTATATATATGAGAATATAAAAAATAAACAAATTATCAGAAATACAAATTGAATACCAAATAATTAACAAATTATCACCAGGTATACCTTATCCTAACATAAAGTTCTAAACTATTTGATTTCTACAAAATCAATGCAATCGATTAATAATATCATGGCTGCAAGTTGCAGAACAGCCGGAAAACAGTGACAACGGAGTTCAATTGCTGTCGGAAAGACTCTGTACGTCCTCCTTACACCGCCGCTACAACCGGAAACCGCTCACCAACGGCACTCACGTACGGGGTATGCAAACTGTGAATGTGCAAACGGAGAAGCCGGCACCGGAGATGGTTATAGGCGTCGGCGGTGGATAGACGCCGACGAGGATGTCGTTAACGATGGAATATCTTATTATTTTGAAGGTGAACGATGGAGGTTCAGAGATCTAGAGAGGGAAAGATAGGAGAGAGGGTGCGTTATGTAAGCAAGACTGTGAGAGTGAGTTTGTTGTAGGAATAGTTTGGGCTTAAATTGGGTTTAGGCCTGTATATATACGAAAGTCTTAAAAGCCTTTGGGCCCCTTTGCATTTTTGGGCCTCGTGCCATTGCACGGTTTGCACAGCCCAAAAACCGGGCCTGATTTTAAACTGATAAACTCGTACACTTTATCCTTACTTTAGTTTAAGCTTCAACCTTAATTATAATCACTTATATTATAAAAATACATATGTATTTTAAAGTCACAATTATTTTACTTCGTTTACAAGTTATTTACTTATACCGATCAATGATAAGACCAGGTGTAAAGGGTGTCTACCCCCTGAAAACGCCGGGGTGCACCCCCCGACTTTGGGCCCTTTTGGTGTGGGTGCAGACACTTCCCCATAACGCGGGGTGAAGGGTGTGTTTGGTCAAACTAGCTGTTTGACAATGGCTTTAAACAAAAACAAATATTTTTCATATACAAACACAAAAAATTTTCTCACTTTTTATAAAACTCTCTACATAACCTACAAAACTCCCTACCCAAATGTGAAATGTTATGTATACGTGTATCATATTGCATAATATGATTTTAAAGACGATGGGAAAACAATATGTCAACATTATATACTGGGAATGTTCAACAACAAACTCAAGCAACGACGGAGAAGAGACTGCAAAATGCGTATGATCTGCGATCAAGTGAGACACATAATTACATAATTCGCTTATGGTGGATTTCGTCCAACATGCTTGGCGGTTCGGACCATTCAAAACAAAGGTGAAAACGTGGAAGGTGAAGATGACGAAGTAGGAGACGAAGAAAGTGAAGATGAGTCTGAAGAAGAAGACGAAGAATGTGAAGATGAGTTTGAAGAAGGAGACGAAGACGAATAATTTTTAATTGTTTTTTAATTTTAATGTTAATTTTAGTTATTTAATGAAACTTGATTTGTTTTATTTTTAATAAAAAATGAAAAAAAATAATAATGTAATGATAGAAGGGCTCCATTCATTACATCCGTTTTCGGTCAAACGCCTATATGATAACATATCGTCATATGTAGTAAAGCGCCTCCATAAAAACTCTATCCACAACTCATGGTTTAAGAATCAATTGATATTATATTATTTGGCTGTTACGCAAATGAATCCAACTTTTCCTTACATTTTATGATTTATCTACTAATCAGCTTAAGTTTTCTAATTTTGTTATAAACATGTTTATTTTTAAAATATGTATCATTAAAAATTTGGTAAGCAGTTACATGTGTGTATACCTGCCCTCTTTATTTTCATACTTATTTCATCATTTGATGTCTAACTTACAAACTTGTAGATCTAGTGATCTACCCGCAACAAAATATTGTTTTTAAAACGTTGTATGATACATAACTAATAAGATTATTTTAATGACCCCGGTCTATAGCCCAACCGGTTAAGCATATATGATACAATCATTAATTATAGGCTTTGCTTGTAATTTGTTGGGTCCTCCACATAGCAACTTATATGCATTTAGTTTAGTGAATTTTGAGCGTACAGAGAAGAGGCGCTTTTTTCCCTATGTCATGCTAAATGATTATAATTGTTTATAATATTTATTACGATATATAATTGTATAAAACGAAAGCCAAATGGTTGTGGGATTGGGATACCATTTTATTCATGTGTGTTACATTGATTGACCAAACATGTTGAAACCGTGACTAGGTCTAGTCATATGCGTCATGGGATCTTGGTGGTTTTATCCGGTGTTATAAAAATCGGTACGTATCGGTCGGTTGAACCGGTTATATCGGATTTTGGTAAGGCAACCGGTATTTAGAGTCCGGTATTTTTGGGTGGTTTGCTAAAACATCGTGCCGTCGTTTTTTTTAAATACCGGTTTAAACTAGCAAACCGGTTTTAAACCAAGATATTTTTTATACTTGTTTGCGGCCCATATATTTTAAAAATGACTTTTAACCTAGCGGATAAGATTGAGACGAGTAATTATAGTAAATGCCGAAACACTAATAAACAAATTTTATATCCTACAAATCTAAGGTTGGTTTTTTTACATATTTTGTAATGAATTAAGTTTTCATTTAATCGATCCAGATGAATCAGTTGTAATTACATATAACAACCGACTATATATTTTACACGATTACATCGAAACAGAAGCCAAGCAGGCAATTAAGTTTCTATTTAACTTATCATTGTTCATATGTGATGTTTGATTCATGTTTGAGGTTTATTAATGTACTTTTGAGTTGTTTTTTGAGTTAAAGTTGTATTTATATAGAATTACATGGTAAATTATTCAACCTGGTTGAACATCCCGGTTCAACCGGTTATACCATTTTTGAACCAAATCCGATACGAGTAAAATACCGGTTTTTAAAACATTGGTTTAATCAACTTTTATGTAGTTAAACTAATATTGAAAAGATAGAATCTTCCTTGGTTCTTTATGATTTGGTCACTACAAGTTTGTTTTTTTTACTTTGGCCACAACAAGTTTAATATTCAAACTTTTATGACAAAAGTTTCACACATTTACATTTTGTTTCTACTTTGGTCAAAGTTTGGTATTTTGTACTTCGACCACCCAAAGTTTGTTACTTTGTATTTAATCAAAGTTTGGTTCCTTATACTTTGGTCACTACAATTTTGTTCATTGTACTTTGGCCATCACAAGTTTAATTTTCAAACTTTTGCCACAAACGTTTCACACCTTTATTGAGATTGCGTTTGGATCCTTTCAGATATCTGGCGAGGTAAACAGCGAAGACATTGGAGTTCATTCACGCATAAAGTTCGATCCAACGCATCACACAGGTTTCAGCTTGTTATATATTAATACAAAAACTTAAATATTAAAATAAAAACTAAAGTATTCTCCAGATCTTCTCTTATATTGTCATTAATTTTTGAAAATTTTATATCACATTGGCACTTAGCCAACAATTCCATTCATTAATTAAAGGGATTCATTACATCTTACAAACTTAAAAAAACTTAAAACCATAAAAACTTAAAACAAACAAAACAAGCATGCTTCATATCATCCCTTTGAACCACTCCTCCATGCACCTCCTCACTTCCTCCCTCACATTGTTCCATGAATCAATGGCACCATTCTGCACCAACCGTCATTGCCAGAGGCATGGACCCCAACGATTCACCCGCCTAACCAGACTCAGTTTCCATTGGACAAAACTCCCGAAGCGGTATCTTCCGAATAGGAACACCAGAATCATTTGGCATGCTTGAATTGCTTGAACCCGGTCCCAATTGGATACCCGGATTAAAATCCGAGGGTCTCGAAACCGAGGCGCCTTCAAAAGAGGATATTTTCGTTGCATGGTGTTGTTCCAGTAATGAATCCCTTTAATGAATGGAATTGTTGGCTAGGCAAAAGAGGATATTTTCGTTGTATGGTGTTGTTCCAGTGGTTTCTTACAGCATATCCGTCCTACCGGGAAAATGCTTGGCAATCTCAGCCCATTTGTTACCAAGCTCTGCGTGTTCCCGAATGATTATTTGGTCCTTTTCCGATGTAAAGACCAGTGATCTGGTAAAAACAAAAGTTGTAACAATTACTAAAATCTACGTTTATAAGCCAAGGTGTTAAAAGATTTGATATTGATTTGAAGTTTGAACCACCTGTAGACTTACCATGTTCTTTCTCGACAAAATGCAAATCATCAAACGGTGATTTTGTGGCCAGAGATCCTGTAGGTAATGCAACAATATATGTTATAAACAATAGAAATCATATTCAAAACATAAATAGAAAAAAACGCATTCCAAATTAGATCTAGGACCACGAAAATAAAGAACTTACGATTGATAGTGGTGGTTTATTGCAAACGAGTGCGACGCTTTGCCGCAAAGAGTGACCATGAACTTTTTCCCAATATAAATACCATGCGCTTGATTGGATCTCCATTGTTTCTTCTCTAATTCTCAAAGATCCAAATACTTCAATTGATATATTATAATTAGAGCAACTTGCCTTGAATATATCGCTCAATTGTAGCTTCTTATGCATCTTGCCTTCTCTTTTCCTTTTCATAATAAAATTTGACTAGATAGACATGCTATAGTACACTTACCATTTAGTTCAACCCATGTTGAATTAACACTATAACATAATTTGCATCCCAACATATTAAAGTTACATTTGGTCAAAATATTCATCTTAAAAAAGAAAAACTAAATTTAAATAAAAAATTGAAATTAATATAACTTAAATCGTGAAATATTTAGTCATTCCATTTTAGCCCGCATTTGTTTAGTAGTAATAGAGATTCTCTTTAGACAAACAAAACTCGATAAAATGGTAATATCTTCATTATAGGTTTCACAAGAGCCAACAACAAATGACAAGATGGACTCCATTATATGCCATGCAAAGCATAATTAATTTATATTAATCTTTATCAAATAGTTAAAAGTGTCTAATATGTTACATTGTTGCAATGGTATATTGTACTGTAAAATCTCAAAACAAAGTGATTAAAGAAGTTTTTTTTTTCAATAAATACATTTTGGCAAAACTTTTATTTGTTCTCTTACCCAGTTTTATGTGATCTTCTTGTCTGATATGATCTTCGTGTTCGTAACATGTGTATAAGTATGTGCCAAATATTTAAGTTCGTGCGGTATTTAACCCGCCAACCCACGGACACAACCCATTTAACAGAAAGAAACCGCACACATGGATTTTATTAGAAAATTAAACCTACGTAGTCGTTAAATATCTTAAAAATGATTCTACATACATTTCCTTCATCAACGCCAAGTATGCATCTAGTTGTCCTAGCTCCGCTTTTGAAATTAATAAAATTAAAACTTAATGTCTAATATTAGTCAATATTAGTCATACTAGTATACTACTATCTCAAATGATTTTTGACTTTGTAAAGTCAACTAAACCTTATAAACTACATCTTGATTCTAAAAATTAATGGTGCCTTGTTTACTTTGATTTGAAGTACAAGACCAGAATCAAAACTAAAAAATTGCATCACTAAAGTTAAGACTATATACTAATGTGGAAAACAGAATAACTTGATTCAAATTTGCAAATTTCTTCATTCGCACAATTAAGTATTTTACTTTGACTAAAGAAATAGTTTCGGCTATATGACCTTTGTCTAAATAACCAGAAGAACTCATCTTCAATATATTTTCAATAATTCCAATTATGCCCATTAAAGAATCTCATACTTGAGCTCATAAGACTAGATATGCATTTGTTGATCATCCTTACATACCCATTGATGTGTGTTGTGCTAATATAGATTTTAGTTAATGAATTTTAATACATGTTTACTAGGGTTTTAAATTTATAAAAATGATTTTTACTTAAACTAAACATATACAATCGGGCAGAGAACCCGTCGCGTGTAGTATAACTTTGGGTAAGCAAATGAATCCAACTTCACCTTACATTTTATGATTTATCTACTAACAATCTTAAGTTTTCTATTTTCAACATGTGTACTTATAGAATACGTATCATTACTAATTTGGTATGCAGTTCAATCAAGGTACATGTGTGTACACTTGCCCTATTTATTTTCATACTCATCTCATCATTTGATGTCATAACTTACTAACTTCTAGTGATCTACCAGCAACAAAATATTGTTTTTAAAACATCTATAATATATATAAACGAAAACCCAAAAATCCTACGTGTCGCGATGTGGTCGCTCCCACCTTTTATGGAAGCCACCAGATTTCTTGATTTTTAAATGAAGGTCTCTCATTGATTTAACCTAAATTCATGAGTATGGGTCTTACTAAAACCAGATAGCTCTTAAACGGGTTATAACATCTCATTAAATTAAAAACTAATCTTATCAATTATTTGATATGAAAATCCTACAAAATAGGAATATACAATATCTAATTTAAAAAGAAAAAGATATTATTTATAATTAATAAACAATTTTATAGTAAAAAACATAAGCGGGTCATGGGTCACCAAATCCAGATAGTTTTTAAACGGGTTATAACATATTATTTATTTATGAAAGCCTTTCATCATCAAACCCTAAGTATATTATTAATTTTCTTACAATAAAAAAAATTAAAATTAATAAATATTAAAAAATGAATAATGTAAAACAACCATTTTCTCAAGCCATCAGATTACTTTATTTGTAAATGAAGGTTTCTCATGCATTTTACCCGAATTCACGGGCAAATGTCTCACCAAACCCAGATAGCTCTTAAACGGGTTATAACATCTCATTATATTAAAAAATAATCTCATCAAATATTTGATATGAAAATCCTATAAAATAGGAATATACTAAAGATTAATATCCTATTTTATTTTAAAAAAAAGATATTATTTATAATTAATAAACAATTTTATAATAAAGAAAATAAACGGGTAATGGGTATCACCAAACCCATATAGCTTTTAAACCGGATTATAACATATCATTTATTTGTGAAACCATTTCATCATCGAACCTTAAGTATATTAATTATTAACTTTCTTACAATAAATAAAATTAAAATCCAAATATACATATATAAATATTAAAAACGAATAATATAAAACAACCCCCGTAATACGGAGGATAAAATCTAGTTGTATGATATATTGATATATAACTAATTAGATTATTTTAAAGAATGATTGAACTGGGTCAGTCCCTAACCGAGCCGATTAAGCACACATGATACAATCAGTAACATTATGTTTTGCTTGTAATTTGTTTGGTCCATGACATAGCAACTTACATGCATTCATTATGTTTACTTATCATCGCTTTTTTGGAATTATGGGCGTATAGAGAAGAGACGCTTTTTTCCCTATGTCATGCTAAACGATTATAATTGTTTATGATATTAATTGAGGTAATTGTATAAAATGACAAAGCCGAATGGTTGTGGGATTGGATACCATTTTTTTCATGTGTGTTACATAAATTGGCCAAACATGAAACCGTGACTAGGTCTAGTCATATGCGTCATGGGATCTTAGTGGTTTTATCAACTTTTATGTAGTTAAGCTAATGTCGGAAAGATAGAATCTTCCTTGATCTCTATAGAATTTTTGTGGATAGTTGACAAATAGTCTAAACTGTGAAACTACAATAAAGAATTATAAAAACATACCAAAACATGCCGTCAAAATTCAAATATAAAATTAGATGAAGATGAATACGGATTATAAAACTATACACACAATAAGTAGATTAGATCAATAATCGAATCATTAAGAGCAATGGCGAAGGTTGCTTAGGGCCAGGGTGCCCCCCCCCCCTGTTTTTTTACGCAGCAGTGTAAATTTACCCATTTTCGGCTAGAATTTTTTATATGTAGTGTAAAATTTAGCCATTTTCGGTCAAAATTTTTTATATATAGTGTAAATTTAACCGTTTTCGGCCGAAAATTGAGCACGCCCCTCTTCGTTTATGATGCTTTGTATACATTTTGAGTCCTCCTCCCTCAATGTCTTACTCTAAGCTTCGCCACTGATTAAGAGTAGGCTATCTATCTTATCTTAATGAATATATATTGTTGTAAAGAGGGTCACAACAATAATTTAAGTAACAAAATAATTCTTAAACTATAAAACTTAAAATGCTGATTATTATGGTATTTTATTTACTATTTAGTTAAACGAATGATCTAGATTTCGAAAAATCTGCATGTTTGCTTAATTATTAACACTTTGTTAGCAAAGAAACTTGATTAAAAGTTAATTTTAAAAAAAATCGCCCACCGTGGGGCTCGAACCCACGACCACAAGGTTAAGAGCCTTGCGCTCTACCAACTGAGCTAGACGGGCTATTTATGATTAAAATGTTACGAATCATCCAAAATATCTAAGATGTACCGGAGGATATATGTGACAAGATTATAGTATTAAAACTGTTACCAATGTATAATTAACATAATAAATATGAACTAAATTCCATATGGTTAAAGGTATCGACAAACAAGACATACACGGACACAAAGATTACAAGTACTAAGTGCTAAAAAACTTTCGAGATACTTTATACTTAGAATGAAGCTTAAAACAAACACCTTATTTCGAATAAGTAATGCTAAACATGATGTAACATACTAACATCTGATTGTGAAACAAGTGTAGATAGTTGTTTATTCTAAAGTGATGATAACTTGTCTTAACGCATTAGCATGGGAGTGATGACAAAAGTGTCCATGCCACCACCTTCCCTTCTCTCTCTTGCTTTTATCTCACTGAACCGTTTATGACTACAAACTCTTTACTCTCTCTCTCTCTCTCTCCCTCTTCTTCATTTTCATAAAGGGTCATGTCACCCCATCGTAGATGCCCTTGTAACTTATAAGTATAGTTAGTTTACGAGATCTACTAGAAGTGTGTCTATTTCAGAAAGGTTGAATGACTTTCTTATGCGAACAAAGTGATATATGAAATTTTTTTAAAAAATTGTTAATTATTCAAATCACTCTTACGAAAATTTGAGCTTTAAATCTAGAAGTATTATTTAAAAGCCCATAGAGAAATCGGGCCAGATAAAAAACTGAATGAAAGTCCCAAATAAGGAGATGAAAAGTATTGAAAACTTAATATAAAAAGAATTTGGGGATCTGGTGATCTTTCTGTTGATAGAAAACCTGTAAATGAATGTATCAAATTAAATATAAATCTACTATAGAGAATGGACATTATTAAGTTAGATTAGTAGCTAAGGATAAAAAAGAGGGTTCTGGAGCTTGATAAAACTTTTTCACACAGTAAAAAAAAAGTTATTTTAATTTGTTTCACGAAGGCACTTGCATAAAAGTTGAAGATAGCATAAATGAAAATTTGAATTGATGTGTGGACACGCAAGGTTAAACTAATAAAGAACGAAGCTTTTCAAGATAAATTGAAAATATGACACATTTCGGATAACATAGGTAATGAAGATTAAGATGGTTTGAAGATGTGTAGAGGAAACTGTAGGGGTATGGTACTAAAACCCGGTTCTACGACCCTAAATCTATTATGTTTGGCTTATTTTATTATATGGGCTAATACATTTGTTTTTGGGCCGAGGGGGTTTTGTGGAGGTAACCCTAACTGGGCTAGGCCCATTAGGGTACCATGATGGTGGCCATGAGACTCTATATAAGGAGGTCTCCACCTCCTTATCAGGGTCATGCTCAGTAAGAGCCACCACCACTTTTTGTGTCTGTGAACAAGAGATCTTCAAGATCATCTTAGCAGTCGCCTCCACACCCCCGAAACCATTTGCAGGTCTCAGCATTGCAGGTCTCAGGCGCAGCCGCAGAAGAAGAAGAAGATCAAGACGTGGTTCGTTCATCTCGAAAATCCGTGGAAGCATCGTCATGGATCAGGTTAGATTCGTTTCGTGTTTCGACATTGGCGCCATCCGTGGGACGGCAACGAACTGCCCTTCGATCTTCATCTCGGCTGTCAGATCTCTCCCAAGAAAAACGCAGATCTGGAAGTTTACAGAAAAAGGCTTCAAAGCTTGTTCTATTTAAAGCTCAAAAAGATCCATAGATCTAAAAAGAGGCTTCCAGATCTTGGCAAGAAGGAAAATCCGTGATTCGAATGATCTCCGAATCTGTGAATCTGTGATTCAGGATCTCCGAATCTGTGATGGTTTTAATTCTGCTCCGAATCTTCAGATCTGTCCAGATCTGATTTACAGATCTAGGTCTAGATTACAGACCTGGATTTTAGGTTAAAAGTTGCAGATCTGACTCTTAAATTGCAGATCCAGAGGTTACTAGACTTCCGCCGCCATGTACGCACGCCCGGGGGTTCTCACTCCGCAGCCGTGCATGTGCCGCCGCGGAAACCACCATCTGGGTTTTGCGCAAGAGACCTCCGCCATGCACACGCACTTGCGAGTCACCACTCTATCGCCGTGCATGCGCGCATCAGGCTACGCGCCAAAACTTCAAGGTTGGGAATCCTCCTAATATCTCATATGGCTACGCGCCAAACTTCAAGGTTGGGAATCCTCCTAATATCCCATATGGCTACGCGCCAAGGTTGGGAATCCTCCTAATATCCCATATGGCTACGCGCCAAACTTCAAGGTTGGGAATCCTCCTAATATCCCATATGGCAACGCGCCAAGGTTGGGAATCCTCCTAATATCCCATATGGCTACGCGCCAAACTTCAAGGTTGGGAATCCTCCTAATATTCCATATGGCTACGCGTCAAGGTTGGGAATCCTCCTAATATCCCATATGGCTACGCGCCAAACTTCAAGGTTGGGAATCCTCCTAATATCCCATATGGCTACGCGTCAAGGTTGGGAATCCTCCTAATATCCCATATGGCTACGCGCCAAACTTCAAGGTTGGGAATCCTCCTAATATCCCATATGGCTACGAGCCAAACTTCAAGGTTGGGAATCCTCCTAATATCCCATATGGCTACGCGCCAAGGTTGGGAATCCTCCTAATATCCCATATGGCTACGCGCCAAACTTCAAGGTTGGGAATCCTCCTAATATCCCATATGGCTACGCGCCAAGGTTGGGAATCCTCCTAATATCCCATATGGCTACGCGCCAAACTTCAAGGTTGGGAATCCTCCTAATATCCCATATGGCTACGCGCCAAGGTTGGGAATCCTCCTAATATCCCATATGGCTACGTGCCAAACTTCAAGGTTGGGAATCCTCCTAATATCCCATATGGCTACGCGCCAAGGTTGGGAATCCTCCTAATATCCCATATGGCTACGCGCCAAACTTAGGGGTTGGGAATCCTCATACCATGTGTTCACGCATCACATATGCTCACGCATATTACACGTGCTTACGCATCACATGCTTACGCATCACATGCTCACACATGTCACAGTCTACACGCACGCACACGCAACATCTGCGCGTGGCGCATGACACAAAACCAAAGTCTACGCACACGTGCATGCAACATCTGCACGTGGCGCGTGACATAAAGCAGCCCGTAAGTCGCCTCACGCGCTGGCTTTATTATTCACAGCTCATAAGACGCCTCGCGCGCAAGCTGTTATTATTCTTACAGCCCGTAAGTCGCCTCACGCGCTGGCTTTATTATTCACAGCTCATAAGACGCCTCGCGCGCAAGCTGTTATTATTCTTACAGCCCGTAAGTCGCCTCACGCGCTGGCTTTATTATTCACAGCTCATAAGACGCCTCGCGCGCAAGCTGTTATTATTCTAACAGCTCGTAAGTCGCCTCACGCGCAGGCCTTTATTATTCACACAGCTCATAAGACGCCTCGCGCGCAAGCTGTTATTATTCTTACAGCCCGTAAGTCGCCTCACGCGCAGGCTTTTATTATTCACACAGCTCATAAGACGCCTCGCGCGCAAGCTGTTATTATTCTTACAGCCCGTAAGTCGCCTCACGCGCAGATCTTTATTATTCACAGCTCATAAGACGCCTCGCGCGTAAGCTGTTATTATTCTTACAGCCCGTAAGTCGCCTCACGCGCTGGCTTTATTATTCACACAGCTCATAAGACGCCTCGCGCGCAAGCTGTTATTATTCTTACAGCCCGTAAGTCGCCTCACGCGCAGGCCTTTATTATTCACAGCTCATAAGACGCCTCGCGCGCAAGCTGTTATTATTCTTACAGCCCGTAAGTCGCCTCACGCGCAGGCCTTTATTACTTTCACAGCTCGTAAGACGCCTCGCGCGCAGGCATTATTATTCTCAAAGCTCGTAAGACGCCTCTCGCGCGCAGGCTTTTATTCTTAGCTCGTAAGACGCCTCATGCGCAGGCTTTATTATGCTACAGCTTGTAAGACGCCCCTCGCGCGCAGGCTTTTATTATTCTTAGCTCGTAAGTCGCCACTCGCGCAGGCTCTATTATTATAGCTCGTAAGCCGCCTCACGCGCCAGCTTCATTATTCTACAAGCTCGTAAGTCGCCTCGCGCGCCAGCTTCTTTATTATTACAGCTCGTAAGTCGCCTCGCGCGCCAGCTTCTTTATTATTACAGCTCGTAAGTCGCCATGCGCGCAGGCTCTCATTATTCTACAGGCTCGTAAGTCGCCGCACACGCCAGTTTTATTACTTTCACAGCTCGTAAGTCGCCTCACGCGCCAGCTCAATTATTATTCTTATAGCTCATAAGACGCCTCTCGCGCACAAGCTTTATTACTTTCACAGCTCGTAAGTCGCCTCACGCGCCAGCTCAATTATTATTCTCAAAGCTCATAAGACGCCTCTCGCGCGCAGACTTTTATTATTCTAAGCTCGTAAGACGCCTCTCGCGCGCAGGCATTATCATTATTTTAGCTCGTAAGTCGCTTCTCGCGCCAGCTCCATTATTATTATTTTAGCTCGTAAGTCGGTTCTCGCGCCAGCTCCATTATTATTATAACTCGTAAGTCGCTTCTCGCACCAGCTCCATTATTATTATAGCTCGTAAGTCGCCTCACGCGCGAGCTTCATTATTATTATAGCTTGTAAGTCGCCTCGCGCGCAGGCTTTTATTACAACATGTCATCATCATGAAGAAAACCTCTCAAAACTCAGACAATAAGACAAGGCCAAAGAAAAGGGAAAAAACCGCCTCACACCTTATAAAGTCCAGCGCTCCACCTAGACGCTTGCGCGCCCAGGAGCAACACTGGACTTGGGGGGGCTTGTAGGGGTATGGTACTAAAACCCGGTTCTACGACCCTAAATCTATTATGTTTGGCTTATTTTATTATATGGGCTAATACATTTGTTTTTGGGCCGAGGGGGTTTTGTGGAGGTAACCCTAACTGGGCTAGGCCCATTAGGGTACCATGATAGTGGCCATGAGACTCTATATAAGGAGGTCTCCACCTCCTTATCAGGGTCATGCTCAGTAAGAGCCACCACCACTTTTTGTGTCTGTGAACAAGAGATCTTCAAGATCATCTTAGCAGTCGCCTCCACACCCCCGAAACCATTTGCAGGTCTCAGCATTGCAGGTCTCAGGCGCAGCCGCAGAAGAAGAAGAAGATCAAGACGTGGTTCGTTCATCTCGAAAATCCGTGGAAGCATCGTCATGGATCAGGTTAGATTCGTTTCGTGTTTCGACAGAAACAAATGATTGCATCGGATTAAGCAGAACTTTTTGATCGAGGCACACTCATTTGCTCATGGTAACATGGGGTTGGAGTAAATACCACATTTTGTTTAGTGATCAAGGCTTTTTTTGGGTTGGGCCTATAGAGGAAAAATGTACTTTTCACAAACATATGATTGATACTTTGATAGTTTATTATGCTTTATTATTGATAGTTAAGACATTATAAGAGAGAACACGAAATAATTATAGATTCTATGAACCTTTTTATTCATGTGAATTACATTGATTGGTCACACTTGCTGGAATAATGAAATGTTGTATGAGATGTTAGTGGTTTGATCTTGTTAAGACTTATTATGGAAAACATAACCTACATGATATCTAATAGCAATGTGTTCTGGTCAGGTTCTGAATGTCAATTGATACAAAAGTTATTTTTTATCTAGATAACAATAGATGCTATGTCATTGAATCAATAGGTCATGTCGTAAAGATGTGATTAGTTAAATTACTACTTCAACGTTACCTTTTCAATATTGTGATACTAGGTTAGTTACTCGTGTAACACACAGGTTGGAATAAATAGATTCGTTTAAATAATAACACAATGTGAAATACAAAAAATATTTTCAACATATATAAAGATATATTATATGGTGAAATAAATTGTACATTACACAATATGAAAATAAAAAGTTGTTAAAAAATTATAAATCTTTAAATATTTCTTTGTACACGATATTTGTAGCTTTATTTGTAAATTTACTTTATATATCAAAACTAAGTAGTTTTACATTGTTTTTGCTTTTATCTTTAGATATGCAACACATAACTAGCCATGAGTTAAAATAAATTGTCTCAAAAACAAACCAACCATATATAGTGATTGATCTTAGCTTTTATTAATCTTCCTTGCAAAACAAAAATAAAGTGAAATTTTCATTCTTTGTAATTAATTATTTTATCTAAAGATGAAAATTTCATTCTTTGTAATTAATTATTTTATCTAAAGGTGCAGGATTTTTTTTAAGAATAAAAGTGTGAGTTCCAGTATTATTTCCGGATATGATATCGGCTTCTATAACAAGCTTATCATATTGTATCATATTGTGAAAACCAAAACCGAGGTTTCCAATATACAAAAACTGAATTTTTAGATTTTGGTTTAACCCAAAACTGATCCAAACAGACTCATATACATCCTAAATGGGTCAGATTTAATTTTATGACGTCAAGCAAATGGAACCCACAATCACATCTTCATTTCATAAAATGTCATAAAAGATAAAATTATGGTCTACATAATATAATTTAATGGTATGAAGTATGAACCAGGATATAGGCTGGTTGGATGTGCTGCAAAATGATTACCAAGTAACCAATTTTTGGTGTTTGGAGAAACCAATTCAAACTGTAATTATTTAGTGTCAATATAATAATATTTTAACAACTATGCTTTAGATAGAATGTTCATGTAATTATGATTCTTGAAGTTCAAATGATCACTTTGACTAACAAGAACATGCATAGCTGAAACTCCACCAGGTACTTCATGCAATGGACTCTTGCGTTCAGCAACCGTTCTATTGTTCTCCAAAATCACCCCCCCCCCCCTCCCCCTATTATTTGTAAATCTTTGATCGTTTTTGGACCCTATTCTTTTTTTTTTCTATCAAACCAAAAAAAAGATCAAAATTATTTCCATCAGGTAACAATTTGATAACAAATCGCAAGAATTTTGTGTATAAAATTCAAGAATACCTAAATATGTTCAATTTGTTATTTCACTACCTTAAAAACTTTATACAAAACTAAAAGCTATAGCATTAAGTGTTGAGAACGAATAATTTCTTTCAAAATTGAGTTATTCGTAGTTGCCGGGAAGCTTTTAAGGCCTGATATCGTATAAACTTTACCTCCCGGTATCTTCCAACTTTATCTTTACCAGAAATGATATGTATCTAAACATCCAAAATCTTAAATTTGTTAAAAGATCAACCTTTATGAACTTAATCAGACAATGCAAGTAGCTATTTACACAAAAGGTTTTTCTGTTAATTTACACTCATCTATTCAATTCCTAACAAATTGTTTCAAAACAATAAAATTAATTATTTAAACACAAAGGAAGAGGAATTGTCAATTAACAATCAAACGAAATTGTTGTTATACCAAGACAAAAGAGGAGACCTCGAGGATTTGGAATTGGAAAGTGTCACGACCGCTCTTGAGTTCACAAAGACTGTCGGAATATATATGCAAGTGGAGGAAGGGGAAAATTAAGGGATCATCGGCATAATAGCAATGAATGGAGCAATTAATTGTTCAATTCAATTGATTACAATTGAAGTCGCCTGAGGATGATCAATTAATTGTCACGCCCCAAACTAAGACGAAAATGCCGGGGTGCGAACCGTTGGTAACAGCTCACAAGGTACTATCATAATATGACAATATCTATTAATTCATTTATTTCAAATTTCAATTCAAGTGAAAACAAATAAATAATCCATAACAAAATAATAATGCAAATATTGCTTGGTTTTATTGTCTAAGGTCTTTCTATGTGTTCTTCACCTTAGCTTCAAATCAACAAGTAACCTGCATATGCGTAGAAAATAAATAGAGATTTTTCAACAACACATGTTGAGTGAGATGATCACCAGTTTCGACACTAATTATATATATATATATATATATATAAATGATAAATACGCAAACAAAACAATGTGAGTAATAATCAATCAAACCGTGAGCAAATAATGTGTCAGTTGACTGTTGCCTTGCAAATTGTGCATTGGCTACTATGACTAGCATACAAATGTGATTATCGGTTGACCATCGTCATGCGAACGGGCTTTGTGTCACACCCCAACCTAAGGCGGAAATGTCGGGGCGTGATCTGATTGCTCACAGCTCGAAGATACTATCATAGTATAAAAGTGATAATATCTAATTAATTATTTTAATTCCAATATACACACATGTTTACAAATACAGTAACCAATTTAAATAAACAAATATGAATTCAAATAAAGTTTAACTTGATTTCATCCTAAAGTCTTGTCTACGCGTCCAAGCTTCAATCTTCCATACAAGTAACCTGCATATGTGTATAAAATGGAGTTTTTGTCAACATAAAGTTGAGTGAGAATATCACCAGTTTGACACAACATTAGAATAAGCATAACGTGATAAGTGCGAATAATGAAATCAAACCGTAAACAAGTATGTGGACGTTGCCCAGCGAATCGGGCATTGGTCACTAGCAGGAACACCCGCTATATGATTGATTGAATAATAATTCCAACATAAGAATGATTGAATGGTAACACAAGTAAGCAAGTAGCACGTATGATTGATTAAATCACTCACAATAACACGTATGCATTTGTTTGAATATAAATGTAGTATAAAAATACGAATACGTACGTATATGTCCCCAAAACGTTTATGAAAATCGAGTAAAATAGGGGAATGATAAACTCACATGATCGAATAAGCCAAACGGGGATGTTTATGACAAGAAGGGGGAAATCACGCTCTTCGAGAATTATCGACAAAAATCCTAATTAAATAATGTTATGAGTGAATTATAAATGATATAATACATATAACGAATTTAGGATTTCGATACTATTTGAGTTATATTTATGGTTGGTATATTATTGATTGAACGATTGATCTCTACGGATTATTTTTATCGTTTAATTATAAAAATCATTGTTTAACGTATAATCGAACTTACAAATAATTAGTTTGAATAAATATAAGTTGAGACCTATTATAATAATAACCGTTTAAATATATAATTACCGTAAGATTTATATTTTAGAAATCTTAACGAAATTTGACGGTAAAATATAGTTAACACTCTCAATACGTTTATTCTGTTTTTGTTTTAAAATCAAATACATACATACATATATATATATACACACACACATATATAATATATATCTAATAAATATAATTGAATTTATAAAGACGTTTTAACGACAAAAACATCAGTATCAGTGTCGGTTAATTACTAATAAGATATATATAGATATATATGTATGTGTGTGTGTGTATGAAAGCTTGTAACAAGGTTATTTGACACGAACCTTTTAACTCTAGGACATCGGTTAAATTAAATATTGTTTACTTAGTATTTAATATTAATTGTAATATATTATAATTAATTAAAACCATATAAAACACTTAAAATAAGAAAACCCACCAAAAAAAAGGGTCGGCCGAGACTCGAACCCACGCCTGATGGCCGGAATAGTATTGAGCACACACACATAGTACTGGGCTAGGGTGTCAGCTGGGTTAAGATTGTAAACATTTTTATATATTTAGAACCAGAGAAAACCCAAATTTTGATTTATAAACCCTAATATGCAATTGATCAATTCGTTCAATGTTTGACAAATTAATGTTAGGGTTATTGATAAGCACATCTAGACGAATTCAATTATATAATTCATTACCTCAATAGTTCATTATACACGAGTTAATTACTAGTTAACGGAGCCGGCAAGAGAGGACGACAACTAGGTATGGACAGCCTTCGTTAATCCAATTAACCACAGGGGTTTTGGTCGTCTGGTTGTATAGGATGTGCAGACGCGAGGAATTGAAGTATGATTCACCCTAGGTTATATAATGATTCTAGGTTAGGACGGATTCATTCATAATCAAATTCGTATCATAATTGATCTTGTTTTCCTAATTAACTATATCTATTTGGTCGAAAGTAGTAATAAGAATCATAAACACGATTCAATTCCTAGTTTAGATCGATAATTGTGCATCAAGTAACCTAAACGGGTCACGGTTACGGGTTAACGGGTCATGGGTTTTGGATTTGGTTAAATGGATTATAAGTTTTATACTGAAATTGCTATTTAGTCCCTGAAATTTTGATGTGGATACAATAAGAGATTAGACTTTGTATTTTGGGTGAAACATGTATATTTTTCAAAGTTTAATATATATTAAATAAATATAATATATATATATATAAATGATAAAAGAAAATGATAAACGTGATTATTTTCAGTGATGAATTTCTCGAACATAAAACGGTTCGGGTCGTAAGTGTAAATTTGTATATGGAAAACCCAAGTTGTTACACTTTGGGTACTAAGACTAGCATATAAATGTGATTGTTGGTTGACCATCGCCATGCGAGCGGGCTTTGGCTACTAGGACGGCGTATGATCGTACTTTAATGTGATTATGATGGACCTCTCTGAATGCGATAAAATACACACTTAAACAAGTAGCAATTAGCATTTAATGAAATACACACAATATTTATGTTTGCGAATTTGTGTGTGTGTATATATATATATAATATAAAAATATGAATTAGATACGCATATGCCCCCAAATCATTTGAAAACGGTAAAATAAAAGGGGAATGATATCTCACCTTATTGCTTAGGTGAATGTGTGAGAAATAAGAATAAAACACGATTAAATGAACGAACCGTCCTTTACCGTGCTGACTGAGATAAACCGAACAGACTTGAAACTTAGAGATAATAAAGTATTATTAAAACCGAGATCATAGCCGCTAGAATCGACCAAACGTATGTCTAGAACTCCGGTTATGAGATACTTAACGTTTAAGCGAGCTAGTAATGACCAGAATCCGAACAGCGAGTCAGAAGTCGGGTTTTTGTCTGTAGAAATCTTGAGACAAAAATAAAAGTCTTTTGGACCAAAAGTCGGTTCCTACCAGAAGAGATAGAAAACGATTGATCAAAGTTGTTGACCAATATGCCCTTAAACGGGTCGGAAAGCAATTGACCACCGAAACTCCCTCAAATCAATGAAATTGATTGAGGGTTTTTGTTAAGTGGATGAAAATACACAAAAAATCAGAAGACAACTTACCCGAATGATGAATGGAACAAGAGATAATCGAGGTCAAAGGGTCTTGAAGCTTGAAAGGTAACGAAGGCTTGAAGAACTTGAATAAATTGAAGAAACCGGCAATGGAGAAAGGGAATTTCATGGATTGTAGAGATGGCAGCTGGTATTGAAGTAATAATTTAGGGTTTTATGATATGCCTTGTTTAAATATAAGGGTTAATGCTTGTTTATTAGGAAATAACTTGTTTCGGAAACCGAATAATCAATAAATAACAAAATCGAGTATAATAACAAAGAAAATTCGACTTGGACAATAATAAAATGAAATTGGCCCTACAATAACATTTCTTGGAGTTTAAGTTTCATTAATTTAATCGAAAATAGAAAATAACTGGCAAAATTAGTCCTTGTACTTTCATAAACACGATTTTTAGCCGTTTTAAGCGATTTTAAAGGTTGTTAAGGACTATTTTGTAACGTCTCGGATTTTTCGTATTTGTATTCGTTTAAGTTTAAACCGATTAGGGAACGCAATTCGGATCTTTTGACTATTTAAAACTTGTATTTATTGCTATTTAACTTGGTTTAACTTATTTTATAATTTCATAACTTTCAATCATGCCAAATAGCCTTTAGAAACCTTTAAAATCGCTTAAAATGGCTAAAAATCGCATTTTCGGGAACTACAAGGACTAATTTTGCCAATTATTTCCTATTTTCGATTAAATTAACGAAACTTGAACTCCAAGAAATGATATTACAGATCCCAATTTCGTTTTCTTGGTGTCCAAGCTAAATTTTGTTAGTTATTATACTAGATTTTCTCATTAAATAGCTTACTTTGTTTCCTAATTTGTTTTTAGCATTTAAATCGCTTATTTTTGGACCATATCGAGTAATTTAAGCCCCAAGAAAACTAATATACATTAAATACTTATCCACAAACATTACCTCTTCCTCAATATTGATTTATGGTTGTATTTTATATACATTTGGTCATTAAAACTTGATTCGGTTTCCTAAACGAGTAAACTAGCTATATTTAGTTCGTTTTTGTGTTTCCAATATAAACAAGGCGTATTATACATTCCAAAAAATTCTCCAAACCCTACCTAATCATTCTCAGCCGTAACCTATCTTTAATCCTCATAAACTTCTTCGGTTTGGCCATTGTTCTTGAAGAAACAAGCTTTATCGGTTGACTTTGCTTATACATCGACCTTTGACTCATCTTCTTGGTTGATACTTTCACTTTCCGGGTAAGTTGTAAACTAAGAAATTGTTCATACATATTCTCTAGTCAATAACCTTCAATCAATTTCTGAGATTAAAGGGTGTTGACTGGTCAATCGCTTTAAAACTCGATAAAAGGCAAAATAGTCACAAGTTTGACTTAACGTTTTCTCATACTTCTGGTCGGATTTAACGTTCGGTCCAGAAGACTTTTATTCTCGTAACAAAATTTTAAGGCTATTGACCAAAAACCGACTTCCGACTCGCTGTTCAAATTCTGGTCAGTACCAGCTCGCTTAAATCTTAAAACAAATATAACTTGAGTTCTAAACGTCCGTTTGGATTGATTTTAGTGTCAACAAGTTCGTTTTTACTTATATTATCATATCCTAAAATTTCAGATTCTGAATTATTCATAACATTTGACGTGTAGTGGACTACTCGCTTATTCCATAGCTCGTTTAATCGTATTTATTAATCGCTTATCCCTGATCTAAGGTGAGTTTGATCATTCCCCTTTTTATCAACTGTTTTCAAACATTTTGGGGACATATGCGTATTTACTCATATTTTCTATCCTATATATATACACAAACTTGCAAACATAATCATTGTGTGAATATCAGTTGAATGTTATTTGCTAATTGCTACATGTTTAATTGTTTACTTGACAACATTCGGAGAGGTCCAAAATATCCCGTTTGTATAGGTTTCTCATTAGTATGATCATACGACCGTCTTAGTAACCGGAGCCCGATTCACTTGGTGAAGGTAAACCGACAATTTTAGTCATTGTAATCAATGCCCGATTCGCTTGGCAACGATTCATTGGCACACTAGTACAACTTGATTTTGGTTTGTTAAGGTTTGATTGATTATTATCACATAGATTGGTTTGCGCATTTAACACTTATTATTTATCATTTATCTATTATATATATTATTGTTGTGTCAAAATTGGTGATCATTTAACTCAACATGTGTTGTTGACAAACTCTGTTTTTTACGCATATGCAGGTTGCTTGAGTTGAAGTTTGGACACTTAGAAAGACCTTAGGGTTTTATTGAAGACAAACATGAATTTAAATTGTTGTATATATTTATCTGAATTGTTTTGTTGTATTTGAGTATTGTGTGCACATTTGAAATAAAATAATTAAATAGATATTGTCACCTTTATATTATGATAGTATCTTCGAGCTATGAGCAATCAAATCACGCCCCCCGCATTTCCGCCTTAGGTTGGGGTGTGACATATTTGGCATGATTAAAATTTATGAAATTATAAAATAAGTTAAACTAATTTAAATACCAACAAATACAAGTTTTAAATAGTTTAAAAGATCGGAATTACATTCCCAAATCGGTTTAAACATAAACAAATATAAATACGAAAAATCCGAGACGTTACATTAATGGAGGCCGGAATGAATATAACGAGTTGTAACGGTTGCAATTAATGGAGGCCGGAGTGAAATTGATTCTCGTCTAAAACGGTAGTATTCCAGTGGTCTGCAGTGAACCTTATAAATATAACGGTGTCTTATTGAGAGAGAATGCAGGAATGTAATAGGTTGCTTATCTCTATTATAATGTAATATAAATATAGATAATACAGAAGGACAATATGGTACCAATTATATGTAAACTGATAACCCACAACTTTCGTCTTCTTTATCCAAACAATATGAACTTTGAAATGAATGATCAACTTTCTATTGTGAATCTCTTGGACCTGCTTGGGTGCTACAAATTCGAATTACTTCTAACAAAGGTCAAACTGGGAAAAAGAAGATATATAGTTAGCAAATTACCATGTTGAAAAAATTGAACTTTTGAATTAAAAAGTCTAACTTTTGACTTTAAAATGTCATATTTTGAGTTCAAAACGTCAACATAATACATGCATTTTTTAAAATCCAAAATGTGTCCAACATATTTTCCTTTGCTTGAAGCAAACTTAAAATGAGCTGTAAATTGTTGACATTTATTTTGACAGTACTTACACTGCTTGAAAACTAAGTGTTTACATGGCTGAGTTCAAGACAAAGAAATCCCCCTCTATTTTTTAGTCCCTTGGTTAAAAGAAAATAAATTGAGATTGATTTCTCATATAAAATTGTAAATATCGATATTGTGTAACATATATTTTAAAAAAAACTGTAACGCCCGTTAATTCCGGTTTCAAGAATTAAAGATTGTAGAGTATGTATAATTCTCGGGATTTATCCGACGTTCCTCAGAAGCCTTTACGTCATCCCGGTACGTCTAATCGCTTAACATTTCTCCCAAGTTGCATTATTATTAAATTCAAGGGGCTAGAATGAAAATGTTTTATATTATAACATTAAACAAAAAAAGAAACCCTAAACCGATTCAGCTGCAGCGATTGGCCACTTGACCAGCCTCCCTCCCTTCCGTGCTTCGACTTTTTGATCGATTCCAAGCTCCTAGAAGTAGTTAAAGGTATGTACTACAAACCCCAACACTCTTTTTGTTCACCCCTAATCGTTTTGATGCTCAATTTTGCTAAAACTTTTCGTTGGACAAATTTTCAGCCAAGGTGTAATTGACCCACTTCCCGTGGATAAAAATTAGATTTTCCGGTGTAGAAAGATCCCCAGGTATGGCATTTACATCATATTAAAATTTTATGGTCATTAGAGGTGTTTAGGTTGGTCAATCGTTTTTAGTTCGAAAACTAGGGTTTATCGGGTGTAGATTTGCAAATTGTTGAGTTTGATGCGTTAATTGATCGGGTGACCAACCGAATCAGTTTGTACAGCCCTAGGGGGGTTTAAGGGCTGTGGAAAAATTATTTTTTTGATGCTCGGGGCTGTTGTGGTTAGTGCTTCGTCAATCGAGTCGGCGGTGCGCGAATTTTCGTTTAAATGTTAAAGTAAGAGTTGTAAAAAGGAATCGTCAACCCTATCAACTCGGGTGACATATGTAACACCCCGACCAAAGGCGGATTATACATCGGGGCGCCACATATTGTTTCATTACTCGTGACGCTATTGGGTGTCAATATTTAATAAATACATTCATTCGCGCACGCGCAGGGTAAACAAGAGAACATAAATCATCACAAATCAATATATTATAAATCATAATATTCGAACAGCAATAACTTGTCTTGATACATTTTAATCTAGGTCCAAAATAAAGAAAACTTCCTATGTGTCCACAAGCTCCAAAACAGCTACTGCAAACCTGAACATGTGTTAAAATAAACGTCAAACACTTGCGTGTTGGTGAGAAATCAAGTTTAATACAATACATAGATAATCATCAATCTGCGCGCAACATGTGTATGTCTGGTGTTTAACAAGGGTGCAATCAGATTGTGATCAAGCCTAGATAGATCATAGCTCATAGTTCATAATTCAATCCGTGCTCCCAATTGAGCACAAAAACGAGAAAACATCTGTGCAAGTGTAAACAAAGAAAACCGTAAACGATAGGTCTCCCGTGTTCATCTAATGGATCCATGAAAACTTCGGAATAGGCCGAACAAAGCGGTTAATGATACACACATACAAATAAACAGCCAAGTAAACGTCCTCAACACATGGGATACTGCGCGACTAAAGCTCATAAACAAGTTTAAGACTCTAAGTTTGTATGAACACATGAACATCCCAAAACATTAAAAGCAAAAAGGGATTAGGTACGAGATTACTCACATGATAAACGATGCGGTGTAAGATAAAGCAAGAACCAACTTTAAACAAGCACAAGTTAACCTATAAATAAGATTATTGTTTTAATGATTTGTTTTAAGTCTTGATATAAGTTAGCATAATTAATAAGTAAATTATTATATATAATATATATATTACCGGAAGAGCAGGGCAGAACAGGGAGGAAGACGGAGGCAGAGAGGGAGGCGACAGAGGATCAACGGCAGAGAGCAAGGAGGAACAGGAGAGTTTAAGTGCTTTGTGTGTGTAGTGTTAGGAAATTAACATTATTATTTATAGGGAAACCCTAGGGAACACAATCCCTAGAAAAGGGGAAAAGATCTCAAAAAGCAAAAGATTCCAAAAGCAAAAGATATCAAAAGATATGGCAGCAAGGAAAAAGAGAAAAAGGCTGACAGGATTCAGAAAAAGGCATGGGAGAGGACAGATAAAGTTACTGGTTAAAGCATGGAAAAGCAGATCTCAAAAGATAATGTCAGTCACTTTTTCTACCAACCAATGGGGTGGGTACGCATGCTGCGCCGAAAGTAACTATTCAGACATCAGATAGGTTAGGTCAACGGCTCAGAAGAAAAGACATGACAAAAGCAAACGGCTAGAATAAACAGAAGATACAAGGGTTAAGCGCGGGAAGGCTGAGTGCGCGAGCGCGAAGGCTGGCACAACAATTCTTAGCGCACTGCGGGAAGAATCACAAATCCTTAGTGTGCTGCGTGAAGAACTAGAATTCTAAGCGCATCGCGGGAAGAACATACATTCTTAGCGCATTGCGGGAAGAACATTCATTCTTAGCGCGCTGCGAGAAGAGTTCTCTTCACGCATCGCAGGAACAAGATGTCTTCACGCAGGCTTCCATGTAAGGAGTCTGGCGCGTGGAGCTGCAGACATCCTTAGGCGGGAAGAACCAAAGGACAAGCAAAGAGTTAGAAGAAAAAGAGGGAAACAAGGCTTAAGGGCGGGACGGCGACAAAAGGGAAAAGAAGGCGGAAAGAGAGAAGGAGAGGGACGGGACGGCGGAAAGAAAGAGAGAGAAAGAGGCGGGAAGGAAAAGTATATTATTATTATTAAAAGTAAAATATAAGTATAAATATTAAATAATAAAAGAAAGAGATCGGGTCAGAGAAACGGGTACCTGGGTCGGGTCGGATCGGGTCAGATGTCACAGTCTCCCCTACTTTAAGAAATTTCGTCCCGAAATTTATCTCGAAGTAGGTTGCGCAGAGAACAGGTGCGGGTACTTGATCTTCATTTGATCTTCCCTTTCCCATGTAAACTCGGCTCCGCGCTTGGACTCCCAGCGAACTTTCACGATAGGGATACGACTGCGCTTGGTTTGCTTAACCTCGCGATCCATAATCTCAACAGGCTTCTCAACGAAATGCATAGTTTCATCAACTTGAACTTCATCAAGTGGAATGCGAAGGTTCTCGTCAGCTAAACACTTCTTGAGATTGGATACATGGAACGTTGGATGCACATTACTGAGCGCGGGCGGCAGGTCAAGTCTGTAGGCAACTTTTCCCACACGCGCGAGAATCTTAAATGGTCCAACATAACGAGGAGCAAGCTTACCTTTCTTCCCAAAGCGGACAACACCTTTCCAAGGCGACACTTTGAGGAGAACAAGATCACCAACTTGAAATTCGAGAGGCTTTCGCCTGCGATCTGCGTAACTCTTCTGTCGGCTTCTGGCAGTCAGCAGATGATCACGGATCTTGGCGATTTTATCGGTTGTCTCTTGAACAAGTTCGGGTCCTGTGATTTGAGCTTCTCCCACCTCGCTCCAACAAATCGGGGAGCGGCACTTACGACCGTAAAGTGCTTCAAATGGGGCCATACCAATACTGGAATGATAGCTGTTATTATAAGAGAACTCGATCAAAGATAGGTGCGAATCCCAATTACCTCCAAAATCAAGAACACAAGATCGGAGCATATTCTCAAGAGTTTGAATAGTTCGCTCAGACTGACCGTCAGTCTGAGGATGATACGCCGTACTCATGTCCAAGCGAGTTCCTAGCGCAGATTGGAGAGATTTCCAAAAGCGAGATATAAAACGGCCATCGCGATCGGATATGATGCTCAAAGGAGTACCATGGCGGCAGACAATTTCCTTGACATAAAGCTGCGCGAGATGCTCAACACGGTAGTTTTCACGAATGGGCAGAAAGTGAGCAGACTTAGTCAATCGATCCACTATTACCCAAATGCTATCATGTTTGCTTGCTGTCAAAGGTAACTTGGTAATAAAGTCCATCGCTACACATTCCCATTTTCACGTAGGAATTTCTGGTTGTTCGAGCAAACCAGATGGGCGTTGGTGTTCAGCTTTCACTTTAGAACAAGTCAGGCATTTAGCTACGAACACAGCAATATCCTTTTTCATACCGGGCCACCAATAAGTTATGCGCAAATCCTTGTACATCTTATCAGCGCCAGGATGAATAGAATACCGAGATTTGTGCGCTTCACTCAGGATATCAGCGCGAAGATTCTCATCAAAGGGAATCCAGATGCGATTAAGATAGCAAAGAATTCCACCCAGATTAGGGACAAAGAGTGCTTCCGCGCCACACGCTAACTCGGCGCGAAGGTTACCGTTACTGATGGATGCGCGCTGCGCGTCACGAATACGCGATTCAAGGTTGCTTTGAATCGGCGCGAAGTGAAGCTGGGTGCGCGGCAAGATACAGTTAAGCTGGCAGGGTTTTCGGCTGAGCGCATCGGCTACCACATTAGCCTTACCAGGATGATACCGGATCTCACAATCGTAATCGCTGATGAGTTCGTTCCATCGGCGTTGCCTCATGTTGAGTTCCTTTTGATCAAAGATATGCTGAAGGCTTTTATGGTCAGTGTAGAGGATGCACTTAGTACCATAAAGGTAGTGTCTCCAGATCTTCAAGGCAAAAACAACTGCACCAAGTTCGAGGTCGTGAGTTGTATAATTCTTTTCATGAACCTTAAGTTGCCTTGATGCGTAAGCGATAACCTTGCCTCGTTGCATAAGAACACAACCGAGACCTTGGTTGGATGCATCGCAATACACGACAAAATCATCATTACCCTCAGGTAGCGCAAGAACAGGAGCTTCACACAACAAACGCTTGAGCGTTAGAAAGGCTTCTTCTTGCTTCGAGCCCCAAATATATGGTTTACCTTTGTGCGTTAGAGCTGTTAAAGGCAAAGCGATCTTTGAGAAGTTCGAAATAAATCGCCGGTAGTAACCAGCTAAGCCCAGAAAGGAACGGATCTCAGAAGGAGAGGATGGCGTAATCCAGTTCTTGATTGCTTCAATCTTGGATGGGTCGACATGAATACCCATCTTGTTTACAACATGACCAAGAAACTGTACTTCATCAGACCAGAATTCACACTTGGAAAGCTTAGCATAGAGCTGCTCGGTTCGAAGCTTCTGCAACACCAACCGGAGATGTTGCTCATGCTCGGCCTTGGTCTTAGAATACACCAGAACATCATCGATAAATACAATCACGAATTTATCCAAGAAGGGCCTACACACCCGATTCATTAGATCCATGAAAACGGCGGGTGCATTGGTTAGACCGAAGGACATGACCAAGAATTCAAAATGGCCATAACGAGTTCGAAAAGCAGTCTTCGGAACATCTTCATCGCGGATGCGCAACTGGTGATAGCCAGAGCGGAGATCAATCTTCGAGAAACAAGAGGCACCTTGGAGTTGATCAAAGAGGTCGTCAATACGCGGTAAGGGATACCGGTTCTTAATGGTGAGTTTGTTCAACTCGCGGTAATCAATACACATGCGAAACGATCCATCTTTCTTTTTAACGAACAACACCGGAGCACCCCAGGGCGAAGAGCTAGGGCGGATGAATCCTTTAGCAGTCAACTCTTGAAGTTGGCTTGCCAATTCTTGCATCTCAGCGGGCGCAAGACGGTAAGGAGATTTAGCTACGGGGGAAGCACCAGGGACAAGATCAATACGGAACTCGACTTCACGAGCGGGAGGGATACCAGGAAGATCATCAGGAAAAACTTCAGGGAAATCACGCACAACAGGGATATCGCGAAGCTTCTTCTCTTCAGCAGGTTTAACCACATGGGCTAAGAATGCAATACACTTCTTCCGCATGAGTCTTTGGGCTTCGGCGCAAGACATAAGTTTAAGACCACTGGAGGGTTTTTCGCCGTAAATATGAAGATCACCATTTTCTCGAGGTATGCGAATCAATTTCTTGGCGCAAATAACTTCGGCGCGATTCTTCGAGAGCCAGTCCATACCAATGATAACATCAAAGCTTCCAAGAGGCATGGGGATGAGGTCGATCAGAAAATCGTTTTCGTTAAGGTTAAGCGTACAATCTTTAATCACTGAGTTTATTAAAACAGTTTCACCATTAGCCAATTCAACTGAAAAATCTTCTTTTAAGTCATCGCGCGGTCGCGCAAGCTTCTGTTCGAAGGCGCGAGAAATAAAACTTCGATCGGCGCCAGTATCAAAAAGTACAGAAGCATAAAATCCGTTAAGCAAAAATGTACCATTAACTACGTCATTATTCGCTTGCGCTTGGTGCGCGGTTATATTAAAAGCTCGTCCACGCGTCACTTGGTTTGAAATCTGGTTCACCGGATTCGCTTGTGTGATTTGCACTTGTAGTCTCGGGCACGCGTTCCGGAAATGACTGGGATCACCGCAGTTATAGCACGACCTGGGTCGTGGGTTTTGGTAGATTGATTGTGGGTTTGCGGGTAGACTGGTGGTGTTGGCGCAATTGGGTTGGCGGGAGGGACTCTACAGTATTCGGTTGAGTGACCAATGCGGCCACATCGGTTACATTGTCGACACGGGGTCTGAGTTGGGTGGTGAAGTCTACAGGTTGGGCAAAGGGGTTGGTTTCCTGTGTAAGGTTTCTTAGTTGGTGGGGCAGGGAGTGCTGGATTGGTTAGGGCATAGTTGTGAACTACAGGGGGAGTTGGGTAGGCTGACAGTGGGTTAGGCGTGTAAACTGGAGGTTGATAAATGGGTTGTTGGGTAATGGGCGGGTTGGTAAGCGCATAGGCCTTGCGCCTGCGCTTGAGGTTGTTACGGTTTGAGGGTTCTGGTTTGGTTTCTGTTGGTTCAGGGGCAGTCTTGGTGAGTTTGGTCTTCTCAGTTCCCCGCAGGAACAGGGTTCCTGCTCTGACATGGTTGTCGCTGAGCACAGCGGCCAACTCAATGGCGTCAGAGAGGGTAACTGGGTTTCTGGCCCATACAGAATCTTGAATTTCCATGGGGAGACCCCCAAGGAATTTCTCTATGGCTCGGCGGGAAGGGGTAACAAGGTGAGGGACCAGCAGGCTTAGTTCATGGAAGCGCGTCGCGTACTCGCGCGCTTCACCGCTGTATTGCTTAAGATTCCAAAATTCCTCCTCCAGGCGCTTAATTTCGTTGGGAGGGCAGAATTCTCGCGTAAGAATTTCCTTGAATTCCTCCCATGTCATGCTAGAAGCAGCCTCTGCGCCACGCGCATGAGCTACTCCATTCCACCATGTAAGCGCTCTGGATTCCAGGACACTGGAAGCATATAGGGTTCGTCTGTCTGAGGGGCATTGGGTGTGAAGGAAAGTGTTTTCTATTTTCTCAAGCCACTGGAGCATCACGGTGGCTCCTTCAAGACCTGTGAACTTTGGAGGGTTACCCGCGTTAAAGGACTTAATGTTATAACTCGAGGTGTTGGTATTGTTTTGGCTCAAAGCTTGGGCTATTGCGGCGGCCATTTCCTGGGAACGTTGCTGTCTACGCATGCGCGAGGCTTCTCTTCTCTGAAATCGGCGAGATAGCGGAGGCATTCTATAAAAATTTTAATTTTAGTTAATATCTTGGTTTTAGCGCAAAGTTTTAATCTTATAAAGCTTGGTTTCACGGAGTCAGTTACAGTCAACAGTTAAAGTAAAATAAATGATCCTAAATGCAGACTTAATAAAGGTAACAAATTCGAATCAAGAATCGACAATTCATGTATCACCATGACTTTCCGAATTCCCAATTTAAAATATACGAGCAAACGAGTATTGGAGATTGACGATTCATGTATCACCATGACTTTTCAATCCTCAATATAAAACATACAAGAAAATGAGTATTGGAGGTTGACAATTCATGTATCACCATGACTTTTCAAGTCTCCAACCTCAGAACATAATCGTAAATGGAAATTGAAAATCAACTATTCATGTATCACCATGACTTTTCGGATCTTCAAATCCCAACAAACGAATAGGCAAGAAAAATCAATAAAAATCGAAATTCAGCAAAAATCGAAATATCGCGAAATAAAACATAAAATCATATACTGCGCAAGTGCGAGCATATTCATAAATAACGAGTAATTAACAATAAGCGCGCAAACATGAGATTTCTCTCATGCGCGAGAAGGGACTCTTAGGTATTCTAGGCCGTTACGTCTAACCACCTATCCTAAAGTCAACGAGCTCTGATACCAATCTGTAACACCCCGACCAAAGGCGGATTATACATCGGGGCGCCACATATTGTTTCATTACTCGTGACGCTATTGGGTGTCAATATTTAATAAATACATTCATTCGCGCACGCGCAGGGTAAACAAGAGAACATAAATCATCACAAATCAATATATTATAAATCATAATATTCGAACAGCAATAACTTGTCTTGATACATTTTAATCTAGGTCCAAAATAAAGAAAACTTCCTATGTGTCCACAAGCTCCAAAACAGCTACTGCAAACCTGAACATGTGTTAAAATAAACGTCAAACACTTGCGTGTTGGTGAGAAATCAAGTTTAATACAATACATAGATAATCATCAATCTGCGCGCAACATGTGTATGTCTGGTGTTTAACAAGGGTGCAATCAGATTGTGATCAAGCCTAGATAGATCATAGCTCATAGTTCATAATTCAATCCGTGCTCCCAATTGAGCACAAAAACGAGAAAACATCTGTGCAAGTGTAAACAAAGAAAACCGTAAACGATAGGTCTCCCGTGTTCATCTAATGGATCCATGAAAACTTCGGAATAGGCCGAACAAAGCGGTTAATGATACACACATACAAATAAACAGTCAAGTAAACGTCCTCAACACATGGGATACTGCGCGACTAAAGCTCATAAACAAGTTTAAGACTCTAAGTTTGTATGAACACATGAACATCCCAAAACATTAAAAGCAAAAAGGGATTAGGTACGAGATTACTCACATGATAAACGATGCGGTGTAAGATAAAGCAAGAACCAACTTTAAACAAGCACAAGTTAACCTATAAATAAGATTATTGTTTTAATGATTTGTTTTAAGTCTTGATATAAGTTAGCATAATTAATAAGTAAATTATTATATATAATATATATATTACCGGAAGAGCAGGGCAGAACAGGGAGGAAGACGGAGGCAGAGAGGGAGGCGACAGAGGATCAACGGCAGAGAGCAAGGAGGAACAGGAGAGTTTAAGTGCTTTGTGTGTGTAGTGTTAGGAAATTAACATTATTATTTATAGGGAAACCCTAGGGAACACAATCCCTAGAAAAGGGGAAAAGATCTCAAAAAGCAAAAGATTCCAAAAGCAAAAGATATCAAAAGATATGGCAGCAAGGAAAAAGAGAAAAAGGCTGACAGGATTCAGAAAAAGGCATGGGAGAGGACAGATAAAGTTACTGGTTAAAGCATGGAAAAGCAGATCTCAAAAGATAATGTCAGTCACTTTTTCTACCAACCAATGGGGTGGGTACGCATGCTGCGCCGAAAGTAACTATTCAGACATCAGATAGGTTAGGTCAACGGCTCAGAAGAAAAGACATGACAAAAGCAAACGGCTAGAATAAACAGAAGATACAAGGGTTAAGCGCGGGAAGGCTGAGTGCGCGAGCGCGAAGGCTGGCACAACAATTCTTAGCGCACTGCGGGAAGAATCACAAATCCTTAGTGTGCTGCGTGAAGAACTAGAATTCTAAGCGCATCGCGGGAAGAACATACATTCTTAGCGCATTGCGGGAAGAACATTCATTCTTAGCGCGCTGCGAGAAGAGTTCTCTTCACGCATCGCAGGAACAAGATGTCTTCACGCAGGCTTCCATGTAAGGAGTCTGGCGCGTGGAGCTGCAGACATCCTTAGGCGGGAAGAACCAAAGGACAAGCAAAGAGTTAGAAGAAAAAGAGGGAAACAAGGCTTAAGGGCGGGACGGCGACAAAAGGGAAAAGAAGGCGGAAAGAGAGAAGGAGAGGGACGGGACGGCGGAAAGAAAGAGAGAGAAAGAGGCGGGAAGGAAAAGTATATTATTATTATTAAAAGTAAAATATAAGTATAAATATTAAATAATAAAAGAAAGAGATCGGGTCAGAGAAACGGGTACCTGGGTCGGGTCGGATCGGGTCAGATGTCACAACATAATATTGATGAATGAAAAGATTTAAAATGGAATTTGGTCCATTTGGGGCTGATTCGTTTAACAAATGGTTTTAAGGTTTATTACACGCGCATTCGACCCGATTTGATTACCCTTGGGCCTTGGGCCAAGTGGTTGGGCCTTGGGCCAAGTAGCTGGGCATTGGGCCAAGTTGCTGGGCTTGAATGGCACATTAGACAGGAGTGTTCTTACGGTCTAGCTTAGTAACACGTTGTGTATACTTTACAGACCCTTGCTTGTGATTGTGCACTTAGGGATTTCCTGGCTCGTTGCAGGTGTTCGATTGATTTCAGGTGAGTTTATGATGCCCTTTTTACTCTTTTTTACTTTTGGGCTAGCATGCACACCTAAGTGTTTTCTTACATGATGAAATGTTTTTAAACGAATTTATATAGGCTTGCTAGTATATGGTAGGCCTTGGGATGTTATATATATATATATATAGACACACACACACACATTATTGCTTGGCCTATATTTGGCGATGTTGTAGTCGTTTCGACTACTGATGTTGTGTATGCCTACTTCGTGTTTGCATGCACTGATGTTACGTGTTTGGGTTGTACGTTTGCTCGACCTTGATGTTATACGTGGATGTTATATATATATACTGTTATATATATAGGGATGTTATTGAAAGAATGTTTACATATATATTTTGTATATGTATATATGAGGATGTTTAGTTTTCGGTAATGATGATTTGATGGATGCACCCTTTTACTTTTTAAACTTTTGGTATGACTATCATAATTATTACTACTGATATTATTTAATTAAAACTTGAACTCACTCAGCTCAAGCTGACTTTGTGTGCATGTTAGTGTGAGTTTTAGGTTAGGAAGAGAATGCCTTATCGCTTGGACGTGCACGAAGCTACTTGGACGGTGAAGGGCATACGGGAATTGAAGTTTTACTATTAAACATTTATTTTTAAAAGTTTTTTATTTAAAGATAACTATGTTGATTTTGGGCAAAATTCCCGAGTTTTGGGAACTTATTTTATTATTTATGTTTTCCGCTGAATTATACTCTGAACTGCTTATTTTAATGAAATGAATCATTTTTAAGTTTAAATATTTTTTACAAGTGTTTTCAATGATTACCAACTGTGGGGTTCCCGGGGTTCGAGGCCTTACAAAAACTTAGCACATGATTGTAATCAAAGTACATGTATGCTTTAGCAAAAACTTTTTAATGTATGTAACATTTCTAATATCAAGAAAAACAATGTAAACATTCATTGAATTATCATTTAAAATTAAAAAAAATCAAAAAATATATATATTTAACTTTCCTTAAGTTTTTTTCTTGTTTTATTAACTATCAAAAGTTTTGAAATATAATTTATTATTATAGAAATGTCAAATCTGTTATAAGCAAAATTTTGAAATATTATTTATTATTATATAAAAAATTTTGTATCGTCATAATTTATGAATGGAAATATCAAATTTTAAAATTAGAACTATTTAAATCATGCTAATATATTTATGGTAAGGTAGCTATATTTTGAATAATTTAATAAATTTTTTGGACTTTTAAGATATATAATATAGAAGTTATAATAAATCATAAATAAAAATATGTCATGATTAATGTATTTTAAAGAAATATTTTATTAGAATTTTGGCAAGTATTTAAAATTTAAAAAAAGTATATTTTGAAAATTTTGTAACGTGATAAGTTATGAATTTATTTAGTTTATATCACTTAGTTTATATCATAAAAGTAAAACTGTTACATAATGTTAATATATCTATGAAAGCTTGACAATTATTTTGAATAAAATTATAACATATAGAAGTTATGACTCTACAAATTTGGCAAGTATTAATAAAATATAATATTAACATTAAAAATTAACAATTAACAATCATTATAACATTAACATTGCAATATTCTATTGACCATAAATAAATTTATGTAACGATTAATGGATTTGAACGAATATTTTATTACAAATTTGGCAAGTATTTAGAGTTTAAAATTACATAAATTATGCATAAATTAAGAACCATTTAAAATTACAAGAGTATTATTTTGAACATTAATAATAACATACTAATGGATTGTAATAGAATATTGAATTACAAATAGTCAAAAATATGTTGGTTACATTTGTATCGTCATTATTTTTGAATGAAAATCTGAAAATTAAAACTATTTAAATCATGTTAATACTAAAATTATATTTTAGTATTCAGTGAGTTCATAGAATGATGTCATGGCTTCTTTTTGTATATGAAAATTAACGATTAAAATATGTTAATTGTATATGTTAATATTAAAATATGTATGTAGCAATTAATTTAACAAAAGAAATAATTTTTTTAACGAAATTAATATTAAATCATAGATTAAGTAGAAAAACAACTTCCACTAAATAATGATTGAGATGAAACAAAATATCATATAGATTGAGTTCAAAATATTTAAATATTTAAAACATCCTGGCTTTAATTATAGTAATTCAATAAATGAAAACATTGAAATTTTTTAGAAACATATTTGATTAAAAGAATAACTTAATTTTATGCATAACTACAAAAGAATAACTTATTTTTATACATAACTACAAAATATTTAATTTGCTTTAATATCAACGTAATTAAGATTCAAAAATAAAAAACGATTATTATTATTTTTTAACTTTTATGAACACACAAATAACTTAAACATAAATAAAAAAAAATTTAAACTATAATTTTGACATTAATTATAGGTTTGAAATTTAAAAGTATAACATTGGTTGACTCTAAAATGTAAAAACGCGCAGCATAATTATGTTTTAATACATAGATAATTAACGAAATAGCTACCTTAACAAAAAATAATTAATGAAATAAATAATAGTTTTTCAAATTTGTAAATGCTTCCTTACACAGCATTTGATGTTTTTCTGTTACTTTACCATTGTTATCAAAATTAATATTTTGTTTATTTCTAATTTTAACAATAGATAATTCTACATATGCATATAGTTGATTATAAATAAAAACTAGATTCTTAAAAGATAATAAATCCATATAGCTAACACTGAATAAAAATTGAATTCTTAAAAGATAAAACAACTTTTCAAAATGATTGTCTTTGCAACTTATTTATTATCATTGCCAAACATATATAATTGGAAACTATTTTTTTTTAAATTTAGATGGAATTCTTTGGTATATCCATGTCAACCCAATTCTAGTTATAAAAGAATATGTTTTTTAATATTAATTTTGAATATTGTATTTGCTTCTATTACACAAGTTCATAGTGTTTTGACTTTCATTCTTGTTTTATTAAAGAAAAAATTATAATTTTTATTCTTTTTAATTAGCAAAATTATGGAATAGGTCATTTTTGAAAATAAGTTTCACTCTTCATCCATTATTTGCATGTTTGGCTCGACTTAGTCCTTTACACTAACGGATGTTAAGTTTTTCAATTAAGTTATGTCATCCGCATTGCGCATGAGGGTATTTTAGTCCTTTTACCCATTGGAGGAGTATTTATTTAATTAACCTAAAGATTTGGTTCTTGATTAAAAAAGATTGGATTTTTTATTTAAATAATATTAAAGATGCTAAGGTTCATCTATGGTAAAAAGATTCCTTGTTTCCTAAATCCAACATCTTCACAACCGATTGAATCTAATGTATCCAGTTCTCCACTACCCATTTGATTTGCTAGAGTTTCTCTTTGTTAAAACCTTTTCAGCTTCAACATCTCCAACTCTCTTCAAATTCAACTGACTAAAACTATTAGGTTCACCACCCACCATCAACTCCTCTATCTTCAAGAACTACCTATCTAAACCACCTTGAGATGTGGCGGCAGAGATGAGGGTTGCGGGTTTAGCCAAATAGGTGACAGGGATGACGTCTTCCCTCGATATCTTGCAACCACCATCATGCATCACTGCCTCCTTTAGTTAAAAATTGTTCCACTAAAAATCTAGATCTGGAAAAAAGGATCTGCCGATGGTGGAGCTTTGAAGTTGAATAACGATTTGGTCAAGGCGGGAGAGGGATAGAATCAGAAAACTATATGGCTGATAGTTCAGGTCTGAACCACCTTGGGTATGGCGTCGGGCGGTTAATGCTACCAGAGAAGCTGCAGGTCAATGATGATACTCAAAAAGTTGCAGATCGACTTTTAAGGGTTAAATGAGCGAGGGTTGTGGTGATCGATTGAGACAAATTTACCTTCTGTGGTGGTGGTTCGCAGTCTTCTTCTTCTTCATGCTAAGAACTATGAAGTTGGTGGTAATGGTATTATAATATTGTTTGTGGTGGCTACAACAATATATTGTATATTTTTTTCATTTTATTTAATATTTATTAGTTTCGTTTAATACCCTTTAATTAATTTTTAATCATAAAGTAGAAGAATAAATCATTTATATACATAAATAGTCCTTCAATAGGTAAAAGGACTAAAATGCCCTCATGTGCAATGCATATGACATAGCTTAACTGAAAAACTTAACATCTGTTAGTGTAAGGACTAAAGTCGATCCAAACATGCAAATAATGGATAAAGAGTGAAACTCATTTTCAAAAAGAACATATTCCAAAATTTTACTAATTCAAAAGGACAAAAATTATATTTTTTTCTTTATTAAATAACTAGTTGGTTCATCCGCCGCTTTGCGGCGGGGTTGGGTGTAAGCATTTTGTTTTCCTTTATTTATGAAAGGTTAGTTAGGCAACGCGATGGGGGTGGGTGTAAGCCTATGTTTTCCTTTATTTATGAAAGGTTAGCTAGACAACAAAGCAAGATAAAAAAAATCAGAGACAATAACGTAAATTTGATTAAAACTAATGTGGATTTATTATAGATTTTTGTTATAAACATAAAAAGAAAAAAAAACTCTAACCAATAGCTACTTCAAGATTCGAACCTCGATTGCTTGTTTAATAGCCCAACATCCTTACCTCCATACCAACTACATTCTTTAGTTAACGCCTTCAGTGTGTGGATACACATACACACACACACACACACACACACACACATATATATTAAGTTCAGGCGAGAAATGATATTAGTGCGATAAATGAATATAAGCCACTAGTTTTATTTTAGGTTTTAAATGTTTAAAATTAAATGAAAAAAGATATAAATGCAACAATAAATGTACTCTCTCTATTCAATTAATACAACTAATATAACCATAATAAATCCATATTTAATTAATACACCTAACTAATTTAACTATAATAATTGAAAATATAAAAACACTAATTTAGTTTTATAATTTATTTACCTTTTATTCATTTTCCCAAACAAAAATACAATTTATTCATATAATACTATTTCTTTATATTAAAAAAAACAATTTCTTTCCACTCAATTTATTAGCATATATCAATGCATAATTTTTAACGATAAATATCAAAACATAATAATATTTTTTTTTCAATTGATATACCTAGAAAAATTATTGTGATAAATAATAAAAAAAAAATATCATAAAAATGTGTCCATTAAATATACAATCTACACAAAATTATATAACTAATACTTGTTTTAAGCAATAAAAACGTACAACATACAAAAAAGATACAACTTATATATGTAATTCGACATCAACAATTATATAAGCTACACAAAGATTCACATATCCTATGCGTGTGTAGGTTATATGTTTTTCGTGTGTAGGTTATATGTTTTCTTATTCTTAGAACAATTGTAGGTTATATGTTTTTGTGTAGGTTGTATATTTTTTATTGACATTTAATGCAAACATGTGCAAGATAGCTTTTTGTATTATTCATCACAATGTAACTATGTGTTGATGAATATTAATATATTGAGTTGGAAGAAATTGGTTTTGGATAGAAAAAAATTTAATGTATAAATAAATTGTATTTGTGTAGGATAAAATTTTTGTGTGTAGGTTATATATTTTTCGTGTGTAGGTTATACGTTTTCGTGTGCGTATGTATTTTATTGATGTTGAGTTTTGTGTGTAGTTTATATGTTTTTCGTGTGTAGGTTATATGTTTTTTTTATTCTTAGAACAAGTGTAGGTTATATGTTTTTGTGTAGGTTGTATATTTTTTTTATATTTAATGCAAACACATGTAAGATAGTTTTTTGTACTATTCATCGCAATGTAACTACGTGTTGATTGATATTAATATATTGAGTTGGAAGAAACTAGTTTTGAATAGAAAGACGTTTTAATGTATGAATTAGTTGTACTTGTGTAAGATAAAAATTCAAGAGAGAAAAAATAAATTGTAAAAATAAATGAATTCTTAATGTTTTCCAATTATAATAATTTAATTAGTTACATTAATTAAATAGATAACTATTATGGATTATTAGTTATATTAATTGAATAAAGAAAATGCATTTATACTTTCTTCATTTATCTTTAAGTAATTAAGACCTAAAATAAAACTAGTGGGTCATATTCATTTCTCGCAGCAATATCATTTCTCGCTTGAACCATCTCATATATATATATATATATATATATATATATATATTGAAGTTGGAACCACTATGTTGAAAAACAATAAATAATCAAAGTTAGTGGATGATATGTGATTTGAACATTTATACTTCTAGATGTACAACATTTGATGCAGTATGTACAACCCTTAAAGCCAAACATCTCCTAAAATTATATATATATATATATATATATATATATATATATATATATATATATATATATATATATATATATATATATATATCTTTTTCTTTAGAATAATTATTCTTAGTAACAACCCCTAAAATTGATTGAACCAAATTCATAATTTAGGAAAACTGATACATTTCGATTTTCTAATTTTGGTAATTAATAAATTTATAAAACTAACTTGCCATTTTTTATTTAGTTCATCAATTGAAACTTACAATTCATAAAGTGAAACTTAAAATTCAAATTCAAGCTTTAGAAATTGAATATGGTTAAAAAGGAAAATCCATAAATGAAGTTATCATACCAAACCAAGTATGGTAAAGTATAATTATGTTAAAAAGTAACATAAAGTTTAAAACTATAATTTCTTTTAAATTCGCAAATTTAGAACCACTTTGTTGAAAAATTTTTGAATTTGATTATCTTATAATTGATATTTTAATATTGTGTGATATCGAAAAATCATGACATAATAAAGTAGTAAGATCGTTTTATGGCTAAATTTTAAGAGTTTACAAATATAACATTTGATTTCAAGAGTAGTCAACGTAAGTATAATTATTGAAATAAGAAGTCAATATTTGAAAAAAAAATAAGCATAGATCATATTGATAAATTTTTATAATAAATTAAAACATAAAATAAAACACTAACTTTAAATATTGATTGATAATAGGCCACGGAGAACACTAAACCTGCAGGCCATGCGCGTCAATAAAAATTTGAAGTTCATATTTTGGATTCATCAATAAATATATTGAATATATAAAACCCTAAATTAGCATATTAATTCAAATAGTCAGATGGAGAAATTGAAACCTTGAAGCCAATGAACGATTGCAAAAGTGAAACTTGTAAAAATTTTCAATTAACAGATTCATTGAAGAATGAGATGGAGAAAATCTATGAGATTAAGAGATTATAAATTAAGATCCGAATTAGTAAGATTCGAATGCTTCTTTGAATAGAAAAAATTAACAGAGAAATCATATAACATACCTTGTTGAATTGATGGTGAATGGTGTTGATGATTGAAGAAGCCAGTAATTCATGTAAAAAACATACTCCTGTAAAAAAAACTAATATAAAGCCCTAAATTAGCATATTAATTCAAATACTCCTGTAAAAAACATAAACAAATTGAATGATAACAAGTTAATCAATTCTGTAAATATAAATTACGAATGAAGATGCTAACACAAAAAAAAAGACGAAAATAAGAATGTGAATTAGGGTTTCTAATATTATGGTTTAAATAATAGGAAAAAAGTGAGTTGGCGATTACTAAAAGGAAAGTGGTGACATGACATATAGGTGGCAATCTATATGGAGGCTCTAGAATGGGGACATGTGAAAAAAAGAGAGGAAATTAATAGAGTAGTATGATAGATATGCAAGTTGGTCTTTTTATAGTATAATGCTTTATTTTATAGTTGAAAATAATGAATGGTGGAATCGATGTAATTATAACTTCACAAGATGGACAATAAATATGTTACGAAATGAAAAAGAATATATATTTATATAAAAAAGACAGAAAGATTTTGAACATGTTGCTAGAAGCAAAGAAATTTGAAGGAAAAAAAAAAGGCAAATCCAAAAATATAAAAAATAAAATAAAAACAAACCGCTCATCGGGGGCTCGAACCCACAATTACGAGGTAATGAGCCTTCCGCTGTACCAACTAAGCTAGGCGGGCTCGTTGCTTTTTTGATCGTTTAAGCCTATTACTCGCATATAGTGACATCGATAGTTTTTATTTGTGAAGGAAAATTGTTGTATCAGAATGAGTTTATATCAGTAGTGTGCTTATGAGTGTTTAGGTATCTAAAAATATATAATGTAAGAAAATTTTTTATTTTTTGAGTTCCCAGATAAAATGTGCGTCAGCCGAACGCCTACATTGCCCCTCTCCAGGATCTCCTATGACGTCAAAATATGTATGAACATTTGACATCACGTTTCAGAAAAACTTACTCAGATACTGGGGTAGTTCCAAATGTTAAAAAAATATCTCTCAACCAACAACTCTTAATATAACTGATTGTAGGGGTGAGCAATTCGCGGTTCCGAACCGCTAGAACCGAGGAACTGGAACCGAATCGCTAGATCCGAACCGTATTATTGTATTTCGGGTCCGGTTCCGGTTCTTAAATTTGGCTGAAAACGGTTCCCGGTTCGGTTCCGGTTAGAAACGGCGGTTCCAGTTATAGAACCGGGTTAGGTTTAAACTTTGAAGATTATATTTAAAATCCTATTTATTTAGTAGGCTTTCATATTTCCATGTACGAGTAACCATCCGCGTTCTTACTTTCCCGGTTACATTGAACCCCTTACAATATCATAAACAATAATCATCTTCCACGGCCCTAAATCTGTTTTAAGAAATAATTATTTTCTAAAATATTTTGAGTTATTCTAATTTATTTTCAATCCCCTTCAGTAAAATATAATATGTTGATATGATAATGTTTTATTTTATGCGTTGTCGCTTGTTTCTTGTACATTCTAATATTTCATATTTAGAATTTTAATTGAAAACTGGTTCTGGCAAAACCGTTTAACTCGGTTCCGAACCGAACCGAAACCGTTAAAATACGGTTTGGTTCCGGTTCTTATAATTAGCATTTAACGGTTCTGGTTCGGTTCCGATTCGGTTATGAACCCCTAACTGATTGGAAAAATATTGGGTTTACTACAACAACCCTCTTCTTTTATGATAGAAGTATCTAGAATCTTACAGTAACGTTTTCATTACTTGATATCAAAGAAATAATGTAGCCATCGCATTTTTTTAACATGGAGAATTAATTTGCATTTACTTTTCAAAATCTTATGGATTTATCATGAATATTATTATATATATTACAATATCAAACTTTCTTATGCATTTACGATTGTATTTTGTGCATCCAGACTTGTACAAGCTTTGGTTGTTATACGCTTTGCAATTACAGTTGTACTGTGTTCTTATTGGACCCCTAAATCCACTATCACAAAACGAGGGGAACGATGCTTCAGTTTCATCACCTCCTCATTATTTTTGGAAGCGTAGGTGACAATCAGGTGATGGTGTAATATAAAACACTACTGTTACAAAAGATGTTGATATGATAACTTTTGGTGACGGTCTGTGGTGGGTAATGAATGGTGATGTTCGTTGATGAACCTACCATTGTATTTTACGGTTTATGGCTGTGATGATGCTTCGAATTCTGGCATGGCAACTTATGTTGCAACCATTTAGCAGACCTGAGCCTGTTCGTTTTTCACCCTTGATTTGTTCATGCTATGGTTATGGGTGCTGTGAAGATCGTTAGAAACTGATTCGAGCACATTTACCTTCTATTAGTTCTATATTTTGCAAAAGATCATTGTTGTATGTTGATACAATAAGAGATGTGTGAAAAGAGATCTAATAAAAGATCATGTTCTGATTTATTTTCGTTACTACAGTATTTTTATTACTTCTAATGTACTGGTAACACTTAAGTGTTGATAAAGTCTTCATTTACGTTATCACACTGTACCACTTTGAATGATGAAGGCCATGACGATGATGTATTTGAGCCTAATTGTGATTCTTTCTGTTAGCGAGCGCTGATTTTTAGTTGGGTTTACTTATGTTTGATGAACAAATTACTTTACTAAACGATCACGTCGACTTTGGGTCGGTTTGGTTGATGAACGATACAACAACTACTTTTGTTAATCGTCATCTTAACACTGATGCGGCGTAACTGAATAGTTTTCCAACTAGGTATGCAGGTCATAGTTGAAGTAAATATTTATTCCAAGGAGATGGTTCAAATTTGAATTATGCTGGTCATAGCGCACAAGCTCTAGGTAAGTTTAGGAACTGCAGAAGTTAGTTGCTTGCTAAAAAGTCAAAATGCATAAATCGGGCCCAATACTTAAAATCAGCTCTAGAATTCAATAGACCCGCCTAGGACCCCAACCAAGTTTTAACAATAGTGTCAGGTCTCGGGTGTAGGACCGTGTCTGGGTGGGTTGCGCCTGAATCGGTTTTGGCGGGTCGGGCCCGTTTAATCACTTCCTAATCGGTAATCTTAGCTTCAAATTTTGTTAAAAGATTGAGACTTTCATTTATTCTGAATCTTCATGTTTAGGTTGGTGACAACATGTTTTATGCATTTATGCTATCTTAATGTCAAGTTTTAAGTGGAAGTGATCACTTTAGTACCGGTATTGTGAGATACATTTACTACGGTATATTGTTATATTTCTATCCATAATAGATAAATATACAATGCTCAATACATAAAAATTGGTACAGCTACTGTTATTAATGATTCTTTGATTATATGTTTTAGTTTGTATGAAATGAATCACTTTGGATTTACTTATAGTTATTAATGTTTCATTTCTGTTCTTTATTGAACACCGCTAGCCCTTTTGTATGAAAGAATAAATAGATGTGGCAGGAGAGTACGAGAAATGGGATGGGAAAAGAGCATATATCATGTATGAATTTTGGAACTACGATGGGACTTGCATTGTCACGACTTTGGGGGATTTTGTTAGATTATGGAAATGCTATATTCATAAACTTACAGACATAGTTAATTTCTATTTTAGAGAACATATATACTTTTAAAAAAAGTTGTTTGTTTTGGCTTTATTTTAGGTGTGGGATTTGCTTAAAAATTATAACATAGCAAAGATAGTTGGGTTAGTAAAAAAGAGACATCTATGGCAGCAAGATTTGTAGATGATTATGTAGTGCAAGTTTGGAGGCGCAAGCACCTGGATTTGAAAACTGATGAATGCGCGGTTGTTATATTATCTTCCAGCAAGCGAATGTGGCTACGCAAGTTGATCCTGGAAGTGATCAATCTACAGGTTGGCTCACAACATTTTTGTTTATTTTTTATAAACAGGTCTACGAGGATGTGTAATTATTTTTCTTTAATATTAAGACTTTTGCATCATGTGAAATTCACCACGAAGCACGGTTGCAAACTGGTTTCCATAGTGATATATGGAGGTGTACCAATGGGTTAATGGGACCAAACCAGTTTGGGTTATAAACCAGACCGGAAACAATTAGTCAAAACCTATTTGGTCCAAACAATTTATGGGTTAGAAACGAATTTGGTCTATAGTATGCGTAGTTTTTTGCATGTCAAAGTCTGTCCGGTTTTTGGTTCAAAATTTACTTCTTTTTTGCTGTCTTACACCTCCCTATAATGCGACCACTTCATATGCAATTTACAAAGATCTAAAATGCAAACCACATAGATCTAACATACATAAAATGTACGCCATCAATATGTCACAAACCATAAATGACATTTAGTGTTGTGGACCTTAATTAACACAAAAAAATTATACCGCGCTCCGCCGCAACACGGCTGGTTGTTAAACTAGTTTATACTATTATTAAAAGGCAACTTATTTGATTCTTTGTAAATTGGCCATAAAAAGTTGTTCTTTCTACTTTTGATCAAAGTTTGATTTTTTGTATTTTTTATCACCAAAGTTTGTTCTTTGTATTTAGTCCAAGTTTGGTTCTTTATGCTTTGTTTACTACAAGTTTGTTCTTTGGCCACCACAAGTCTAATCTTCAGAATTTTGTTAAATAAGTTTTATACATTTACATTTTGTTTCTACTTTGGGCAAAGTTTGTTTTTTTGTAATTTGACCACCCAAAGTTTGTTCTTTGTATTTAGTCAAAGTTTGGTTCCTTATAATTTGGTCACTACAGGTTTGTTCATCGTACTTTAGCCACCATAAGTTTAATCTTCAAACTTTTGCCACAAACGTTTCACACCTTTACTGAGATTGGGTTTGGATCCTTTTAGGTTTTCGACGATGTAAACAACAGAGGTGTTAGGGTTCATTCGCGCATCAAGTTCGTTCCGCCGCAACACAAGGGTTTTCCAACTTGTTATATATTAGTATAAAAACTTAAATATTAAAATAAAAAACTAAAATATTCTACAGATATTCTGTATACTATCATTAATTTTTGAAAAATTCATATTAAATTAGTACTTAGCCAACATCTCCATTCATTTATTATAGCTTAAAAAATTAAAAATAAAAATAAAAACTTAAAACAAACAAACATGTTTCATATCATCCCCTTAAAACACTTCTCGATGCACCTCCTCATTTCCTCCCTCACATTGTTCCTTGAATCAATGACACAAACTCTTTAAAAACTTAAAAAAATCAAAAAAACTTAAAACTTAAAATAAACAAAACAAACATGCTTCATATCATCCTCTTAACCCACTCCTCCATTTACCTCCTTACATCCTCCATATACCTCATCACTTCCTCCCTCACATTGTTCCTTGAATCAATGACACCAACTCTACACCAATCGCCGCCGTCGGAGGCATGGACCCCGACGATTCACCTGTCGAACCAGAATCAGTTTCCATTGGACGAAACTCCCATAGCGGTATCTCCTGACTGCGAACACCCGAATCATTCGGCATGCTTGAATTGCTTGAACCTGATCCTGATGGTTTACCCAAATTAAAATCCGTAGGACTTGAAACTGAGGCCACCTTTAAAAGGGGATACTTTCGCTTTCATGGTGTTGCTCCAGTGGTTTTTGACAGCATGTGCCCGACTGATTATCTGGTTCTCTTTCGATGTAAAGGCTTAGTGATCTGGTCAAAATAAAAGTTATGACAATTACTAAAATCTATGTTTATAAACCAAGGTGTTAGAAGATTTGATATTGATTTGAAGTTTAAGCTACCAGTAGACTTACCATATTCTTCTCGACAAAATGCAAATCATCAAATGGTGATTTGTGGCCGAAGATCCTATAGGTAATGCAACAATCTATGTTATAAACTATATCAATCATATTAAGAACACAAATTAAAAAAAAATGCATTCTAACTTGGATCTAGGGCCATGAATAGAAAGAACTTACTATTGATAATGGTGGTTCATTGCAAGTGATGCTTTGCCACAAAGAGTAACCATGAAATTTTACCCAAAGTAAATACCAAGTGTTTGATTGGATCTCCATTGATGCTTCTCTAATTCTCGAAGATATAAATACTTCAGTTGATATATTATAATTTGAGGTGTTTTTCCCTCAATGTGTATCTCGACATTTGATTTGTTTACATCTATAAGAAGCCATAGTTTCATGCTTTATATTCATAGCAACTTGTTTATATCTAGTAGATGACTTGTCATAGCGAATAAGCGCGTGACACGTTGCAACTCGTGCAATCATAGAGTTCCACGTTGCACCTTTTAGTCACGTTGATGCATTTATTTCCCCTAATGCCAAAGAATAGTCTAAATTTTCCACCTCAGCTTTTATTAACTTCACCATATCACTACTATTATCATTAGTTGATGACTAGTCATAACCAATAAAAGCGCGACACATTGCAACATGTGTAATCATAGAGTGGCACGTTATGCCTTTAGTCACTAGTGCATTTATTTCCTTTAGTTCAATACTAAGAACAATCTGGATTTTCCATCTCAGCTTTTATTTAACTTTATCGTATCACTACTGCTATCATTAGTTGATGACTTGTTATAGCTAATCAAAGTGTGACACATTGCAACTCGTGCAATCATAGACTAGCACGTTGCACCATTTAGTCATATTGACACATTCATTTAATCTAGTGCAATACTGATGTAACACAAAGTGTACATCTTATTGCATCAAATTACCTTCATATTTATCCCGAATTTCATGCAAATTCATTGTTTTAGGTATTTATTTGAGTTATTTGTGAATTTGCAGGTCCGGACGCCCGCCCGACAAAGAAAACATGAAAAGGGGGCGTTTTGGGGACAAAATAAGCATTCTGCCAGACCTGTACGACCATGCTTGCCTGTGCCGGAGCCAGTGCCGACCCGGCACGACCATGCTTGCCAGTGCCGGAGCCAGTGCCGCAAGAATTCAAAAGTGCACGACCGTGCATGGTCGTGCGGATGCCCGTGCATGACCTGCACGGCCGTGCGGGCCCGTGCCGATGACCGTGCCAGAACAGAGAAATCTGACTTTTTGGTCAGATTAAAGCCAATGGTTGGTTTTCCACAAATAGGCACGGTCGTGCAAGCCCGTGCAAGTGCCCGTGCCAGACGTCCAGACAGCATATATACACATCCATTATCCTCATTTTTGTGTGTGGAGTCTTGGGGATTTTCTCTCAATCAAGTGCAACAATTTTAGGGGATTCTTGGAGGCTTCCACCAACATAAGATTTATCATTCCATCCTTCAATCCTTTCTTGATTTTGGTTTGCATTTCTATGTTTAAGAGCATGTTTTGTAAGCTTATTTTTAGATTGATTGTAGTTGTATTAAGCCTTATGGGCTAAGACCTTTACTATCTAGACATTGTTGAAGCTTTTACTATTGTGATTTTTATCTATGTATGGTTATGGTAATTTGGTTTTCTTTCAAGGAAATGTTGAAGTTATGAGTTGATATTGATGGTGTTCATGCTTGTTAGAATTGCATACCTTGTTAGTCTTACAAATGTTTAGGCATTCATGTTGGAAAACTATGTTCTAGATGTTTGTTTGTAAACTTTGAATGTTCATGTTTTCTTTGTTTACATTGCTAAGTTAGGAATGACTAGTAAAGATTAGTTTGGTTATAATATTATTGATGAGCATGAAACCCTACACTTGATATTGGAAAATTGATGAGTGTTGTTATGATTCTTGACTTGGTGATGAATTGCTAGTTAAAGTTTCATAAGTTGATGTTTAATTCATGAGTTTAGCTAATTTAGTGTAATCTTAGGTGGTTAGAATGTTGTTCATGCTAGCTTCCTTTGATTATGAGACTTTGTTGTTTTGACAAACAAGTTAGTCTATGTTTAATTCTTGATTGGAAGCCCATCATGATGATTATTTGTTAGTATTAGGTTGCTTGATTGTAATCTAGTATTTATGTTTAGATTCATGATGTTTACCATATCATTACTATTTTATCACATTAGTAGAGTGGATGCGTGTCTAGGTAGTCTTGTTGGATTGATTGTTTCTTATATTTTTACTTGCTTTGTTTTCATTGTATGCTAGTTTAGTTAGTTAAAAACTCAAATTAAGATTTCTTTGTTCGGTTAGTCATTTACAAAGATTTAGTACTAGAAAATTACCGTATCCATGGATTGACACTCGGTTCTTGCCGACACTTTATTACAAACGATAGGTACACTTGCCTTTCGTGTGTGGTTTAGGTGAAAACCTATTTTTAAAACCCGATTTGTGTGGAACTTTTATCTAAATTTATATATATATTCACACACGTCAAATACCAATGAACAATATGGATTTCCCACTAATTTTACCATATCACTAATGTTATCATTAGCTTTACGAACAATGGTCCTAACTAAATCTTCCTATATTAATTTGATGACTTAAATTCTAAAATCGAATTCATCATAGAAAACTAACCTTCCATTCTATATCAAGCCATCATTGAAGCACACATATAACATAACTAGTGAAACAAAATAGAATCGGAAACAATCAAATAGTAAATAAATTTATGGTAGAATTAAATGAAACACTTCTCATTATAAACTTTTAAGTTGGTTGATATTTGTAATTATTGTAAATTGAAGAATAGAAACCTATCAGAGCACTAGACTTTTGTATAATAGAGACATTTCCTTTTACATCAGTAATTCCAAAAGAAACTAAAGAAATAAAAAATCTTGTGTACTACACAAGCTAAAATATATAGTAGAAATGCATATATGAAAATATATTTATGTATTTAAACAGTTTATAAATTTTGACGTGGTATCAGCGGTTCATCATTGATGCGCTAAAAGTAGTTATTAATTTATTATCTAAATAAACGCAAATCTAGATACTAATTAATAATTATAGACTCTTAACTTAACTAAAACTACTAACCGGCAAGTGTACTGGTCGACTATAGTATAGCTAAGTAAGTCTGGATATCGAACCCATAGAACTCTTTGAATTACGTTAACTAGCTAAATTAGACTTAACTACATACACGACTATTTATTTTATATTTATTAAGGGGTTTTTTTTACTAGTAAACTAAATTAAACTAATTAAAACTAATTAATAAAACTAGACATGACTTGACTTAGGACTCAGATTTAACTCAGATAATGACAACAACCACCTATGCTAGAATCTCTAATGTATCAATTATCAATTAGTTGAAAAATGCATGTTATGAAACCGGGATCATAAAATAATCACTTAAAGAAAACTCGAACAGGACCTCTGACCATTCTCAAGAAGACTCATATGAATTTCTATTAAGCTCTTAAAAACACCGGTTTAATTAGACTCACGGTCGGTCGCTAATTTATTTAATGACAAGTACCTCTGTACGAAATCCAACCTTAGCGCGAAATCAAATGTAGTTTAAAGAATTCACTCGAACTAGATAGGCAAGGCAAATAAATCAAACCTTGACAGACTCCTTACATAGAACTAAATCTAGCAATTCATCAACCAAGACCTATCACATAATCTATCACCTTATAGCTATTTAGATTAACAGCACACTTAGGTCTGTTTGATTTATTAATATTGTTCCAATGGTTTTATTGAAAATCAACCATAAACTAGTAAAAAACACATAGTATATGACCTAACAGAATCCTATCATATGAAACAATCACTAAGGAAACTATGAAACAATAAAACTCACCAGACAATCCTAAACACACATATGCATCGAATAAAAATCAATAAGCATCTTAATTAATCATAAATCCATAAACGAAAACAAATCCCAAACCAAAATCCAAAATCAACAATAGTTCATCATAAGCCTAGGCGGTATAACGGTTTAGCCAACAACCATACTCAAAAACAACTAAAATAAATAGGCTTAAATAATGAATTCATGACGAAAACAATAAATTCAAACTGAATAATAATTATGTTTGGATGAGTAGGTGTTGAACCCAAACGCTCTTTGCTCGAGCCAGAGTCTTTTTTCTCTCTTTTTCTTCTTTCTTTTTCGTTAAACTCCTTTTCCCCTCTTTGCCCTCTGGTCTCGGCTCCCAAGAGAATAATAATAATCAATGTTTTTTTCTTTTTTGGCTCTCTCCTCTTTTTTCTTGGCCTACCTTTTTTAGGAAAAATTCGTAAAATGACCCTAAAGATTAAAATTAATTTGTTTTATTTATAAACTAACAAATTTTTAATTCAAATATAAAATGTTTAAAACCTTTAGCATTTTTTTAATTTATATTAAAATAGAGAACTGAGAATTATTATTTTTTTATTTTTTACGAACATTGGTAAATTGAAAAAAGGTTGAAGAAATGGGCATGCAACTATAGGGAAAAGTTAAAATATAAAGGGAGACAAAAATGAGAAGGGTGAGAAGGATTTGTGACCACACAAAAAACCCCTAAAAATTTTAAAAAATTAATAAAAAAATCATAACTCAAAATATAAATAAAAATTAAAAAAACAAAATGTTTCCCTTATCATTCTCGTTGCAAAAAAAACCCCCGAAAAGACACAATGCAAAGACAAAAAACACAATGACGAAACGAACAAAAGACACAATCATAACTAAAAAAGACACAATAAATCGCAAAATATAACACAATGCTAAACAAAACATAACACAATGCTGACTAATATAACACAATATTAAGAAAAAAAGACACAATGTCAAGGCAAAAATACACAATCAATGACGAAAATAAACACAAAATACAATGATAAACAAAAAGACACAATGGTCTTTTTCACTAAATATTGTGTCTTTTGCGAGATTTTTTTATATTTTTTATTTTAAGAACGAGGAAGACGGTGAAAACATTTTTGTGTTTTTACTTTTTTTGTTTTTTTATTAAATTTTGAATTATGATTTTTTATTTATTTAGTTTTAATTTTTTTTAAAATGTTTTTTTTGTGTGACTATAAATCCCTCTCATTTTTGTCATTCTTTATAAAAGAACTTGACCGTGTAACAGTATATTCTTCATTTGATAAGTTTTATATAAAAATATAAAATATCAAACTAATCAAATTTCACATGTAGCAGTATATTTAAATATTTAATTGAATGTTAAAAGATTCTGAGTGCCATTCAGCATTTTGACAATGAACTTGTAGTCGGTGAACCGACTTAATCGACCCAATTAATTAATTTTTGAATTTCTTTTTGAAGAATCCTTCGTTCAGAGTAGTCTAAGGGTACTCGGAGCACATGCCGCAATATCCGAACTCCACCAAAGTATGCTCGTAGCACCCTAACAAAGTCTATTCTCATTTTTTTTATCCAACTTAACGAAAATGAATCACCAACATGCTATATAGCTTAATAGATTACGAATAATATAGTTTTAAGAATATACTAGTACTAGCTTTAGAACCCGTGTAACAAACGAGATGATCCAAATAATAAAATTATAAATAAAGCAAATAAGTACATATGTATATGGAAAAATAATTACATTTATGCTTATATCTATACTATGTGTCCATAAATTGATTTTAGACAGAATTACAGAAATTGATCTTTATTTTTCACCAAAATTTCACTCGTTGTCCCTGATCTTCAAAATTGATTTTTTTTTTGTCCTTTACGTTTCAAAATCCATCAGCGTTTTTCATTTTCGCCTAACTCAGTTAAAAATCTTCGTTAAGTCAGGTCATGTGCCTTGCACATGAGGGCAAATTGGTCATTTTACCTATTAAATTAAAAAAAATTTAATAAATAAATAAAACTAAAAATATATATTTAATTATTTCTCTCTTCTTCTTCTTCTTCTTTCTCTTCCTCCTCCTTCACTACCAATCTCCGGCAGCCACCACCGCCACCGTCTTCTCCGACAAAGAAAACTGTCGTCTTCTCCGGCACAACCCAACCTTCCAGTACCACCGTCCAACTTCCACCCACCTCAATTAGACACCATCTCACCCCTGCATCCCCGTCACTGTAACAGCCCAGCTATCGCCTCACCACAATATTATCCGCTTTGGCCGGGACGTACCACCATCGCCTTACGTATTTGCTTTTGGTTTCACAAGTGGAGACTTCCCAGGAGGTCACCCATCCTGATACTAATTCCACCTAAGCACGCTTAACTGTGGAGTTCTCCTCTCATCCACTACCATTAAGCGCCCAAAACGCGTTATGATGGGGAAGGTATCCACCTCCTTATAAAGAAGGCTTAGTTCTCCTCCCCAACCGATGTGGGATGTCACAATCCACCCCCCTTAAGGGTCCAGTGTCCTCGCGGGACCTGGCACCACTGGTTCGGCCCTGGCTCTAATACCATCTTTAAGAGCCTAGCTATCGCCGCACCACAATATTGTCCACTTTGGCCGGGACGTACCACCATCGCCTCACGGATTTGCTTTTGGTTGCACAGGTGGAGACTTCCCAGGAGGTCACCCATCCTGATACTAATTCCACCTATGCACGCTTAACTGTGGAGTTCTCCTCTCATCCATTACCATTAAGCACCCAAAACGCGTTATGATGGGAAAGGTATCCACCTCCTTATAAAGAAGGCTTAGTTCTCCTCCTCAACCGATGTGGGATGTCACAGTCTGTAAGTCCCGAGGAGGATCTTTCAATATGATATCAACTGATCTTAATGTTGGTGCGGAAATCCAACACAAGATGATACAAGAATAAGTATAAAGAACTCAAAAGATTGCTTCAAAACACACGTTATGATTAACGTCGGGTGCTTAAGCACAATGTTTACAATACTCGTCTATTGTATCTATGATACTAGACGGCCAAAATCACACACATCAACAACACCTAAACCCTATACAAAATATCTATAAATAGGGTAGCCAACATACCAGCCCAACAAAAGCCCAAAGCCCAAAGCCCACCGAGAACCATAAGGTTCTCGGCTTACATACAAAACATGAAACTGGGATTAACTAAGTGCAAACCATCAAGTATAGACCCAACAATCCCCCCCTTGGTTTGTAGCTTAGTTGTTTAATCATACTCCATAATTTCAACATTAGCATCCTTTAGGCCGCCTGCCCAATAACCCGTTCTGATAATGGAAGCCACCATTATTGTGTATTCTTTTGCAGCGGCCTCAAAGAGTGGATCAGCAATGATTTGAAATTTGCTGAGGGTCTTGGTATCTCTTTCTCCAAGCTTGAGCAAATCCCTTGGATCGACAAATCTGTATTGCCCCTTACCTTTCTGCAACCGTATGATAACAGTAGCAAACATACTATCGAACGTCCAGAATCTCATGTTCTCCAAGGTTCCATCAGGTACAGGAATATGAGTAGCCTTCTTTGTTGTAGGCCACATCATGTTTATCATAGTTTTTCCCGTCTTGGGATCTTTTACACCTTTGGCCTTTTTCAAAAATGATTCGGCAGTGGTCATCTTCGGAAAGCCTTTATCCACTTGGTTTCTGAGAAAATTCCAGAAATCAGTTCCTCTCTCATCATTGGTTGGATTGTGGAATGATGCATTGATGAGGTCACTAAGATCCACTTTTGTCCAAGACCCAAAATCTTTCATCCGCTTGTAGTATTCGGTGTTCCCAGATCTTCGTTTAACCTACCACATGTTCTTTTCAGCATCAAATCCCCAAGACATAACTCCAGAACGATCACCATATTTATCTGAAAAACCCTTTTTAAAAGTAATAACAAATCTATCGGGACGATCGGAGGATTCAACAATCTGATTTGAGTTCTTCATAATCATTATCTTCTTTTGGAGTCGATCCGATCTCTCATTTGTCATTGGAGCTGCAGATATGTATTGTTTCAATGTCTCGGATTCATCTATGTTTTCAACAGAATGACCACCAGAAATGTCACTTTGATCTGTATTAGGAGTTGTTGAAGTGACATCAGCACCACTCTTGAAATCATCTCTAAATTTCTGAACAAGTTTTGTTGAAGATCAAGATATATAGTAGTTAGTTCTCCCATACTAGACTCAAGCTCTTTAATCTCGGAATCTTTATCAGAGTTACTGGCTTCAAGTTCTTGAATACGGACATCTTTGACAACCGAATCTTGTTCGAGCTCAAACACTCGACGCTGCAAAGCTTGAACGTCTATTGGTTCAGCTTCCAATGCAATCCCCTTTCCCTTATTCTGAAAAAATTATTCCTGTATAGCAAGAATATGGGCAACCTTCTCGGAAACACTAGAGCTTGACTGACCCTGATTGGCGGGGTCGGATGATCCAGATGGAATATCAACATGTGGAATATCGGCCTCAAAATCAAACTCTTGAGCAATATCATCAAATATCTGTTCCTGAGTCTGAAACTCAGCAGTTGATTGAGTGAAGTCAACGTAAATCTCAGGAACCGCTGACTCTTGTGGTTGTTGTTGGCTTGTTGTTGGTGTTGCAGATTCATGAATCAGAACGCCTGAGGAGGCATCTGAATCTTCTGGCATATTTTCATCTTGGTTCTCAGCAACTGTCTGAGGAGGCTTCAAAGCAGTTGACTGAAGTAATTCTTTAAACTTCTCAAACTCTAGTAACTGTTCAGCAAACGGAGCAGTCTCCGTTATACGGTGTTCAGACTCCAATTGTTTTACGGGAGTCTCCTCATCTTCATCATCAGAAATAATTTCAAGAACGGCAATACGCCTCTGAACTGGCGCCACATGCTCTTTAGCAACCTGAGCTGTCACCGGGACATTCTCTGTTTCAGCAAAGTGGCCGAACTTAATTAGCCCATGAATGCCTTGATAGACGACCTTTGCTCCTTTTCTTGATTGCTTCATCAACCCAAAGGTATTAGGTCCAGTGACTTCATATCCAGTGTCTCAACAGATTTAACAAAATCAGTGTAATGTGAATCAAAAATCATCTGTAGAAATCGAGGATACATAAGAAACATATCTTTCTTCTTTCCCTTCAGATTGCTCATCATCTCATCAAAAACGAACTTGGAATAATTGTAATTCCAATCCATGATCAGAGCAACAATAGCTGACATCTACGTGTGGGAAATCTCATCTGAACCTCCCTTTCGTCCCGACACACATGTAAAGAATGTGTGTATCAGAAATCTCCAATACGGGTGAAACAACTTCTTGACTGTAGGAGGGTAGGATCCTTCGTAGCCCATTCTTGTAAGGATCTCAAAAATAGCAGCAATTGAATACTCTGTTGGGTAATCAGGTTGATCTCCAAATAAGAGCATTTCTCGTATAATAGCCTCTGTGATGACGACCGGCTATTTCTGTACTTTGGAATCAATACACACAACTCCACCTGGTCCTTGCTGGTTGATTGATGCATTATTCCAGAAGTCTATGATCATTCTCTTGCAAATGACAAGACTTTTTCGCAAGGCGTGGGAAATCCTGCAAGTATTGAGGCCAACAATCATGGACTTGAACTCATTGTGTGCTGGAGGGGGGATCAAACAAGTATCCAGCTATATTGTGAGTATCAACGAACTTTAAAGGAGCTTGATCAGTCATTTCTGCAACAAACGAGCTAAATTAGTGAATGTTTTCACAACTCGAATAACAATCATGAGTTCAAGAACATTAATTTTAATTTCTCAAGCGAGATTTAGTAATGTAATTTGATAATTGTTTTGTCCAAATTTGCTGACTTCTGTCCATGTAAAGAGATTTCGGTTAAAGTATGGAGTTTTCTGTCAGGGACAGGAGATCTCGGTCAACCAAAGTCAACCGAGAACCATTTGGTTAACCATGAGTTTTTTTTTTCGGTCAAACCGCCAATGAAAAAAAACGTTTTGAATTCCGCCTAGAACTCCATGTCATCCCTTCCAAATGACCGAAATCTCCAATCCACCATGGAACCTGCACTAATCTCTCAAGACCATCACAATGGTCTCAATCAAAATCGACGACCAAACGATTAATATCATTATCGGAATCACTTAACATCTCATCTCAACGAATCCTACTAAGATTATCACAGTGGTGACAAGCTGCATCCTCGATCGACATCATACATGTACTCGTACACAGAGAAACTTAAGTGCAAACTGTCTTGATTTTAATGCAAGGTATTAGGGTTCTCGGTCGGATGAGTTTTCTTCAGAAAGAGGCAGTTTTGAGAATTATAATTTTAATTAGAAAATCCATTTATATGCCAAACTTCATGGGCCGAGAACCCTCATGGACCAACAGATGAACCCAGGTTACAAACCTTGGCCCAAATAAATGGTCCATGACATTTTGCAATCATTAAAAACAAATCCCGATTTATGAAACATTGACTTCTTAAGACATTTGTTTCGACACGAGTAAACATGAGGTAAAAAAAAATTAAAAAATAGGAAGATTAAAATAAAACTAAAACTAAAATAAAATTTACCTATCCAGTCTTTAGAAAATCAACATATATTGGGATCAAATTTCAGCTATTTGAAAACGAACCACCTTTTTTATGAAAAGATCCGAACATGAAATCATATTGATTAAGGTACTTTCACAATAATTCATTTTTAGAATTATTGTGACATAGTGAAAATGTTGATAGCAGGTAATTTTTTTCATGATTTTCATTGCGCCAGTGATATGATTATATTCGATTATGTGACATTCGTCAATTTCGGGTCTTGTTTGTATTCATTTTTGTATTTGTTTATTATGTAAACCGACCCGATTTGTAAACCGATGCTTATTTTATAATCAAAATGATGGATTTATGTTACAATATTGTTTCACACTTGTTGGGTCTTGAAAACATACTATTTTTATTTTTATTTATTTATTTATTTATTTATTATTTATTAATTTTTTTTTTGTTGTTTTGTGTTTTTGTCTTGATCCATTTTGCATGAAAACTCTTGTGTCTCACACCCATATTTGACCACCAACATTACCCTATATATACACCACATTTCCTCTTTATTTTCCCTTGCTACAACTCCAAAAAAAAAAACTCTCTCAAACATCAAAGATTCAAGGTTATCTTCTTAAGTGTTCTTGAAGGTTTTTAGTCTTTCATCTTAATTAGTTTATGTAGCCTTATTAATACTTGTTATGGTTGTGTAACATATATATAATATACACCCCCTGTTTACCTTTGGTAGTTACTTCTCCGATTCCGGTCGGTGAGGTCTCGGACCTCATAAGGCGAGGCTTCATGGAGGACTTCGTGTCCTTGATATATATACACATCTATATAACTTGTTCATACATATTAATCTTGCTTATTTTAGTTTGTTGTTCATGTTTACAAGTTCCATGGTTATAGGTTTTTAAGAGTCTATGCTTCGGTTTAACCGTAAATAGCTCTAAACCGTAAACCGAACTTTGTTACTAGTTTTGTTAAATAATTGTTTAAACATACTTATTGTTAGATCTAAGTTTCTAAAATCATTTTTACAAAATTCTATGGTTATGGGTTTGTAGAATCTTACCTCGGTCTTAACCTGAAACACGATCCGAACCGAAAACCAAACTTTTGTTTAAAGACTTTATTGTTAACTTTTGGTTGTAAAACTTAAAGTATTTTTATTTGTACATTATTATACAAGTTCTTTAGTGTTTGGACATGTGGAGACCATCTATAAACTTGTTGGGAGATGGAAACCGACCCAAACCGATTCTTACTCGCTTAAGACACACAAGTGTGTTTTTTTAGCCATCAAGACTTGTATATTTCTTTAAAAATAATTACAAATTGATTATTAAATATTTTCTTAAGTACTTGGAAATGTTGGATCCAACTTGATCTCATGACAAAGTTTGGACCGACAAAACCAAACACTCGCTTAACGTGCGTTGTTAGTTCTAAAACAATGGAACTACATACTTGGTTAAGTCTTATTAAATTTTATTGAGTTATCTCATAACATTCAATATTTTGGAAAGTTGACTTTGGGTTTAACCAATTATCAAGACCCAAACCGACAACCCGAACACTCGATAAAAAAACCGTTTTAGTATCTTTATTCCAAAGGGATTTGCATTCTTGCATTTTACCCACCTTATTACTTAACATAGGTTGAGTGATTATTAAGGTTAGATACTTTAACCCGGTTTCGAGCAAACTTACATTTTTAAAGGATTGTTATTATAAATTCTTAAATAGTTACATTTTAAACCTTGAACTTTAGTTATTTACATTTCTCAATATTTATTTTGTTTAAAGACCTTCAAGACAACCATTCTAAATTCAAGACTTCTTTTCTTTTTAGGCATTGTGCGTTAAACTCGTCGTTCCAACAAATCTCCAAATTATCATCTTTCAAGTTTACTACTTGAAGGTGAGTACTTCATACCCCATTTTCCATATTTTATTTTGGGGGTGACATTTCATACTTATTCAACAAAATTGCTTTATATTTGAATCTTAAACCACAAACGTAGTTGTATACTTTACCTAAATAATTGCTCGATTTGGTGTTCTATGCTAATATGCCTATGTGTTTATCGCTTTTTGTTGGTGGAACTATAAAATCCTAGACTATTTGGCATCCCCTTATAGCAAGGTGTCGTTAACGTAATGCAATTAACGATAACTATAAAATCCTAGACTATTTGGCATCCCTTTATAGCTAGGTGTCGCTAATGTGTTTAGCGATATCTATTTATCCAAATTACCACTTTTATTTATCGTTTCGTATGCAAGTTTTGTGGCTATCTTTATTATATACTAATAAGATTAAACTTATGAATTGCTCACCAACCTTTGTGTTGACATGCTTTATTTTATGAAATGTTGCAGGTTTGCATCTTGGTTGATTTATGATTGTGAAGAAAACGACATCAAAGACCTTAGGATATTAGTAAAAATGAACAATATCAAATTTGCCATATTTTATGATATCTTGTTTATGGTTATTTTATGGATAATTGTTATGTGACATTTTCGATGTTGTGAAATGAAATGAGTTTATTAAATACTGTCACTTTAATTAATGTTATGTGCTTATGGACAATCGTTACACCTCGGCATGTTCCGCCGCCTTTGGTCGGGGTGTGACAGATTAGGCATAAAGCTTACATGGACATCACTTATGGACCTCTGATGCCCCTTATCTATTCTTAAGGCGTATTTGACTTTCCCCAGATCACCCCAATTTGACTCCAACCCCCTAGTACTTGATCAAAATACTTTTCTCTATACAAAATGATTTAAGCTTTAAGGTTGGACGTTGGACTTACATGCCCATCCGGACTTACAAGCCTTACATTCAGGATGTTTATGACTTATTTGAATGCCCCACCCCTGTAGTTCCCTGGGACCCATTTAAGCTTATAGAAAACAATTTTATGATAATTTTTTTAACACAAATGAAATATAATCTTTTTGGCGATCAAGACACTAACGGGCTCGTGTATGATTGGGTAATTGCTTTTCTACCTATCATTCAGAGAGATGTATCTAGGGACATACAAATATCTTCAAAATGACTCTCCACAATACGCTTAGCAGATTTAGTTTATATCACTTCGAACTTTTAATTATCATGGAAAGCTACCATACACATCAATGACTAATCAAAAGCCTTTTTAGCCTGATAACTTCACACGATAGGCACTCAAAATCACTCTATCTATCATTTCTCAAAGGTTGGATCAATTTTCATTTGAAAATACTTTAAGCTTCTGAAAAGCTTTTAGCTGAATAATAATATCACTTCCCAGATGATACCCCGAAGACGATTTAAACTCAATCACCCCAGCTGCCTTCAGTTTTCAGGTGAATGGCTATCCTATGTGTCTACAGGTAGACGATAGGACCAAACACATAATAAAATGTGTCTTCAAACTTTAGGCGGCCGACATAACTTTCAGTGAGGGAATTTAAAGGGATAGTTAAATCAAAACCAAACTTTGTTTTTTTTTATGAATGTTCAGTCGCCCCGGTCACTTTCAGTCCTAAGGTTAATGGCTATCCGTAGATTCAAACATTGATATCGGGACCAAACATATGAAATATGTTCGTTGAACTTGAATGGCCGGCATGATTTTAAGCAAAGGAACAAAATTTTTATTTTTAAATTTTTAATTAGACACATTTTTAATTAGATACACACACACACACTCTTTTTGTATTTTTCTTTTTCTCCCCCTAAATTTGTACAGAAATTATGAAATGAAGAAAAAAAATTTATGTACACAATTTACACCTCAAAAATACTCAGTCATCAAAACGCAGCATCTTAAGAAATCCCACAAGCACATTAAATCTAGCTATTCAGACCGGTTTTGTAAATAGATCTGCCACATTATTATCAGTGTGGGCCTGTTCAAGTTGAACCAGTTTCTGGTCGTAACAGTCACGAATAAAATGGACCTTGATGTCAATTGGCTTGGTTTTGGAATGCTGAACGGGATTTTTAACAATTGCAATAGCAGCATCATTATCACAAAATATGGGAGTGTTAAGAAATTCCAAACCGTAATCCAGCAATTGATGTTGCATCTAGATAACTGTGAACAGCAAGCTGACGCAGCAACATACTCCGCCTCGGCAGTCGAAGTGGACACCGTTTGTTGTTTCTTGCACTGCCATGGAATGAGACGATCTCCTAGAAACTGGCAGCCGGCATATGTGGATTTTCTGTCAATGTCATCCACCATAATTGCTATCAGCAAAAGCATAAAGATCAAATTATGAGTTTTTGGGATACCAAAGACCTAACTTCGGTTGTCCATTCAGATATCTAAATATACGTTTAACAGCAATTAAATGAGAGATTTAGGATTAGCCTGGAAGCGAGCACATTGACAGACTGCAAACATGATATCTGGACGACCGGCGGTGAGATACATCAGAGACCCGATCATCGATCGATAGTACGTTTGATCTATGGGACTCCCTTCAGGATCAGACGTCAGAAGAGGCCTTTCTGCCATTGGAGTGGCGGCACTCTTGGAATCTTGAAATTCAAATTTTGCAAGCATATCTTCAACATACTTTCCTTGATGCAGCAAAATTCCATCCAGAAGTTGTCGTACTATGTGAGTACGAAGTGCTGGCAACGTATTCATTCGGAATGACATCGGGGAACAAAGTGCTCCCGAAGATTTGACGAATAGGACTCTCCCCCTCAACTGCTGAATCATTTACTGAAGAGTTTGGAATATGCACGGTTTCTGTAACTTCTTTCGACTGGCTAACGGACGTAGGTGGTTTGTCATCAAGTGGTTCTGCGACATCATCATCCAACAGAGGAGATATGTGAGATACTGCATGTGAACCTTCTCTCTCAGTATTTGCAGTGGCACCACCTGAAGTTTCTATGTTGATTACCGGAACTACATTGAATGGCTTGAAGAGTTCACTGTAGTCGAACAACCAGTCCGGAGTAACTCGTGCATCAGTCTCGTTTTCTTCCAACCAACGAACATCATAGGATTCAAGAATCTGTTTAGTTGATTTATTATAGACTCTGTAGGCGGTGTGACCAGCATACCCAACAAAGTAACAATCATCAGCTTTGGCACCAAACTTCGGAGTAGACTCAAGATTCAGTAGAGTACACGGACAACCGAAGGCTCTGAAGTGTGCAACAGTAGGCTTATGACCATAAACGATCTCATACGGAGTTTTCATTTTTGATTTGTTGATTATCACCCGATTCTGAACATAGCACGCCGTGTTGATGGCTTCAGCCCAGAAGAACAGAGGCATTTTAGAGTCACATAACATGGTCCTTGCTGCCTCGATAAGAGTCCTGTTTCTCCTTTCAGCCACATCATTCTGTTGTGGTGTCCGAGCTGAGCTGTACTGACGAAGCACCCCCTTTTCTGAACAAAAATAATTCAATGAAGAATTCTTGAACTCCGTACCATTTTCACAACGAATTCCTTTCAGCTTCAGATTCAGCTGATTTTCCATCAGCACCACGAACCTCTTGATCAGCTCTGCAGTTTCACTCTTATTTGACAAGAAAAATACCCAAGTAAAACGTGAGTAATCATCAGTGATAACCAAACGTGAGTAATCATAAGAGCTACGAGAAAGACTTAAGACATGAACTTGACCAAAAAGATCCATATGCAATAGCTGAAAAATTGATGAAATAGTATTAATCAGTTTTGGCTTATGAGATTTTCGATGATGTTTGCCCAGAGCACAAGCCACACAATTTTCAATGGTAACAAAATATTTAACGGGTAATCCACGTACCAAATCATTTTTAGCAAGACGATTCAGATTTTTCATATTAGCATGACCTAGACGACGATGCCAAAGCATTGCATTATGTTCAGACACTTTTGAGAACAAACAGGTTATTTCATCAGGAACATTTTTGTTCATGTTGATCACGTAAGCATTATCTTTTCTTTGTGATCGAACAAGAATCCAGTCTTCAGGTATAATGATACCCGGTTTCAAAATCAAACACTCTCTTTTAGTAAAATGAGTTGAAAACCCTTTATCACAGATTTGTGACACGCTCAACAAACTATGCTTCAGCTCTGGAACAAAATTAACATTCTCAAATTTCAGAACACCGTTACTTACAGTACCCTTCTGTGTGATCTTCCCTTTTTCTCCACCCGCAAAGGACACATACCCACAATTAAAAGTTTGAATATCGTGTAGCTGGGAAATGTCTCCTGTCATGTGCTTGGAACAGCCACTATCAACATACCAAGGTATGATGATATTCCTCCATAGCTGCTCCTGCACAAAGTGTGGGATTAATTAGATTTTGGCACCCAATCCATAGTGACACTGGGTACTCCTGACTCGTCTACCCTGGTTACGGGCTGCCATGACATATCTTCTCGATTATCTAAAATGGAAGAAGAAACTTTCTTTACCGGAGACTTAGGCATCCATTTATATTTACCATTGAAAGATTTAATGTTGTTTGTACGAATGGATGGTTCAATCTCTGGTTTGCGTGTAGAGGGAACAAATGAATTTGTTCTCCCGACAGGCCGAGGCTTAGAAATCGAATTCGTTTTTTAAGTAGAAACATGGTTTCTATTCCTTTTACTAGACATGTTAGGCTTGGTCTGATGAGGACTAAACCTACCAGTTTTGTTCCTGTTCCAATCACCGTCAGAAGGATTTGCCTTGTGATACCAAAAATTTCGTCGATAGGTATCACGAGGCATAATTCCTCTAGTAAAATCCATAGTAAGGCACATATGGACGATGTGAACAGTTTCTAGCAATATGACTAGGAACCCCACAGTTAAAACAAGTTTGACGTTTTACATAAAAATCATTATGGTGAACCTTTTCTCTTGACCTATTGTGTGGGTCAGTACGTTTAGCTTGATATTTATCGTTTGACACATTGTTCGGTTCGACCCCCTTTAGTTCATTTGAGCATCCCTCTTTAATGAAGTTGGGTGGTGAGCAGTTTTTAGTTAAACTTTTATTTTTAGTTTTCTTATCAAAACCCACATCATCAGATTTCACAGTTTTAACAGAATCAACCACACAATTGTCTTTGCCCTTAACACCAGAGCCCACACAAACCGACGACATAACAAAATTCAAAACAGGCAGTTTTAAAGAAACATCAGAGTTAATGTCTTTATTAAACGAAACACAAAAGTCATCATCCTCATCAGTCCAATCATTAACAACTACTTTCTCTGCACATGAAGTAAACACGTTAGAATCGTTCACTCCTGAAGTGGATACATTTGTATTCACAAGATCAGACTTGTCATTCTTATCTTATTTACCGTACTTCATGCCCTGTACCTTTTCTTGTTGTTCTTTGGTGACAGGAAGTTGAACATAGTTGTTATTGTATGGTGGGGGTACCTGACTATAACCTATACCCCTACCTTCGTTTTCTTTCCACCATAGCTGATTATCAATCATTGAGCTAACTATTTTACTGGAACCCTCGAAAATTTTAAAATCAAGCTCAGCTCTTTCAAATTTAGCAGTTAAATTCAAAATTTCAATTTTGGAGGCTTCCAGTTTAAGTTTAGCGGTTAATTCAGCAATCTCCTGCTTGGCATCTAGATGGTGACAACACTTTATGCTGAATTCAGATTTAAGCTTTGAAAAATCCTTTTGATTTGCTTCAATTTTATCTAAAAAGGCTTTTTCATTTTTCTTAAGTTTAAAGTTTTCAGATTTCACTCTCTCCATATCTCTAAGCAAGTTATTATTGTGGAGTTTGTATAAATTAATTTTAGCAACACAATCTTGAGAGCATGGTTGAAAATTTACCTCAGATGAGCTGGAAGAAGTGAAGGCCATGAACGCAAATTGAAGTTCCCTGATCTGCTCCTCAGCAACATGTTCTTCCTCAGCATTCTCAACGTGAGCATAATTGGCAGTCTGATTGCCAATGTTGAGAGCAGCCATCTGATCATCCCAAGAAAATTGTTGAGCAACCAAACCTCTTTCACCATTTCCCGAGCTCCCCCCCAACTTCTCCTCTAACATTTCCCACTGGAACCAGCGCCCTTTCGGTGTTTCCATCCTTTGCTGGGTTGGTACATTCACGAGCAAAATGACCCGGCTCATGACAGTTGTAGCATCTCAGAGTATCCTTGTTAAAACCCACCTTCTGGTTGTTTGGTATATTTCAATTGTTCCTTCCCGTTCTCTTAGTGAACTTCTTGGCCCGAAACACTGCCATGGCGATTTGCCAAGAGATATCCATTTCTTCAACATCATCTGGATGGATTTGATCAAGCTCAGCAGCAACTACAGGTTGAACCAAATCTCCAGCCAGGAATGCATTGTAGCAGTTCATGAATCCCGCCATTAAAGCTATGTTCTCTTGAGTTTCCTTTGGGATAGAGGGAATCTGACTGGAATTCTGATTGGGAGCAGCACCAGATGATTGAGGTTGACCACTTTGAGCAGGTTTAGTGAAGAAAACTGGAGATGGTTGAGATGGGATGGAGGACGGTTGGCTCTGAGTGGACTTGAACATTTGGAAGTTTCCTTGAGGTGGAAGTTGCTGAGTGGCTTTAAACATAGACAAGCTGTCTTGTGAGATAAGGGCATTGTTGGAAGCGACGTTGTAACCAGCAGCACTGTAGGAGTTTGCATGGTTTATTGCACGTTACTTGTCATCCATGTCACATGCCTTAGTGGTAGCCATCATCTCAGAGATAGACATCCTGTTGAGATCTTTTGTCTTCTTGATAACCGCAACATTCATATACCAGCTTTTGGGCAATGAGTTCACCAACTTGTTGTTTATCTCAGATGTTTCCAGATAGATGCTTGCGGATCTCATCTCAGTCACAAGAGCTATGAATCTTTGAAGTTGTGTTTCCAACGATTCTCCCAACACATGATTGAACATATTGAATTTCTGTCGTAGCAAATCTTGGTGACTTCTCTTCATGTCTTCATTTCCTTCATACACTTCAATTAACGCCTCCCACAACTCCTTAGCAGATTGAAGTTCTCTAAAACTTAAAGCAATCTCAGGTGAGAGAGCCAAAGTTAAGGTTGATAGGGCCTTTTCATCCTCTTCAACTTTAGCAAGATCATTACCATCATACATTGCAACAGGCTTCACAACAACTTCAGTTGAATTCTCACGTTGATACGTGATGATTTGGGGTCCCCTAACTATGCTTCTCCAGATCTTAGCATCTTTCATCTTAACATACTTCTCGAATCGAAATTTCCACTCACTGAATCCCTCATGTGACAGTAGACGAGGCACACGAGTGGTCGTCCCCATTATGGAATCTTGTTCTTGATGGAGTGAAGCATTTGATGACACATTACTGTTGGTTAACTGTTCCATTTTATAAAAAATTTATTAATCAGGTCCAACTAGGTTCTCGGTTCGGTTTTGACCGAAAACAAGCTTCAACCGAATACTACAAATGTTGACCAAAAACTGCAAGATTTGACCGATAATCACCGAGAATACTATTTCTTGACCGAAGACACTGATGTTACGCCGAAAACCCTTGTTTAGAAGCCGAGAACTGCCAAAATCACCCGAGAACTGAATTATGGAATAAGATTAGCAACCAACTGAATTCCGTGAATTACGGGATTCAAATTTGTTTCCACATTAGCCAAATCTCTATCCAAAATAAATCTCTTTTCTTCCCCGATTGGTAAACTCGCCAGAGAATCACCAAACGAATAACTCTTGAATCCGTTAATATCACAATAACGAGCCTGAACCGTCACCGGCGACGGCGGCATTAGCTGCATCGGTGTCGCGGTAACGGTAATAGTAACAGTGGCGGCGATAAATGGGGTGAGACGGTGGGTGGAGGTGGAAGACGGTGACGGGGATGCAGGGGTGAGATAGTGGCTACTGGAGGTGGGTGGAAGTTGGACTGTGGTATTGGAAGGTTGGGTTGTGCCAGAGAAGGCGGTTTTCTTTGTCAGAGAAGACGGTGGCGGTGGTGGCTACCGGAGATTGGTAGTGAAGAAGGAGGAGGAGGAAGAGAAAGAAGAAGAAGGAGAGAGAAATAATTAAATATATATTTTTAGTTTTTTGTTTGTTTTATTTATTTATTAAAACATTTTTTTAATTTAATAGGTAAAATGACCAATTTGCCCTCATGTGCAAGACACATGACCTAACTTAAAGAAGATTTTTAACTGAGTTAGGCGAAAAGGACAAACACTAAAGGATTTTGAAACGTAAAGGACAAAAAAGATCAATTTTGAAGATCAGGGACAACGAGTGAAATTTGGGTGAAAGATAAAGGACAATTTCTGTAATTCTGTCTTGATTTTATTTATATCAGAAAATGATTTTTTTCAAAAAAAAATGAACCTAATAAAAACTAATAATAATAGTAACGCAAGTGCAAAAACGTACTTGAGAACGACCTATCTATTGGAAATTTAATTCTCAGTATCATTCGTATATATATATATATATATAATTGAAAGAATTTTGGTTATGAACCAATTTCAAAAAAGACTTTTCATACAATAATAGTTCTGAGCTACACCATGAAAATGATTTTTATAATTTTGAGGGGCTTCTCGACTTTGCCATAATGACAAAACATAAAAAAACACACTAATCTGTTCAATTTTGTGAATGGTTTGCTTCACTTGAGCATAATTTTGTATAACATGTTTCACACACTACATTTTAACCACCATTAAAGGAAAAATCTATGCTCACATAAATGCTTTAAATTTGATAAAATTTAGAAGCATTGATAGGGCTGGATGTAGCATGTCGAAAGTTTTCGCTGTCTTTTCTTAAATTTTAATAGTTGTGGAAAAAATAGTTAATTAGCCAAATCCCGAATCTTTTCATTATTTCCAAAAATGTCATTGAAAATAATTTCGAAACCTAAATCACGTTTAAAATTATAAATTTATTTTGTTTGACATTTTCAAATCAAAACTTTGAACCCGTAACAAATTTGATGATAAATCTATTTGCATTATCAAACTTTTAAAAATACTCATATTACCCCTTTTTGACCCGTAACAAATTTTGAGCCAAATATAGTTAACTTGTATCACACAATCTATTTAACAACTTTTGACCCATAATAATTAAAATTAAGTTCCATTAAAAACCTGAAACTATCATTGATAAAAAAACCGAGAAACTGACTATGATAAACTTTATTATATATGAAAGTGAATGGTATATTTTTACATTTTAACATATATATAGTTTAGTAAATTAACTGAAAAAAAATGGATAGCTTTAAAGCATATATTTATAATTTATAAGAATATTTATTTTTATAAAAATGTATAGTATATATAATAAAATAGAGTTTAAAGGAAAGTGAATAATTTAATCATGTTATAGATATAATATAAATGGAATATAAAAGAAAAGAGAATAATTATTGATTTATAACATAGTTATTAGTTTGAAGAGAAAAAAGTTATGAGATTTAACCACAAACTGATATATGTCCACATTTATTTTACTTTATTAAAATGGGTAGATTTGATCCCCCGCGTTGCGGGGGGTGTGTAAAATTGTTTGTTCACATATCCACCTTACTCAAAAGCATGAAGGCGTAACCACCACCATCGTCCTCAGTCACCATCTCCTCTCGTGTGACAAGTAATTTTCATTAACCATTAAGAAAACCGAATGAAAAAGTAGACGTAAAACGTTATACCATGCACGATGTGTCATATTGACAAATAACATAAAAAAAATTTATATAAGTGTAGCACGACATTTTTTAGAGACACCAAAGTAAAATAAAAAACAATATGAAAGAATATAAAAAAAACTAAATTTATTATAGTTTATAAACTGTAGCAACTCTTATAAAGTTCAAGGACAACTACATGAATTTGATAAAAACTATTATGAGTTATTTGAACATTTGTATTTAAAAACAACACACAAAAACCATCCCATCAAAGGGTCGAACTTGAGACCTACAACTTCACACCCAACCACTGTGTTTTTATATATATATTAATTAAAGTCACTTATGTTGAAAAAACAATAATAATTAAAGTTAGCAGAGATAATGATGTACAAAAGATGAATCAAAGGTTACAACACGATGATACACAACTCTCCCAGAATTGTATATATATACATTAACGCTTAAATAAAATAGTTAAACTAGAGACTAACTAAAAATAAAATGAAAAAAAGGACCATGAAACTTTGTGAGCATGCATGCGTTACGTCAATGTTTCGACTCTTGTAACAACACAACTCTCCCAGAATTGTATATATATAAATTAACGCTGAAATAAATAGTTAAACTAGAGACTACCTAAAAATAAAAAGAAAAAAAGAAAAAAAAGGACCATGAAACTTTGTGAGCATAGGGCTGTAAACGAACCGAACGAACACGAATAAGGCCTTGTTCATGTTCGTTCGTTAAGAAAATAACGTGTTAACGAACACTTACCGAACGAAATTTTATGTTCGTGTTCGTTCATTAAGGAAATTAATGTGTTCACGAACAGTTCACGAACACAAATGAACACAAATAAAATCGGCAGAGCCTATAGATTGAGACCGATATATTCATCAATGTGAATAATGAGAGCCTGTAAACGAATTGAATGAGCACGAACAAGGGCATGCCCGTGTTCGTTCATTTAACTTTAAAAGAATACGAACACTTAATCGAGCAAATATTTATGTTCATGTTCATTTATTTAAAAGGGACATTTCTGTCCGTTTGTTTAAAATCTAAACGAACATAACTGAAAAAAGATAAACAAACATACATGAACAAATGTAAATGAACACAAACAAACATAAACGAACTTAAATGAACACAAATTAACAAATATAAAACCATGAAGCAGATGACCTATCTAAATAATATTTAATTATTTATATTAATACATAAACGAACATAAATAAACAGACATAAACGAACATAGTAAACTAACATAAACGGATGTTCATGAACATAAATGAACAAATTTTTTGTTAAACGAACACAAATTTTTTGTTCATGTTCGTTCGTTTATTAAATAAACGAACATAAACGAACTTCCCGTCAAACGGTTCACGAATAGTTCACCAAACGTTCGGTTCGTTTACAGGCCTAGTGAGCATGCATGCGTTACGCCAATGTTTCAACTCTTGTAACAACACAACTAGTGTCAAGTGGCGGCATTAGGGTAAGAAGGTTCCTTGAGGACGCTAAGAGGACCCAAGAACCAGGAGTTATACCCTTGAGGGTTCCAAATCGGGGTCGGCCGCAAGTCGATAGTCGTTGAAGCGATACCTGTTGACTGTGAGGGAGACTACCATCGACCAACCTTAGGAGGGAGACTACTGCCCCTGAGGGGCTTGTTGCTACAAAATCTATTTGTTTTGGTAAATACGCTCTTCAGGCGATTGGGTAGTGCTTGGTATAAAAGAATGGAGGTTGGAATAAAATGGATCATTCAAAGGAATGAGATTAAACATTTTTGGTTGTCATGCATCAATGAAATTGATCATTCAAAATTAATGTAATTCTTTCCATTTATAGATTTTTTTCATTCATTAAGGTAAGGTGTCTTTTTTTCATTCCTTCAAAGAATGGAACGAAAAAAGTAATCTATAATAATAATAATAATAATAAATAATATAATTATTATTTTATTATCAATACATTTTTCTATTACAATATAATTCTTATTCATTATTTTAATTATTATTTTATTATCGATGCTACTTTTATATTATAATAGAACTATTATTGTTATAATTATAATTATAATTTCATTTATATTAATATATCATGGTTATGTTATTTCCTCTATTAATGGATGAAAAAAGTATGTGTGTGTAGTTTACTATTTAAAAAAAATATAAAGTGATGATTAAGTTCATTCATATATGATAATCAAACAAGACAATAATATGATAATTATCTATTTTATTCCTTTGTTCATTTCTACCAAACAGACCCTTGAACCCGCTTGGATCCCATCTAGATAAATAGAAGCAGGCCGACGAACAATGACACGAAATGCACGTCACGGTGGAAAAATATGAGTCTGTATATTTTCAAATAAACCAGTTATAGTGTCGCCACTAAATCATACCGATTTAAAAAGGAAAAAAAAACTATTTTGTAATTACTAAATCTTAAAAAAATGACATTTATTGGGAAGCTATTGTTCAACCGTAATAGTGACCCACAAAGCCCAAAACCCACTCACAATCGCAACTCGGTCAAGTCTTCCCCAACGTAGTCTTTACCACTCATATCCCCTCCACGTAGCATGACACATTCTCCACCAATCACACTCCGCCACGTACCACCCTCCTCCAATTCCCACCACTAGATCTTCCACGCTGGCACCTGTACCCCTAATCTCACCGTCCGTTCTTCGTGGCCTTCACTTACTCCCACTATACAAACACTCTCACCAGATTTCATTTCAAAACCAAATCTCGCATTAATATTAATATTATTGAGTGCAGATCGCAATGAGGAAGTGGACTCTTCCGTCCGTCTTGTTTCTGATATGTCTTCTGTTTCTTCTTCCGGATCACGGTACGGACCTAGGGTTTTACCGTTCAATTTGTTACGTTTATTTGATTAGTGGTTTAATTATTATAATAATAATTATTATTATTGGTGATTGAATGATGCGTTCTGCTTACAGTTTCATGATCTGTGTTTGTTTGATTGTAAATTAATTAGCTTTATGATGTTATTCTTATACTTAAATAGTAAAGTTATGGATAATGGATCTCTGCTGCTATATAGGTTTTATTATCATAGTTATGTTAGGGCTAGTATTGGCTATAAGTTGTTATTTTATAGCTAAGCTTCAATTTAGAGATAAAACACAAATTAGCTTCAGGTTATAGGCAAAAAAAACTCATTTTACTTTCAGGTTATAGAAAATAAACTACAATTTAGCTTCAAGTGATAGTGAAAAGACACTATTTCTCTTCAAATAATAGAGAAAAAAACACAGTTTAGTTTTAGATTATTGAATAACACAATTTAGCTTCAAATAATAGAGAAAAAAACACAGTTTAGATTTAGATTATTGAAAAACACAATTTAGCTTCAAATTATAGTATAAACTCGCAGTTTAGCTTCAAATATAGAAAAAAAACACAGTTTAGCTTCAAGCTACAGGAAAAAAATAATAATTTAGCTTAAAGTTATAGGAATAAATGCAATTTAGGCAATCGATTTGCTCACATTTTCTTAGATATTTGAGGATAGGTGAAGAGGTTGATGATGAGTTTAACTTAATGATTTAGTATTGTTTTTTTAACTTAACTCTTGAATGTTGTGTGATGATGTGTTTTGGTTATGCTTTATAGGTCGAAAGTTGCATGCCAACGCAGAGGCTGATTCAGATGAACTAGTGGATCCACCAAAGGTTGAAGAAAAGCTTGGCGCTGTTCCACATGGTTTATCCACTGATTCTGATGTTGCCAAGAGGTTTGTTATACTTTTTTGTATAGTTTCAGATGTACCTAAATTAATTTATTGGTCATGTAGTGTTTCTGACCATGCTGCCTAACTGTTGATCTTAAAAGATAACATACAATTGAAATATATAGCATTGCTTGTTTGTTTAAATTCATTTAAATAGCTTTAAGAGGTTTCATTGTAATTGTTCAGGGAAGCTGAGTCAATGACCAGGAAGAATCTTCGCAGCAATGCTGAGAAGTTTGAGTTCCAGGCTGAAGTATCTCGGCTTATGGACATCCTTATCAACTCTCTTTACAGCAACAAGGACATTTTCTTGAGGGAATTGATATCCAATGCATCTGATGTATGTCTTTTAACTTAAATTTTCTATTGAATGGAGCCCAATTAAGTGTGATTTTACATTTTTCTTACTCTTTCTTTGCATATTATAACTTTCAGGCTTTGGACAAAATTAGATTCCTTTCTCTAACTGATAAGGAGGTACTCGGTGAAGGTGATGACACCAAGCTTGAGATCCAGGTTTGTATATAGCTGACTAGATGCAGTTTAAGCATTGTTAGTGAGTTCTGAAATCTAATCTAATTTGGGTTTGTAATTTGATGATTTGCAGATTAAGCTAGACAAAGAAAATAAGATTCTTTCTATTCGGGATAGAGGTGTTGGTATGACAAAGGAGGATTTGATCAAGAATTTGGGAACAATTGCCAAGTCTGGAACTTCAGGTATTATTTTGTCTAAAGATTAGACAAAAAGAACATTACTTTTTTGTTAGTTAAACAGTGTTAACAATCTTTCTTTTCTTGTATCTAGCTTTTGTGGAGAAGATGCAGACAGGTGGAGATCTTAACCTCATTGGTCAGTTTGGTGTTGGGTTTTACTCTGTATATCTTGTTGCCGACTATGTGGAAGTAATCAGCAAACACAACGATGCCAAACAGTATGTTTTCATTGCGTCATTTCTACATGAGTCGGTTATAACTTTGACTAATTTACTATTTAATAACTTTTAGGTATGTTTGGGAGTCGAAGGCTGATGGGGCTTTTGCAATTTCTGAAGATACTTACAACGAGCCACTTGGTCGTGGTACTGAAATTAGATTGCACCTTAGAGAAGAAGCTGGAGAGTATCTTGAAGAGTCGAAATTGAAGGAATTGGTCAAAAAGTATTCTGAATTTATTAATTTCCCAATTTACATCTGGGCCACCAAAGAAGTTGATGTTGAAGTCCCTGCTGAAGATGACGAGTCCGGTGACGAGGAAGAAAAACGTAAGCTCGAAACTTGTAGAACTTGTTATATTGCACTTTAAACATCATCTTATCTAACATTTTTAATCAATTTAAGCAGCTGAATCAACTGAAGGTGAAGAGAAGGAAGATGATGAAGACAAAGAAGAAGATGAAGAAAAACCGAAAACCAAAACCGTGAAAGAAAAAACTTATGAATGGGAGCGTTTGAATGATGTTAAAGCTATATGGTTGAGAAGCCCAAAGGAAGTGACAGAGGAAGAATACACAAAGTTCTATCACTCTCTTGCTAAGGTGAAATGAAAAGTCTAAATCCCATAATTTCAATTTTCAATTTCAAATCCCATATTCATGTTATATTTTTGCTGACTTGTTTCTCTGTATTTCAGGATTTTGGTGATGAAAAACCAATGGCATGGAGTCACTTCAATGCTGAAGGTGATGTTGAGTTCAAGGCGGTTCTATTTGTGCCACCAAAAGCTCCTGCTGATTTATATGAAAGTTACTACAATTCCAACAAATCAAACCTTAAACTATATGTTAGAAGAGTGTTTATTTCAGATGAATTTGATGAGCTTTTGCCTAAGTATCTATCGTTCTTGCTGGTAATGTGTTTCTGCCTATCATTTTATGCTAGCAGTATATTATTAGTTAACTACTGTTAGTAATACATGGCCACTAACAACTGTTTATTGTTTGTTATATTAGGGTCTTGTTGATTCTGACACCTTACCACTTAATGTATCAAGAGAAATGCTTCAACAACACGGCAGCTTGAAGACTATCAAAAAGAAACTTATCAGGAAAGCACTTGATATGATTCGCAAGCTTGCTGAAGAGGACCCAGATGAAATTCATGACAAAGAAAAGAAAGGTAAGCCTGAAGCTAAGTTTTCTCATATTAAATATATATTTATATTTTTATTTCTTGATTTTGATATTTAAGTTTTGTGTTGCAGAGGTGGAAGAATCAAAGGAGAATGATGAGAAGAGAGGCCAGTATGCTATGTTCTGGAATGAATTTGGCAAGTCGATTAAACTTGGTATCATTGAGGATGCAGCAAACAGGAACCGTTTGGCTAAACTTCTTAGATTTGAGACGTATGGTTTCTCATTTTTCTATCTTTTTTTCACATGGTTATGTATTTACATTCATGATATCTGATTTCTTTTTTCTTTAATTAATATTGCAGCACAACATCCGATGGCAAACTAACATCACTTGATCAATACATCTCGAGAATGAAATCCGGTCAAAAGGATATCTTTTACATCACCGGAACCAACAAAGAACAGCTCGAGAAATCCCCGTTCCTCGAGAGACTTCGAAAGAAAAATCTTGAGGTATAACGTTTCTTCTATCATATCTTATAATCAAATTATATTACATATATATGCAAGTTACATAATTTAAATAAATTGCTATTGTAGGTGATATTTTTCACTGATCCTGTGGATGAGTACTTGATGCAATACTTGATGGATTACGAAGACAAGAAGTTCCAAAATGTATCAAAGGAGGGTTTGAAGCTAGGAAAAGATTCTAAAGACAAAGAACTTAAGGAATCTTTCAAGGAACTAACCAAATGGTGGAAGGAAACTCTTGCCAGCGAGAACGTTGACGATGTTAAGATTAGCAACCGTTTGGCCGACACCCCTTGTGTGGTGGTTACCTCCAAATATGGATGGAGTGCTAATATGGAAAGAATCATGCAATCTCAAACTCTATCAGATGCTAGTAAACAAGCGTATATGCGTGGTAAACGAGTGCTTGAGATCAATGCAAGACATCCGATTATTAAAGAGCTCCGTGAGCGAGTCGTGAAGAATCCCGAGGTAAACAATTGTATTGGTTATCATAGTTTTAGTTTCATAAAAAAACCAACATACTTGTTTATTTTGCATGAAAAGTCCCTAAACTTGGTTTTGGTTTTGGTTTTGGTTTTTAAAGCCCTTAATTTTATCTTTAATTTACGAGCATGTTTGTGTTTATTCATTTAAAGTTTTAACCGATAAAAGGACCAAACATGTTTGTGTTCCTTTGTGCTAAGGACTGAAATGATTTTGGGTTTTTAACTTCACAATTGATGTATGTATTTCAGGATGCAAGTGTAAAGACAACCGCCCAACTTATGTACCAAACAGCATTGATGGAGAGTGGATTCAATTTACCGGATCCTAAGGACTTCGCATCACGTATATACGATTCTGTGAAAGCAAGTTTGAGCATTAACCTCGATGCTGCTGTTGAGGAGGAAGATGAAGTTGAAGAAGCCCCCGAGGCTGAGAACACAAGCAGCCAGAAGGAAGAAGCTGATTCTACACCCACAGAAGAAGAAGAGGATTCCAAGGATGAGTTATAGGTTTTTTATTAGCGAGTTGACTCGTTAGGTTTTATTGTCAGAAGATGATATGAATTTGTGTACTGTTTTTGCCATTGGCTTGGAAAATGTACTACATACATTGTTAGCAGGAGTTGTGTTTGGGTAATTTTCCATCTTAGTTATTAGATTGCTTGTTGTATTGTTTCGATGCTGCTCTTGTTCTTAGTATGTTGAAAGATGTGTGAGATCTTTACAACCTAAAACTTAGTATTCAAACTGTCTTCAATACATTTCGCCCCTAGCTCCACCTGTAGCTCAACTTGGTCGCTAGATTACTTACAAGTTACAACATGTGAAGAATGGTAATTTTTAGGTTCTGAGGTTGAGGTATTCATAAGCGGTGCTGGTAGCGAACCAGAAACCAATGAAAGCCTATTAGTTATCTGTGTTCTCTATAAGTAGAGGTGCACAAATCGGGTTCAACTGGAAAACCCGAACCGGTTTGAAACCGGTTTTTTCACACCGGGTTGTAAAATGGCACCGGTTCCAATCAAGAACCGGTTCGGTTCCCGACCCGAACCGATGCCCAGATATGCTAACTTTTAAGAACCGGGTAGGGTATGAACCGGAACCGGTTTTTTTTGAAATTTAAATATCATAGCCGTTAGGAACCGGTTCCAACGGCTATATAGCCGTTTTTGACCGTTGGAACCGGTTTTTTAACTATAAATAGGTTATTTTTTTACTCTAAATAGCAAGGTTTGTTTGTGTACTTGTTAAACCACTTCCAAAACTATAAAACACACTCCAAACCACAATTAACCTTAAACCGACAACAAATGGCAACTAATGATGACGTTGTTATGGTGATCGAAACAACAAGATGCCCCGATGTTTGGGTTCATTATGATTTGTGTCTCATGACCGACTCACATGAGTTGGCATGTTGCAAATATTGCTCGAAGTTTCTTAAAGCAGGGTCCAACTCGACATTACGAAAACATACGAATAAGTATTGTCGAGAGAAAAGAAGTTTGGAAGCTAAAAAAACGGAAGTGGGAGAGTCGTCCGGCTCTACAACCCAAAAATAAGTATTCCCGGATTAAAACGACGGACTTTGTTTTTTATGTTTTAGTTGTTATGTTTAGTATCGTTTATGTTTTAATAATGTTTGTAATAGTTATTTTTTAAATAAATAAAATGTTCGTCGTTATTAAAAAAGTAACAAAAATTAATCATGAGTAACAAAAGTAATTATAATAAAACAAATCAAAACTAAATATTAGTTGAACAAGTTACAAATAATTTTACCAAAACAAATAATTACAACTCTTCTTCGTCTTCATTCTCGTCTTCACCCTCGTCTTCGTTATCGGAAGAAACCTCGTCCTCCGCCTCCTCATCATGAATATGACGCTCTATTGGTATTTCGTCTTCAAAGTTAGCCTTGTGTTGTACACGATCCACCGCATCCAAATGGTCCTTTAGGCAAATGAAAACCTCTAGAGACTCGGGAGTTAGTTTTGTTCTTCGCATAGATAACACCCTCCCACTAAGAGAAAAAACCGATTCGGAAGCAACTGTTGAGGCTTGTACGGCAAGCAAATCACGAGCCATGGCGGATAGAATGGGAAATTCGTTTTGTTTACCTTTCCATCAAGCCAACAAATCAATATTGCGAATTTCGTCGACCGTTGCGCCCTCAACATAGTTTGCTCCACTATATCGACCAAGTTCGCTACTTGGTGTGTTTCCTCTTTGCCTCTTAGATGCCGATTCACGAATCCCATTCATCAAGTTTATAAGTGGGTCATTGCACGGCCTACTAGTTGTTGTTTTTTTCACAAAAGACGATCTCGTGCTTGGACCATACATTTGAAAATAATGGTCATAAAGGTCTTGAAGGTTTTTGTTGAACTTGTCCTTCGCTTCCGTCGACAACTTCGGGTCAATCTCGTGCATACCTAAGTTGTCGAATATTTCCTCAATCGTTGTTTCAACCCCATTAACATTCCAATAGGGGTTTAATGCGGCGGCACAAGTAAAGACCGGCGGTATGTTTTCAAAATATTTTATGAACTTTTCTTTCATCACCGCAACAATATTTTCGAAGAGTTTGTTCTTCTCCGCAAAGCTTTTAAAAACACAAGACATATAGTACAATTCTTGCAAAACCCAAAAACTAGTAGGGTAATAGACTCCCGATAATTTTGTTGTTGACTTTTTGAACACGTCAAGAAACTCCAACAAATAACCGACTTGGACCCAAACACTTTCCGGAAACATATCGGCCTCGCGTTCTTCAACAAGATTGTTATGAAAAGCTTGTAAAGTTTGGCGTTGGGCAAAAGCACACTTTAACATATGACAAGTTGAGTTCCAACGGGTTGGAACGTCCCAATTCGGCCCCAAATACTTTCTTTCAACCGACTTGCAATAGTTCTTATATTCAAGATGTCTTCTTTTACCACTTTTGAAGACATCTTGTAACATAAGTCTAAAGTATTTTAAATCATCACAAATGTTTTCATTGTCAAGACCTATTTGAACAACCAAGTTGATGATATGTGCAACACATCGGACATGAAAAAAATCCCCGAAACAAGGTGGTGAATATTTAATGATAAATTTTTCAGCCGCCTTAGTATTGTTTGAAGCGTTGTCAAACGAAATCGAAAATATTTTATTTCTCAAGTTGTAAGTCGTTATAACTTCATCAAGTAATTCAAACAATTTTTCGCGGTATGTGGGAACGGGAAGTTTTCAAAAGCGATGGTGCGTTTCATCAATTGCCATGTCACCGGATCAACCCAATGAGCGGTGACACATATGTATGATTCGGGCAACCCGTGTGGTGCCGACCAAACATCGGTAGTTAAACTAACCATGGCTTCTAAAGAATGAAAAGACTCGATTAACTCTTTTTTAGCACACTCCCACAACCTGATACAATGACGTCTTAAGGTAGTACGACTTACATGTGTGTATCTCGGTTGTAGAGTTTCGCGAATCAACGACGTCAACTCCGGGTCATCAAAGTGGTTAAACGGCAAACTTCGTTGAATAACGAACTTTGCCATTCTATCTTGAACTTGAGTCGTGTTGTAACGAAATAGTGTACCATCTTTACCCAAGTCAATTTGATCGGTCGCGCCAATCCCTTTCAACGCCTTGCAATATGGCTTCTCGATGTGCTTTCTCAAAGTAGAGTTGGAATCGTGCTTTAATATTGAACCACATAGTTTGCAACGAGCCTTTTGATAACCTTCGTCATCCACAATCAAATCCCAATTCTTCCATATGTCTTGGTTGCGGTTATGGTTGACTACCGTAACAACCCTTGGGTCCTCCGTAACAGGAACGGGGGCAACAAAAACACTCTTCTTAGCCTTCTTGTTAGTTTTTTTGATGGGTGCCATAATAATATTTAGTTGGATGGTCGGGTAACGGAACGGGTTTGCTAAAGGAGTAGTATTTTAGTTTGTTTTTGAGTTTGGTGGTGAAATTAGTGGTGGAAAACAAGTTATATATAGGTTTGGGCATCAAAAACCGGTTCCAACGGCTATATTACCGTTGGAACCGGTTCCAACGGATCTATTGTCTCTCGAAAACCGGTTCCAACGGCTATATTACCGTTGGAACCGGTTCCAACGACTAATTGGTGGCTAAAAAACCGGTTCCAACGGCTATATTACCGTTGGAACCGGTTCCAACGGCTACTTTGACTTTTGTTTGACTATTCAAAAAAAACCCGCCGGAACCGGTTTTTCCGGGTACGAACCGAACCGGTTACAATTAAGAACCGGGTAGGAACCGGGTTGGAACTGATACTAACATACAAATATGAGAACCGGGTACGATTTTCGGGTACAAAAATACCCAAACCGGGTATTGTACCAACCGGGTTGGAACTGGAACCGGTTCCGGTTCGGTTCCACCAGTTAGGTTCCGGAACCGGTTTTTTTGTGCACGTCTATCTACAAGGGTCCATGGAGTGCTCTTTTGTTGTGATATGATTTTAGCACAGCTAGAAGATAATCGAATATGTAATTAACCGGTTGGTTTCTATTGATTAACACTGTATTTTCGGGTTTAAAATACAAAGAAAAAAAATAATAAGATTGGATAGGGGAAAAAAGGAAAAGAAATTACATATTTAAAAGACATTCTCGAGTTAAAATAAAAGAATAAAAAAGAAATTGTTAATCACATTCTTGAGTTAGATATGAAGGAAAAGATAGAAAAATAAATTGTAACTTTACAATCATGTCCTTATTATTGAGTTAGATAGGAAGGAAAATGTATGGTAAATTAGTAATATTGTACATGACTATAAACTTTCCTTTAGAATCAGATCATACTTGGCTGGAAAGTTTTGGAGGGAAAAAACTGTAACTTTTCTTTCCATTCTCTTTCTTTTCTTTTAATGAAAAAACTTAAGAATGAAAAAAGAAAATTTTTCTTATCTTTTCTTTTCCAAACCCTTAAATAAAAAACCCAAGAATGCAATGTAAGTGTAAGGTTACACTGAGAATTCAATAATAAAAGACAGAAACAACCAAGAACAACAGTTATGGAGATGGGAGATCAGAGGAGTTTAGAGTAGGAGATGGGAGAAGAAGCCACACATAATTCATTCATATTCGTTCTTTTCACTTCTACATTCATCCGCTTCAATATATTGTCAGATCTTTTACTTTGTTGGACTGCCTTTACTGGGCTAATTTGGGCTCGGGTCCAGTTCATAACATCTTTGGTGACTTTCATTCGGGTGGAAATTTTAATCAGTACCGTTGGGTGACAACCCGCGACTCTTTTGATATAACCAAAAGAACTTCACGAACATAACAAACTTACATGGAGAAGAGACTCCTCTTGACTCACACTAAACAATAACCTAGACCTTTATTTATAGATTTACTAAACTTGCTCTCTAAGCCTAACCTAACTTGAAAAACAAGACAAACTTATTCTAGAAAATCCATATTAAAATATACTTAACAAAACAAACCCTCAACTTTATTGATAATTTAAGATTAACCTTCAGTGTATGCCTCTAGTTTTAACTAGAGAAGACATTGTATTGCTATTATTGGTGATAGTGGATTTGAAGCGGCCCTAGTAGTCCCGTCGTCTTGAGAGGTTTTCCATACTAAAATTTTGTATCTCTTGTTACGTTTAAATTATACCCTATTCGTTTATATCCTCATTGGTTCATTCGGGTCGGGAAAAAATTTAACCCAACGAAGATTATTTCGCATTTTTTGTTTACCGTTCGTAGCTAGGTTGCCATTTTTCCCACAATAATATGTAGATTAAAATGACGGTAGATATGAAAACATATAGTCCACGTAAATTTGTATTATGCGCTACTTGCGTGTGTATGTATTTGTTCAATTATGTGAATCAGGTTGATTATAAATTGAATAAAGTACATGAATGGTTCATGTGGTTTGCCAAGATTTCACTTTTGGTTACAAACTTTGGGAAATTATACCAACGGTCCAAACTTTTGCAAGAGGTAACAAGTTTAGTCCTTAACATGGATGGAGGTAAAATTATTCCGTTAAGTTGGGTTAAATTGACTTATAATAGACATCACTTCACCATACACATGATAAACTTGTAACATTAGTTTCTATCCTATCATGAAAGGAAAATGATTACATGTGAATACAAGTTGATACACAATCGTGTGACGTGTAAGATATGATCATATATATAAAGTTGCTCTAGTATGAGTCATAATATATGTGACATATGAATTTTGTGTTTTTATCTTATTAACACGAGTGATGATTCTCATCCACATACGATATCAAATTATCAACAGTGGCCCAATTGGTGACACTTGCAATACTATCTATACTGTCCTTCTGGAACGGTTGAAACTTTCAAGATTTTATTTATTTTTATTTTTTGTGTGGGTAAATAATGTGATATTATTGAGGCAATTAGAAGGTTTTTAGGATGGTATATCTAATAGATTTGTGTGAATTGAAATAATATTTTAAATTAATTATTTTATAGTAAAACAAGGGACATGATCCTCATACACCATCCCAAGCTGACTTGACATGCTTATACGGCTCGTATAGGTCTATACGGTCCGTATAGGCTACACTTGACTGACAATTGTATGGAGGGGAACAAAAAAAAAACAGTTTTTTGCAGCCTATACGACCGTATAGACCTATACGAGCTGTACAAGCATTTAATTGCTCGTATAGCACCTGGTACACCATAAAACCTCTATACGGACCGTATAGGTCTATACGACCACCATATAGAAAACTTATTTTTATATATGTGGACCAGATGTTTATCAGTATGCTGTTTTGGCAAATGTTGTGTTGTTTGCTTAATTGTTAATTAATTATTGTGTATATAATATAATCTTAAAGGAAGGTTCTCGAGGTACAACTACAAATTACTTAGCCAAACATTTTATGTAAATTTAATAGACAATTTATTCTATTATATTATTCAGTCTTTTAATATAAAACATAATTCTATATAAGTGAAACAAAACATGAAAAGAGTTGAAAAAGAGAGCGGCTAAAATTGCTAAAAAATTATGGTGCAAGTCCGGATGATGGCTTCATAAATATAGGATGTTAAAGTCATAAATCACATAAAAATATAGTCATCCAAATTTGTGTACAAAAAATTGCATATATGGCCCGTATAGCCCTATACGGCCAATATAGCCTATACAGCCAATATATGCCTATACGAGGCACTACAAACAATGACCGACAACGTCCGACACAAACTGACATGACTCAGGTTTTATATGGCCCGTATAACCCTATACGAGCCGTATGGACAAAAAATGATGCATGAGGATCTAAAATGTTGTATGAGGATCCTAAGCCTAAAATAATCGCATAATCAATTTAATTCACAGTTTATAGGTTATTTAAAATCAAACTAATAAGATAGTTAGTTTGTAAATTGTAAATATAATCCCAAACATTCCAAAAACTATTTGAACTACCCGGCCATATTTCTATTACATTGCTCCCAGTGGGTTGTCTCTGAGATTTTTAGTGTTTAATATGAGTATCATTTTTGCTTATCAAAACGGATTGCCCATTACTGATTTACCTCATTACTAGACCTAGGCCCGATAACATTTTATTAAATTTTTTAATGTTTAATAGACTTGTTCAAATTTTTGGTCCTTATGATTTCTTATCAACAATTTTCAGCTCGTTTTAAAAAAGATTTCAGGCTTTTATCGAGACGTGCTCTAAACAACGGCCGAGCCCTGTAACTGAGACGGATGTGCTTCAACTCAACAAGAAGGTTCATTTTGTCTTGTAAAATTGTATCTGGCCGACATGTCACATGATCGACATCCAATTAATTAATTTTAAAAACTAAGAGCTGTTGATATTATAGTGGTCCCATGGGCCTCATCTATTATTTGACCATTTATTAGCCTCGTATAGTAAGATACGTCCATTTAGATGCAACTTGGTTATTGTTGGAGAATTTGTTTTTATCACCCAAATAATCCAAGTAATAATTGTGATAACTACTAGAATAGTGTCTTATACGATTTCTAATATACTTATTTGATTTTTTTAAAATATCTTGGGTTATAAGAAATAACGTTAGGATAATATAAGAGAAACACTGGAGTTTTAAGGTATAAATCTCGAGCACGAAAATAAGAATGTGTAACTGTGTAAGTATGTTTCTATCAAGCACGGAAGGTTCCCCTTTGTTGGCCGGACTAGAACATGTGGGTTTTATAACTTACAGGGTTTGGATATCTCTTTAAATTGTGTTGCAATCACTTTCTGAATGTTATTCAATCATATAATATGAAGAGAAATCCAAGAATGAATATGAAGTTTATTATGACAAACAAAGCACTATAAAATAAACCAAACACCTTCCTTTTTAGTTGGAATCTTTGTAACAATCTATAACTCTACATGAAAACGTATGATAGTTAATGGTTATAACTGTTAGTAGTTATATAGTTGCATCGGTGGATAAATTATTAGCAAAAACCAATCAACACGGGTGCTGCTAATGCCAATTGCCGCTAACCATTAGTTACAACCGCATACCAAGTTGCTAGTGATCAGTAGTAACTTACCACTTATAAGTTATAACACTCGCCAACATAAATCAAGTTGTTGATTTCAGTCAGCATCGATGATCAATAACAACATTTCCATCCATCTTTTTGTTGGGTTAATACCCAACAAAAATCCACTTTACATAATTTGATTTTCGTTTTCAAATTTAGCATCCCAATCATGTCCCACCCGCTCGTCAAAACGGGCCCTTGGAGTGTACCCTCCACACGCAAACCTGCCCCGACCAACGGGTGGTTCCACGTCATTTCTTAGATACCGAAACCTGATCCGTACTTATTTCACCATATTACTAAATTAAATTATAATAACAATAAATCTGATAACCGATAATTAAAGTCACCCATTCTATTAAGAAGAAACTATTTAATGAAAAAATAAAATAAAAGAAAAAGAAAATGCTATGATCTAGAAATCTACAATATATATTCAATAAAATAATAACGTGGCTTTGAAAGATTAGCCAAAGTTAATAATTGGCACATCATTCACTTTTTGAACTTTTAAAACTAATAATATACAGGTTTTAATCAAATACAAATTAAATTAACATACTAACTGCGTAAATTAAGTAGTGTAATTATAAATACAACATAGTTAGTTAAATAACTACACTACTTAATTTACACTATTAACATGTTCTTTTTAATTTATATGTTAATTTCCCCCGTAATATATTTAGCTAATTAGCTACATATATACAAAACAATCCACAACTAACTACCAACACTGATCAGTCTCCCATCTCCGGCCACTGTACCCACCATATCCCGCCGGACCCGTACTCCGAACACCCATTTTCTGTCTCACAAACAAACTCCGATCATAATCCGCCCGTTTACCCGGATCCGACAACGTAGCATACGCCGAATGCACCTTCATAAACTCATCGCCTGAGGAATCACAGACGTCCGGATGCAACGTTCTGGCCAGTTTCCGGTACGCCGCCTTGATCTCCACCGTATCAGCTCCGATTTGCACACCCAGTACGTCGTATAGTGAACTGGGTTTTGGGTATTTGACGGCGGTTGACGGCGTTGACGGCGGTTGGTTGCCGGAGAAATTTGGGGATGTGAAGAAGCAGGATGAAGTTGAAAACGACATAGTTTGGGATTTGTGAGAAATAATAATAATAATATTGTGAGTGGTGAGATGAATTGGATAAGGGGTTGGCTTATTATATAGATGCGAAAAAACGATGGTGCTGACGTGGAATTTATGTAGTGTAATAAAATGGTTTTGGGATTATCCGTTAATTAAATTGATGATGTCCATACATTTATGGGTCATGTGAGTCCGTAGGAGTCGGTGTGGCAGACTGGCATTGGTGTGTCTATATATGTAAAAAATCGTTTACTTTTGTATCCATTTGATTGGTTTTGGACCCTTTGTAAAAGCAGTTGGCTTACTCATTTACAGTTGGCTTACTCATTTACAGATTCAGGGGACTCTCCCGTGGCTTACTCATTTACAGTTGGCTTACTCTTTTTGCAGTAGTCTTGGATGAGTTGTCAAAGTCGATTAAGGGGACTCTCCCGTGGTGCATGATGTTCGCAGACGATATTGTGTTACTTGCTGAGAAAAAACAAGATCTAACATGAGGCTTGAGGAGTGGCGAACAACCTTAGAGACAAAAGGTTTAAAGATTAGCCGATCTAAGACGGAGTACCTACACTGTGATTTTGGTGAGATAAACGACAGTGAAGACGCACACATCACAATTGAAGGGCAGGTGGTCCCGCAGGTAACGAAGTTCAAGTATTTAGGATCATTTGTACAGAGCGATGGGGAATTAGACAGTGATGTGACCCACCGAGTTCAGGTAGGATGGTGTAGATGGAAAGCAGCCACAGGTATATTATGCGACAAGAGTTTCCCGACTAATCTGAAGGGAAAATTCTATAGGGTGGCAGTTAGACCTGCAATGCTATATGGAACAGATTGTTGGGCCATCAAGAAGGCACAAGTGCGGAAGATGGAGGTAGCAGAAATGAGAATGCTACGTTGGATGTGTGGGCACACAAGGCTAGACAGAATAAGAAACGTTGTGCTTCGCGAGAGATTAGGGGTGGCGAACATAGCAGACAAGATAAGAGAGTGGAGATTGAGATGGTTTGGACATGTAAAGAGAAGACAGACGACGAATCCTGTTAGATCCGTAGAAAACATTACTATAGAGGGGAGGAGGGGTAGAGGACGACCGAAATTGACTTGGGATGAGAGGATTAGGCATGATTTGATAGACCTAAACCTCTCTGAGGACATGGTTGAGGATAGGAATTCGTGAAGAAGTAGAATTAAAGTTAAGGATTTTTAGAGAGAATTGAATACCTTAGGGCTTAGACTTAACTTATTTAGGTCACATACCATAATGGTATTTCCCTTACATACTTTATTATTATTATTATTATTAGCTTTTATATTGCGGTTAAACTGTGACCTTTTTATTAATATTATTATAATTAGTAGTAGTTTTTTATATAACTGTTAAACTTTGATTTCCTTTTTTTGCTTCATACACATGTTCTTAGAGCCGAGGGTCTCTCTGGAAGCCACCTCTTTATTCCTTTGGATAGAGGTACGGTGTGCCTACATCCCACCCTCCCCAGACCCTACCTATAGCTCTGCTGTCGGTGGGATTTTACTGGGTATGATTGATTGATTGATTGATTACTCATTTACAGATTCGATAAGTTGGATCGGTATTATTTATTTATTTAAAATAAATATCTGATTATTCTTTGCATGATTCGAGAGGTGTGGAGTACGTAGGCCTGTTCACGAACTGAGCCGAGCCCGGACAGCACTAATTGAGTGGTGACGGAGTGGCTGTGGGTTGTTCGATGTTACATAGCGGCGTGAGAATGTGAGATTAGGGTTGAAGTTTGAAGGAGCAGATATGTAACGGTGGTTAATTGGTGATAGGGTTATGGATTTGTGAGTATTTTGTTTAATTGTATTGGGCTGAGAAAGAAAGCCCATGTGTTAAATAATTGGGCTAGATAATTAATGCATGTATATTAGTATATATAAAATAAATTAAAATAAAATAGTTCGAGCCTATCGAGCGAGCTCGAGTCGAGCCGGGGCTAACTCAGGCTCGGCTCGGCTCGATTACAATCGAGCCAATTTCGAGCGAGCTTTCTCCGAGCTTTTTTAGAGCGAGTTTAGAGCCACGAGCTTTTTGAATAGCCCTAGGAGTACGTACTTGGTCAACTTCTCTTTTTATGGGGTATGCCGAACCCTTGATTCGGATTTTATCTTAAAGAAGCTTCAGTTGAAAATTAGTGCTTCGCATTTATATAGATGGTTAAAAAGTTGCATGAGAAAACTGAGATAAGTTGGAACTGGAATCAATGGCGAATGTGATCTTGTAACTTGTAAGTAGCATATGGTAAGCAATGGCGAAATGATTATTGGTGACACATGGCTATTGATGGTGACTTAATGTTATCGGTGGTAACTCTATGACATTAAGACTTTAATGCAAAGTAACACTGTAAGTGTTGTATGCTATACCTTTACTAGCGTGTCATTTCACGAAGGGTTGCAACGGTTTAATAGAATGTTGAGATAGTTCAACTCCTACATAATGAAATTCATCTAATATAATTATGCAATAAAATAACTTCGATTTCACAAACAAAAAGAAAACATCTGGTTCTCTGTAGGAACACTTTCTTTCTTAGTTAATGATTTTGTATACTTACGGAATGCTTTGATCCGATAGTAAAACCTACACGATTTAGTATGCTATCCAATAATTTAAAAAATACGAAACATATATTTTAGACTTTAGAAGTAACAAACCAAACTGAGAAAGCGTCTAGTTTCTGTCGTTACTTTTTCATTCTATACTAGAAGACAATATTCTAGAGATTTTGACATATGCATATTATCAAAACAGAATTTAAAGATCATTTTGAACTTTAATTCTATATTGACCCGCAAAACCAATGATTACGTGGTTTCTTTGAATTTATGATCTGTTGTTATATATCAACTTATCATGAACTGAAGATGCAAACTATTTGATACCTTCTAGATTCTCAAAATTTATGAATCTGGTTTATATGTGTGTCAACTAAAACTGCTAAATAATCCAAAACTAAAACACTTTCTAGCATTTCACACATAAGTGAATCATGCAAACACTTATTCACTATTTAGTTAGCACTATGTACAACTAGAGGTGCACATAATACCCGGTTCCAAACCTGACCTGGTGAATCTAAGGCTGATAATTTAGACACGGTACACGAATACATGACACGAACCTACACAACTTTCACAGGTATCAGGTATGACTTTAACAAGTTTCGTGTACTAAACAAGTAGACACAAATCGACTTGTTAATTTTCGTGTCTAAACAGGTAAAATACTCGTTTACCTGTTAAGTACCCGTTAGTACCTGATTAGATTTTTTATAGATAAAAATATATAATAATATAATATGTTATATACACTAAATAGATGACTTAAATTTTTATACCAGAAAATTGAACATGGCGCACGTAATTCCAATCCAACATTAAGCAGACGGCGCATAATCCCTTCTCCAATTCCCGCCCTCTAGATCTCCGGTAGCCAGGTGATTTCCCTCCACATCTCCGGTAGTCATTACCTCTCCACATCTCTGATTCTCCGGCCTCCTCGCAGTTGAAGCGGCGCCACCGGCCACCGAATGGACGAACCCCTCTTCGATTCTCCGGCATGTTCGTGCCTTATCGTGTATATTTGGTATTAACAGGTTCATGTTTAGGTTTGGGACACATTTACACGATAAGTTTTCATGTCGTGTATAGGTATATATGTTTCGTCCTCGTGTCTTATCGTGTACGGGTATACATGATATGCAAGCCCTTGGTGTACCCGATCCAGAACCGGTTCCTACCCGTACCTGACCTGCGAGTACGATCTGGTAGAGGATTTCTCCCTGGAGCCATTCTTGGAACCAGAACCAACCTGGACCCGCCGGAACTAGAACTATCCGGTCAAAACCTGACCCTACCCGAAAAAAATCAGAAAAACCTGGTAAAAACCCGGTCAAATACCCGACTATACCCGGAACCGTTTCCTACCTGACCCGCTTTTGACTTTTGTTATTGGTTCCGGTTTCTAAAAATACCCGGTTTGTGCACCTCTATGTACAACTAGTTATTGTTAGAATTTATGAGGGATTTTAGGCCAGTTTGGTTTTGGGCCCAAATTGGCACCAAGGAGAACAAAGGCTTGGGCTCATATATGTTTCTTGTTCATCTCTCTATATATATTGTGTCATGTTATTGTATTCTTTGTATCGTATTATTGAAATAAGCTAGTTGTAGTCCGTAGATGTAGGTCTCTCGTTGGGATCAAGCCACACAAAATTCTTGTGTCATTTATCATTTTCTATTTACGGCATGATATCATGTGCATGTATTGTGCCTTACGCGCGCCACTTTGTTCTTAAATGTTGTGTGATCATGATTCTCTATTTAAATGTTCTCATTTGTTTTCTATTGACAGTTATATCGTCATAATCTTAACCATTGAATTGATACGATTAATTAAAAGATAATGTCCCGTGCAACCTTAGGCACATATATAATTGTGGTTCAAAGTTTCTACCAATATATATCCTTTTATTGGTTATATGTCTTTATCGATACAGGTTAAGTTTTTTATGAGAAGAAGAAACTATTCAAAAGTCGGCTATCAATCAGTCAATAGCCCGTCACATCCGCTAATATCAAGCTTTCGGTGCTTTAAGTTCAAGAATAAAATCTTTCACAATTACCCCCCAATGGTCTATTTGTTGTTATATATTTGGTAGTTTGTTTGGGTGTTTTCTGTAATTGACGTCATTTGTTATCATTTTGACTAACACGATATAATCCTTATTTTATTTTTATTTTATTTTTAAATATGTTGAGAGGGATGTGCACATTTCAGTTTGGATCGGTTTTGGGCTAAAACAGAATAAAAAACGAAACTTTGGTTTTGAATTTTTGAATTCCATTCGATTTTTGTTTTTCGGTTTTTGGATTGGGTTCGGTTCGGTTTTTCCCTTTCCATTTTGAATTTTGGCGATACCGAGATTTTTTTTATCCTTGTGAGTCGGATAATAATACAACGCTATTCACAATATTTATATTGATTCTACCTAAATCATTTTCTTAATTAATAACTAATTGATTATATACATCAAGCTAAAATATTTGCGTTGCATATGTTTCTTTTTTAAATTTTTTTGATATCAGAAATGGAAATGTAAAATGAAAACCTATAAATTCGATTTTAATCGGGTTTTTCAATTTTTATCACAAGCCAAACAGAAACCGTGTCATAAAACCAACCCGTCGGTTATTTTTTTGATTTAGCCTTTTCGGTTTCAGATTTTTTCCGGTTTCATGTAATCCTCTGCTCCACTATTTTTCGAAATCAGAAGATATTATCGAAAATATATTAAAAAAACAGAAGCTTTTTTAGCAACTTGTTGGAAATTAAAAGATATTTAGTTATTGGGGGAGAGTAGAATAATTATTGGGATTGGGTAGTAGGAAACTAGGAATAATGAAAAGCAGTTGTCTCATGAATAATGAATAAAGTTGTCGTTATCCATTCAAAAAATAAAATTTAATATTCTCGTTTATCAACTTTAAGATAAGTTGGTGTGGTAGTGGGCCCGCGGAATCACCACCATAAACCACACGTTAGTTGTTCCTCAAAAACACTGAATTTGGGTTCTGCGATGGGCATGGGCTGATGGATCATTAATTAACATTTTTGATGAAGATGCATCGTTGCATTTATTTCTTAGACATCTAACAATATTTGACAACGTAAAACTTAGTGAGTTTTATCATTATAAGTTTAATATTGGATCCATTCGCCTTTTGGTAGTTTTGTAAAATTAAATCCTATAAATGGTATCTAGAGGGGAAAAACAAACAGGTTCTCAATGTTTTAAATACCGGTTCGTACCGGCCTGTTAAACCGGCTATACCGGATTTCGAATAAGTAGCCGGTATTTAGAGCCCGGTATTTTTAGGCGGTTTGCTAGAGCATTGAATCATCGTTTTTTTTAAATACCGGTTTAAACCGGCACACCGGCTTTAAGCCCAATAGATTTTTGATATTTTTTTGTGGCCCATATTTGTTAAAGATGACTTTTTATATAGCAGATAAAATTAAAATGAGTAAACCACTAAACAATGTCATAAACTTATTGCACGCTTCTATTTTTAAAAGGGATTTTTACATATTTCCCCGTTCTAAACCTATCAAATTACATATCTCCCCTCCTAACAAATTAATTACATATTTCCCCTTTTTATATTAAATTACCCATTTACCCCTCTTCATTTCACAATACCCAGCTTGTACACCATCATCTTACTTTCATAGTTTCATTGTGTAAACCCTAACCCACCATCGACCAATTTCATTAAATTTCATTTTGTTATTAAATTCAAACATGGGTTTAGCAATGCGCCTACAATTAAATCTGATTAACCAAACAATTCGAGGAAGTTGAGATTAGTTGGGTTCTTCAAATTCAACTTGGGTGTGATTTGTTAGGATTCAATGTGACATTTGAGGCAAAACCAGGTACACCTCAATGTGTATTCACGGATTAAACAATTAACCGCTTATTACGTAACGAACGAACGAACGAATAACCGAACGGGCCTGGTTATGACCAGATATCCCGGGGGGAGCATCTATAAGTGATATACGTTTAATATGAGCTAATATATTAGTATTATGGTCTTAGTACGATAGCAAACCAGTTAAATGAAAATATGCTCGTTTAACTACCCGCCATGAACTTAAACGCGAAAGAGAGTTACCAAATAAGCATGGTATCATCCGTTAAGCCGAAAAAGATTTATAAAACACTTAGTCGGAATGTTTTAAGCGATCCGTGAAAATATTTTCGATTTTTACAAACCAATAGTATGTTTTTCTAAATTAACAAGAAATTGGCCGAAAAACATTCGTTTTCGCATTGTTTGTCGTACCCGATATATCTTTCACGTCAAAAACCAAACCCGAAATAAATTTGAACTCTGCATTTCACGTACGGACATGTAAATCAAGAAAAATGAGTCAAATGGGCCAAGGGGAGCCATCCCAATTCCGTGCGCCACCCCATTGTTTATTATTATTTTTTGTTTCTTAAATACTAAGCAAGCTAGGATATTCTGTGAATATTTTTTCAAAAGTTAAACCAAAGTTCCTAGCTGCTCTTTCACTCACTTAACCAAAATCTAAGGTATTTATCTATTTTGATCAATTTTTACTTGTTTTAAACATGTTTAATATCACATAAACATAGTTTGATTACCAAAAATCATTCCTAACCATACAAAAATCCTAAAAATGATCCAAAAACATGTTTTGATCAAAACACATCGTTAGAAATCAGAATCATATTCTTTTTTGTCCATAAACATGGATTAAAGGGCTTAAACGACGTTTTTACGGTTCAAAAGTTCGGTTTAACACCCTAGCCGAAACCCTAAGTTCCAAGGCTTCCATATTGATAAAACATGCTTGGTTTGTGATATAGGACCTGTATCTAGATTACACAGAAGCACACAGACCCAGAAACTTGATTAAGAGGGCAAAAACGGACAAAAACCGCAAGGTAATGCCGAATTGCTCGATTACGGGCTCTTAGGATTCGATTATGATGTGCATATTGTTAGGTTATAAAATGTTTCAGGGACATCAGGGACAATATTATTGAGTCCCTGTCCAAATTTGGTAATTGTTCGACCATCCGAGAATATTTGGTGAATTTATTACCGAATTGGAATGTTTATTTGGGAAAATACCTAAAATGCTTGTAAATTTATGAAATTTTTTGGGGAACTCAAATTTGGTATAGTATGATCACATATGAAATTTTGGGTCATTTGGAAAAATCTTAATATGTTTTGCAGATTCGCGTTTATTCGAGATTTCATAGTCGTTTTTGGCTCGAAAAGGGTATTTGGAAAGGTTGTTAGTTTCTGGAATTTTTACAGGTTGTTTTGGGAAGTATTTTGATCACTCAGGAATTTTGGCAGATTTTTTGGAAATTATTTGGTATAAACGAACGATTTTTGGGTTAAATATAGCATAGGAAATGAATTGTTATAAATTAATAAACAAGTAAATAATTCCAAAAATATTTTATAAAAATCTACATATTTTAATTGATAAGTGACTAAGTTTTCATAGTTAATGATTAACAGATAATTAATTGTGCTAATTTGAATATTAAACAAATTCAAATCGGACAAAAATCGACGAGTTCGTGATTAACGAACCTGTTGGAATATCAGAACATCAAGAGTGATCAAAAACCATATTTTTGGATTAATTAAGTAAACACAAACTTTTTATGAGAAATCCGGACAAATTGGGTAAAGTGTGTGTGTTTTTCTCCAAACCAAACTAAATAAACGGAAACGAGCCCCGTAGCGAATCCAGACTCCCAATTTGTGATATTTCTTTATAACTTAGTCATTTTATCAACCAGCACATTTACCTAAGCTTACATCCCCCAACCTGTTTTCTAAACGCATAAACGATCAACTTGGCCCAGCTGGTGAAACGGAGAAACTAAGCCAAGTTCGGTTTTGAATATTAGACACTAAACAACATTACAATCTAAGCCTATTGACACTTTTCTGGGCGTAACAACTATACCCAGATTAGATATACAACTCATTCTAGTATTAAGATTATAATAATATTAATATTATTATAATATTCATTATAGGGACTAGTGATAACAAGTCAAAACAAACTGCGAGCTCACACTGTACCTCTGTACCGGATCTCTACTAGCAGTGAGTTTCATGTAGGGATGAGCAAAAATCGGTATGGTACCGATTCGGTACCGGTCGGTACCCGTACGGTACCTAGCTCATCCCTAGTTTCATGACCCCACTTTCTGAACTATTTTACAAACTTTTGGGGTGAAAAGCATGTTTGCTTATATATATACATATCTAAACGTATGACGATGTGAATTATCTAAGTGCTAACACATGAAAGTCCCCACTAACACAGTGATTAACTTCGAGCCGGTGGCTTGTGAATAGTACTATTGGTTTGACAAACCCAGAAGAGGCCAACACGGTTTGCTGAGACCTTATCCCGTTTGCACATGTCCATAATCATACAAATCAGCTCTGTAGTGTTAGGCATGGCTACTTGGGGCATATTGTGGGTGAAAGGGGGGCCACAGTGGTTAATTGCGCGTGGGAAATGGAGGCACGCGGCATGTACAAACAGTCCAGGCTTCACTGTAGCTTAGTATAATTACATCACATATAAACATACATACTTAGCATAATTGCAAAAGTCGCTAGGCGGACCCTAGGCGGCCAACTGGGGAGTTGGGAGTAGTCGGAGTACTCGGAGAGTATTCGGACATGGTAATTAAAATGAAAATTATTTTTAGACATTATATATTTGTCAAAATAAACATAATTCATGTCAAAAGGGTACTCTAGCTGACTCAGCAACTTTTGAATGACTTTTAATTGACTTTTAGAGAACCCTAGCCCGCCTAGCCTGACTTTTGATCGCCTAGCCCGACTTTTGATCGCCTAGCCCGAATTTTTGTCCGACTTTTAGAAATTCCTAGCTCGACTAGCCCGAATTTTGACCGTCTAGCCCGACTAGTCCGACTTTTGACTGACTTTGACCGCCTCCGACAAATCCAGACCGACTTGGAAAAAGTCTCCAAGGTAGGGGTCCGAGGACCGACTAGTCGGCCTTAGAATCCGACTTTTACAACACTGGTATATACAAACTATGACTCGTGATTACGCATACTTGTTTTCTTGAAATGTGTGATCTCACCAACTATTGTAGTTGACCCATTTTAAACGTGCTTTTCAGGTGTGGTACTGAAGTTGGAAAGTCCTTGATGTTGTGCTATCTGTTACTAAATGTGATCGATGCAGTGTGAATAGACGCAAGGTTATTAGTATGAATAGAATAGCTTAACGAACAGATATTAATCTTTGGTACATTCCTATTTTATAGTATTTTCATATCATATATTTGGTACGATTAATTTTTAATATAATGAGACGTTATAACCCATTTAAGGGCCATCTGGGAGTGAGAATCATACTTGCTAATTCGGGTCAAATGCATGAGAAGTTTTCATCTACTATTATAATAAATAAAAATGTTGTTGTGCTACTTGACATCTAATTAGATCATTTTGTATCACTTGGCACTTAAAGTTAAAAGCAAACTATATTATTCCATCCCACATTGCTCTCAAGGAAAAAATTAATAAGGAAGTCAACTACTATAAAATGCATTTGTCATCAAACTTGTCATTAGCCATTGCATGAATTATTGTGTATGGTTGCTTAGTTCTAAAAATATTTAATTTTATCCAGCGAAGCGGGTCTTTCGGGTTTGCGAATAAACGGCCGTTTTTTTATCATTTGGTTTTTTTGCCCGATTGGTCCGGTCAGTCCAATTCATTTTCAAAAACACCACTTTTATCTCAAATCCGTCAAATATGTTGAATTTTGTTTGTATAATAAACTAGGATAGAGCCCGTGTGATACGTGGTTAAAAATAACAAAAAGTTAAATTTTGTAATATACATGATAACATATGTTATAGATTCATATGATATTAACAGTGATAAACAAAATTTATAATTAATAAATCTCTAAAAGCCTCTTTGAATACAATATTGGATGTTAACTTAATTGTTTAATGATTTTCTGGTATTAATTATAAGTAAATTAACAATATATCATTTATAAGTTACGAAAACCAACACAATAACTACTTAAGTGGAGTTGGTAAGCATCTTTAGTTTGAAACATGAGGTCTTGTGTTCGAGACTTGCATCACACAATAATTTATTTTTTAAAATTTTACAAAGTGTTATTTTCATATGAAAATGGTAGTATTTGAAGAGAAACTGGGTCATGTGTTATAACATAACTAAACGGGTTCATGCTCTATATTATGTTTAGAAGAATAGATGATAAAATAGGAAACTGCTCACATGGCATCTATGTGGCATTGGAAGCCTTAGAATGATGCCATGTGAAAAAATCATGTTACTTTAATATATAGTTAGATAGGTTAATAACCCGTGTGATACACGTGTTGGATAAAATATATAGCAGATATCAAGTTTCATATAAACCTTATCTATTTACACTTTGCATTATGAACGAAAAGTGTGTTTGTTTAAGACCAAAGTAAACTCGTCTGACTTATGAGTAAAACACAACCAGTAAACCACAAAATAATGAAAAGCAGTAAGTGCCAAAGTACAGATGCGTGAGGTTGTTTTAAGACAAAACATCAAAACTAGTCCTTTATGTTTGCACGTTTTTTCAGTAGACGTCCTTTCGCAAACTTAATGGCATAAAACATCCTTTATGCTCAAAAACTCTATCACATTATGTCATTTGGTCCTGACCCAGTTAACTTTTCTCGTTAAATTCGATCATGTGCCAGGCACATGAAGGTAGTATTGTACATTTACATATTTATTTCTTCCCTACGCTCCATCAATCTGTTCTCTTTCATCTTCTTTCTCTCTCACCACCATAGCCACCATGTCACCCGCCACCACCACAGCTATCATCAACTACCGTGCCACCACCACCACCATCGTCAACCGTTGCCGCCAAACATCTGAAGAAAATTCCCCAAGCCAATTGTTTGGCCGATTTTCATGCGACTGGGGTGTAAAACAACCAAATCTAACCACTAACTCTTCATGGGTTGGGTTATGGCTTCAATTTGACTTTGAACTAGATCTCAACAGAGATGATGTCGGCGTTGATTAGGGCTTCGAACCAGATCTGAACGAAAACACAATAGGGTTAATCAATTAGGGTTTCTTTAACAATAAGAAGCAAAAATTATAATTCTTTTTGGGTAACAAACCCCGACACTTGTCGGAAACACAGCGGGTTCGTCAGCCATTGCCTCACCGGAGACTCTGCACGGAACTTGGGGTTAGGGTTCCGGCAGGCTGCACTTGGGTTGGGATTCCGATGGAAGGAAAGGGGTGCTGGCGGCGGCCGATAGAGAGGGGAGAGACATGCGGCAGGTGGTGTGGAGGTTGAGAGAGAGAGAGAGAGTGTGGTGGTGGTGGTGGTGGATGAAAGTGAGAGAGAGAGAGAGAGAGAGAGAGAGAGAGAGAGAGAGAGTTTTATTCCTTTTAAATGTATTTATTTTTTTTTAATTTTAAATTTCTAATTATTTTATAAAGGGATAAGTAAATTTACAATAGTACCCCTCATGTGCCTGGCACATGACCGAATTTAACGAGAAAAGTTAACTGGGTTAGGACCAAAGGACATAACGTGATAGAGTTTTTGAGCATAAAGGATGTTTTATGCCATTAAGTTTGCGAAATGACGTCTACTGAAAAACGTGTAAACATAAAGGACTAGTTTTGATATTTTGTCTTGTTTTAATGATTAGCATGATTAGGCAACTAACCTCAGTCATAGATGTATAGTTAGCATAATTAGGCAACCCTGATCAAAATTCATGTAAAGAGTCTAACAAAGCCCTAAGTTAAAAGAAGGTTTAAGAGTACAATCCGGGAATCTAAATTCAAATACTGATAAAGTTCACTAAAATTTTCAGCAATCAAGCTTTATAATCATACAATTGCTTTGTATAGTAAATGGCAACACCATGTATAAGTCGGTAAGGTTACCCAGTAATGCAATTGAATGCGTCTTCACATATTAGGATCTCCAACATAGTTGAATCCATATCACTGCAAACAGAAATAAACAAATCAATTACCTTGATCGCAATTATGGGTGAACATTATATGTATGCAAATAATATACATCGAATTATAGGTGAAACTTAAAACTATTCAACACACAAATCTATCAAAACATTTACCTATATATAAAAGCAAATGTATAGCTACAGTAATAGTTTGCTATATGCATTCTCTACCCATGTAAAAAAGTATGTTGACACTTTTAGTCCCAGCTAACGTTTCTTTTCATTAGCATATGATATTTGTTATCATGTATGTATATCTACAGTACACTACTTCACTTCTATTTCTGCCACGTATCTCTCTGGGGTTTCTCCATCATTTCAGATATATATAAATGCAAACTTAGCTACACTATATTTATGGAGGTCCTATGCCACTAATTTCATTTCTTAATATCTCAACATTTGTTTTGGATTTAATCAATTGAAACTAATTAAGTTAACCAAAATGAAAGTTGGTGTGGTGGTTTTGTTGTGTTATTGCAAGCTTTAAGCCCCGTGTTCGAGCATCTTGGAACCTTTTTTTTTTTTAAAGTAATGGTATTTAATCATTTGAAACTACTTAAGTTAACCACAATGGAAGTTAGTGTGGTGGTTTTGTTGGGTTATTGGAAGTTTCAGGCCCCAAGTTCGAGCCTCCTGGAGGGGTTTTTTTTTTTTTGAAAGTAATAAAAGTAAAAAAAAACGGAAGCTGCTGTGGTGGTATTGTTTTGTTGTTGCAAGTTCCGAGTTCGAGCCTTTTTTTGTTTTTTTATATAGAAATAGATTTTCGTATCTATAAACTTCATACTAAATGAAGCAATGAAAACGTAAGGTGGTGTGGTGTTTCGTTTTTTAATTTGTTTTAAATACGTTAATTTGAGGAATTATTTTTTTGGTTTATTTTTGATACCATAAAGACGTTGCTGATACCAACCGAATTCGCGCCAACCTAAGTGAACGACGCCCGGATGTAACCAACACAGAACTGCCCAATACGCCCCGACACAACGTGCCGGGTAACGACCTAGTAGTGGATTAAAGGAGTACAACAAGAGCATTCATGATTGAAGTTTACCAGACTTTTAACTCCGGTTAGTTTGCTTTGTCTATACTTTTATTTGTATTTAAAAATTAACCACTCTTAACTCTTTTTTTATAAGGTATGATAGAATTAAAGTTAAAAAATGCGAATGAGCTTTAGCTCAACTGATATTGAAAAGAAAATGAAGATTTTGATCGCGAGGTCTCAACTTCGAATCTAATCTCAACCAGGTTTTATTATAGTGGGCTTTCGGGCAACTAGTAATTTAGGTATAAAAACCCTAACTACAATAAAAAAAATAATACCAAAATAAGCACAAATTTAGGTGTAAAAACCCCAACTACGACAGTGAATATGAAAATAAAGACTAGATTTCAAGGATTTGGAAGGAATTCTAAGGAATGAGATTTTAAATCCCATGAATTGATATGTTCATTTAATTAAATGAAAGAATGTGAATATCCCATCAAATCCCATATTTTATGGGATTTTAAAATCCCACATATTTTAAAGGATTGTTATGAAAAATAAAGGATTGTTATGGAAAATAAAGGATTTTCCTATTAATAATAAAAACCTCTCAAAAAAAATTTCAAAAAAAATTAATAAAAAAATCATAAGTCAAAATATAAATAAAAAACGAAAAATGTATAAAAACTAAAACGTTTCCGCCTTTGTCCTCGTTCTTAAAAAAAAGAGAAATGAACCAAAACCCAAAGTCGACGAAAACGAAACACAAACCAAAACTGAACCGAATTGATGAAAACCGAAAAAATCGATCAAAACGAAACAAAAAACTGAAACCGAACAGAAATGAAACTGAAAAAACCGACCACAACGAAACAAAAAGGCCGAAAACGAATCCGTAACCGACCAAAAACAAACAAAAGAAGATTCCAATTTCAATATATATTAACCAACCAAACACATGATAGGGATTCTCAAACGTTCCATTCCAATTCCAATTCCAAATCTTTTAAAAAAAGTTCATGAAACAAACGCGCCCGAAGAGTCATAAGCGACCAAGGCAAATAGGATTTACCTAGATGACAATGAACAGATACGTTTATTTGAGCGTTGATTGAAGAACCAATCTTCTTAACCAAGAATCAATTTCAACAAATCAGGGAAGTTTAAGATTGAAAAATTATTAAAATTCCCTGTGGTCAAAGAAGGCTGTTGAATTGAACAAAGCTGCCAAGTGTCAAAAAATGATCCAATAAAATGCCACGTGGCATAAAGATTATTTTTATTTATTATAATAGTAGATTAGATTTTGATTTCCTATTTACTTATAAATGAAATAACTAATGTTTTGAAATCCGGACCGGCCGGTCCGACCGGGACCCGTTAGTCATCCCTGTCCGGTTCGCACATTTATCCCGTTTTTTAAAAACCCGGCCGGGTTTGGCGGTTTGCGGTTCGCCCGAAACCGGTGAACCGTCGGTTGAATCGGTAATATTTGTATCACCGTCGTCTTGTTTGAATTCTAGAATTCCGATCAACCAACTGGAGTTCCAGATATTCAATTGAGATATACCCGGACTTGGATTCAAGAACTGAGCGGCGGTGACGTACGAAACTGGTGTGGAGATGAAGAAAATTGAACCAGAGGCATTTGATGTCTGCATGTCTGTATAACTGTATTATTTGCCGTGTTCCTTTTTGGGTTGTAAACCCTAATTTATGAGATTACGGGAACTGGACCCATGAACTACTTAGGCCATGGTGGTCAAAAAATAAACAATTTAGGCCCAACCTTCTCTACTGTAGCTTTGAAATAAGTCAGTTAACTCACGATTATGCTAAAGTTATTAATCTAAATTACATTTCTTACCTTAAACTTTTTATAATAATGCATATATATGCATAAACATTGTGTGGCAGAATGACACCACCATCGTGTAAATGAACATTGGAAGTTTATTATTATTATTACTATTATTATTATTTATGATGTCATCCGGGTCAACGACCGGTCCGATCTTCCGGGTCGGTCTGACCTATGACCCGGTAAGATGTTCGGGTCCTGACCGGTCCAGGTCTGAAAACATTGAAAATAACTAGAAAAAGTGAATGCAAGTCAATTCGACCCACCAATTTTGGGACTTATTAAAATAACAGGTGCTTTAATCTAGATATAGTGCACTAAAGTTGATAATATAAATACGCTCTTAATTTTTTTTTCTCATTGAATAAACCTATTTGGAGATTGTGACTTTTTTAGCACACTTTGGGGTCGGGTTTTCCGAATTTTTATTATTATTGTAATTTTCATTGAAGATTTGTCTAAACCTTCATTATTTAAAAAGGCACAAGTATCTAATACATTTTTCTAATAATTTGATTAAATGTAACTCGAATTAATCCATTTAAATGTAAACGGGTCAAAAGTGTCACAATATAGAATGAATTATTTTAAGTTGCCAACCGATAAATCAATAAGGAAGCCAGCTACTATAAAAATGTATCTGTCATCAAACTTGTCATTAGCCAATGTATGATTTATTGTATATGATTGCTTAGTTTAAAAATATGTAATACTATCCGGATTGGTTTTTTCCGCTTCAAAGCTGGTATTTTGGGTTCACGAATAATTGACCAGTTTTTTATTTTGCAGTTTTTTTTTTGCCAGGTTGGTACGGTATGTCCAGCTTGTTTGCATAAAAAAGTTTGATGCACTGAAATAACTAGAAAAAAGTTATTGCAAGTTAACTCGACTCATCAATTTTGAAACTTATTAAAAAAGCGTATGCTTTAATCTAGATATAATATACTAAATTTGATAATATAAAATCCCTCTTTAGATTTTTTTTCTTATTGAATAATCCTATTTGGAGATTATGACTTTTTTAACTCACTTTGTCGTCAGGTTCTTCAACTTTTATTTTTTAATGTAATTTCCATAAAAGATTTATCTAAACCTTCATTTAAAAAGGCATAAGTATCTAATACAAAAAAAAATCTTTTTTCTAATTATTTGATTAAATGTAACTCGAATCACTCCATTCAAAAGTAAACTGGTCAAAAGTGGGCACTATATAGAATGAATTGTTTTAAGTTGCGAACCAAGTATATGTATTGCATAGCTCTATGTTTTTTTAATAAGCTCTAAACTTCAAGCTAACGTAATATGTTTTGTATTTTTTTTTATTTAAGTTTGGATGTATTTTAATAGTATTTAAGATTTTGTGCAACTTTAGAATGAATATATTTTTATGTGGATGTTATATCCTTTCAATAAGCATATTAGTTTTGTTGCTAAACAACTAAATGATTTTTGAATTACCCGTCGCACACTAGATACATAATATTTAGCTTCTTACTTGACTCATTCTAATTCTTGCTACCATCACAATCTAACATATGGTTACTTTAGGATAACTTGTGTTAAGTCCCAACGTGGCAAAATCGTAAAACCAAGCAGGAACCAAATCGTTAGTAACTGTTCGATTTGGTTTTGTATTAAAATTTTAAGGTTTTTGTTTTAGTTATAAATAATAAAAAATCGTTACTAACGGCTTGGCTCATGATTTAACCTAAAAACAAGACCGTGATCGACCCTAGGCTTTACCTTAATTTAGTGGATATTAAAATCTAATTTTGTAACTTTTTCAATAATGACTTTATTTAGTCTGGTGAGAAACGGGTTAAACTTGGCCAGGTTATTCTCTAGAGTTTTTATTATCTCCATAAAAGATATATGTAAAATATGCTTATATTCAATAATATTATATTTATTAATAATATTAATTATGAATTACTATTTTTCTGACACATTTTATTACTTTTATTTTATAGTTTTTCTTTATTTTACTCATTAAAGATACGTTTAGCTTAACTCGAATCAATCGGTAATGTAAGCTGGTCGAAAAAGTAGAATGAACTGTATAAGTTGATTTTGGTTACATTAAGTGCTATTTTTTTTCTTGATTTTGGTTGCTTAATGTGTTATTTTATAATACACTCAGAACACGAATAACTTAAAATCAAAGCTCAGAGCCATTCTTCGAGAACTAAAAAATGTAAGAATAGGAAATCAAAAGATACAATATGGATATTTGCATGTATTTTGTACAATTTGATATAATATATCCGTTGTTAATAACAAAAAGATAAAAATGATGACATGAAATATATGTAGAGATAGAAATGGTAAAGTACATATTAATCTATGAATGTTGTATACAAAAACAATTTAAAGATTCAGGAATTTCTATATATATATATATATATATATATGGAGAGCATCAAAAGAAAACTCATCATTAGAAAGAAAACTAAAAGCGCCTAAGTATTATTTTTAATTAAAACTAAAAAAAGATAATTTCAAGTTTTCGTTTCTTCCATTCTTCTTATATTTTGTTACTTCTCACCCAAAAAAAATTAAAAAAATGTTGTAAGGAATATACGTATTATTGTGGCGATACAGTTGTATATATGTTCAACTGTGTATTTTTATGTTCAATAGTGTTTAGTTGCATATATTCAGTATTTGTATATTGTATATGTGTAGTAAGGTTGTATTATATGCAAAAAAAACACTTATGGGAACTCATAACAATCAAACATTTTTAAATTTTTTTTCATATATTAACATTGTTTGAGACTAGTTTGACAAGATTTATATATAAATTTCTGATTACATATAAAAATCACAAGTTTACATATATGCAAAATTTATGTAATAAATGTAAGGCCCCAATCCCGGTGGCCCTACCGTTGGTCGTGCTGGATTTACTCATTCGCATACTTCTATAATTAGAGTTAATTAAAACCATTCACAGAATATAAAATCATACATTTATATAAACCATCAAGCACTCGTTTTAAACAATATAACATTGTCTTAAAGGTAAACATAAACGACATGTGAATCTTCTTTCTTCGATGCCATAATTCACTTTATTTGCCATGTGTCTCCCCTCAAGCAACATGTCTCATTCTATTCACCTGCATGCATACTAAAAGTCAGCTACGCTGAATGAGTTCCAGTTAAACAATTAACATTCATTACATTCATATCCTTACTTATACGTATCTGGAGATATGTATTTCGTACTTTACTTACTAATATTTCTTTCATACATATTTACGTACATACATACTTACATACTTTCTTTCATATCATCTTTCGTTATAATTTCTATACTTACATTACTTGCATATTACTTATTCATTCTAAAGAGCATTCCGCCCTACATACCTCAGATATTATTAGGGTCCGGTGCCCTCCATACATCGGATATTATTAGGGGTCCGGTGCCCTCCATACCTTGGATATTATTAGAGTCTGGTGCCCTACATACCTAGAATATTATTAGGGTCTGGTACCCTACCTTGTGCCGTACAACCATACATACGTTCGCTACAAATCTTTGTTACGTACATGTAGAAATATATATATATATGTGTGTGTGTGTGTGTGTGTGGAGAGGATCAAGAGAAAACTCATCTTTAGAAAGAAAAACTTTAAAACTCCTAAAGAATTATTTTTAATTAAAAATAAAAAAATATTTTCAAATTTTTTTTTTTTTGCCATTATTCTTATATTTTCTTACCCTGTGCTAAAAGAAAATAAAAAAAAAACGCCATTGTAATGCACATACGTATTACTGTGCGATACCGTTGTATTACACGTGTGTATTACTGTGTATTTTTGAGTTTAATCTTGTTTAATTGCATATATTCAATATTTGTGTATTGTATATGTGTAGTAGTGTTGTATCATATGGAAAAAAAATAATATAATAAAAGTCGATGTGGTGCACATGTGCGTTAATGTTGTATTACACATACGTACTAAGGTGTATTCGATGTGTGTATTAGTCTTATATTGCATATATACAATAATGTGTATCAAATATGTGCAATAGTGTTGTATTCTATGCAATACAAACACTTATGCATATATGCAATGCACACTATTACACATGTGCACTACACCGATAAGTTTTTTTTTTGAACCAATAACAACATATAAGAATAATGGAAAAAAAAGAAACTTCAAAATTTTTTTTTTAAAAAGTTAAAAATAGTTTTTAAGAGTTTTTAAGTTTTCTCTTTAAGAGAAGTTTTCACTAGATCCCACCCCTATATATATATATATACATATACGTTCGAACTGATTAATCATCCTATATCGTTCAACAAACATACACAAAAAATCATCTAATATACACTTACCACTCAAGGTAAGTGTATTATCTAACACACCGTAATATGCACACAGCCCTGAAAACATAACACAGAAAAAGGGCTAGAACTCACCTTGTAACATTTCGGGTTTTATCGTTTTCGTATTGGTTCCATTTTATCAATTTACGAACTTTCTTCGGATCCTAAACCTTAATGATAATTTGTATTTAAGAATGATCAAGTTTCCTAATGCTCATTACAAGCCCTTCCTGTTTACTTATTGTTTATTCTTTAGTTATGACATCAAAATGTATCAAATGATCAAAACACCAAACATCAAGGACCAATCTTGCCATTTGTGAAATCTTCCCACCACACACCACTGGAGCGCCGCGCGTGGGGCAGCCCTAGGCTAGCCGCGCAGCGCGGTGGCTCACCTGCACCAGTATGCTGTTCGTTTTCGTTTATTAACTCGTTTAAGGCATAAAATCGTTTATTTTAAGCATGTTTGAGTAAATTAAGGACCAAGTAAACATCATATAACTAAAATATAAATTCCAATTCGTTATTTACTGCTCAAGATCAAATCTTTGTGAATAAATCGTTGATTCTTTCCTTAAATCGTATATTCTTACCTAAACGGGCCAAAAGCCCATAATTAGTTCATTTTATGTTTTTCTATATAAACAACCATTAAACATCTGCTGTAAACTTTAAAAAAACCCTAAAGAACATCCTCCAGCCATCCCTTACCTCTGTTCATCCTTCAACTCTTCGGTTTTTGCATATTCGTTAAAGATTCAAGACTTGTTCGTTGACTTTGCAAACTCAAGGACCTTTAACTTCCGTTTCTCATCATTCCTTTCACTTTCCGGGTAAGTTGTAAACTGTAAAATCGTTCATACATATTCCCTAGTCAATAACCTTTAATCAATTTTGGTGATTGAAGGGTGTTGACTGGTCAATTCGCTTAAAACCCGCTAAAGGGTAAAACAGTCAACAAGTTTGACTTTACGTTTTCTCAGGCTTCTGGTCGGATTCAACGTTCGGTCCAGAAGACTTTTATTCTCGTAACGAAATTTTAAGGCTACTGCCCAAAACCCAACCTCCGAATCGCTGTTCGGATTCTGGTCAGTATCAGCTCGCTTAAACGTTTAATTCAACATAACTTTAGTTCTACTCATCCGTTTGGATTGATTCCAGCGGAAAAAAGTTCGTTTTTACTATATTATCATATCCTAAAATATCAGATTCTGAATTGTTCATAACATTTGACGTGTAGTGGACTACTCGCTTATTCGTAGCTCGTTAACCGCATTTAGTAAACGCTTAAGGTGAATTTTATCATTCACCTATTTTACTCAATTTCACAAACGTTTTGGGGACATATGTGTGTATCATACTATACATGCATATCTATATATACATACATATAAAAAATAGCAAACGTGTAATTGTGTGTGATTAATCAAATCTACTTGTTATGTGCTTATTTGTCTTTGTATGCAATCGTTTGACATATCCCCTTGGAGAGGGTTCTCATTCTATTGACCACCGCCTGATTCGCTTGACAACAGTCTTATTCTTATTTGCTCATGGTTGATTTACCGGCGCCCGATTCGCTTGGCAATGGTTTAATCAACAATCTATTTGTTTATGGTTTGATTTCATTATCGCATTTATTACGTTTTGCTTATTTATCTTATTAACTTTATTTTTGGTGTCAAAAATTGGTGATAGACTCACTCAACATGTTTATTGACAAAACTCCATTTTCTACGCATATGCAGGTTGCCTGAGTTAAAGGATGGACACTTAGAAAGACCTTAGGATTATAATTAAGACATACATGGATTTAGACTTGTTGTATTTATTTATTTGAATTGTTTGGTTGTATTTGATTATTGTGTGTATTATTTGAACGAAATAATTAATTAGATATTGTCATTTATATTTATGATAGTATTTTTGAGCTGTGAGCAATCGGATCACGTCCCGACATTTCTGCCTTAGGTTGGGGTGTGACACACCTGTAGTCGGTTCCTCTCCGAGTTAATCGTAATACCTTTCTTCAATTGAGCACAGCTAACTGTATAATAATACACGTATTAATTCTCTATCTTTAAATATCTTTTATGTTCCTAAGTTAACGAAACTTCTCTTTACTATTTTAGCGAAACCGAACTTTATCGATTAACGAGACCGAACTTCATCGGTTAGCGAACCGAACTCATAATTTTAACGAAACCGACACCGAACTTGTCGGTTACGAAACTGATCTTCATAAGTTACGAAAGCGGAACCGAACATGATCAGTTAAAGAACCAAACCCATAAATTTAGAAACGATCTTAGCTACGATTCTTTAACGAACTTACATGTTAAAGTTTTCTTAACGAGTCGGGTTTCAGGTCAAATTTACGTTTCATTTGAAATTTATATCATATTTATATTTTGTTCAAGTCTCACATTTTTCATTTAGATCCTAGTTTGAACCGAGTTCCGTTCTACTCGAACCAAAGTCCAATCGATTTGTATTGAATCGAATTTACTTTGCTTCTTTTGGTTGAACTTGGATCGACTCACATTCAGTCAATTTGACTTATTTGCGTCGGGTATCCTTTGTATTTGAATCCCAAACGCGCCGTCCTCAGTATACATATATACATATTTTTCACTCAAACCCAACCGGATCGAGTGCCCCTCCCCCTTATCATATTTAAACCGAGCCTGCCAGATTTCAGTCGATTTTGATTTGGATCGAGTCACCCAATGCAGCCGGGTTACTTCAATGAGCCGACCGAGTCCTCCATTCGTATCACAATCGGACCGAGCTCTTGGATCCCAGTCGACTTGACATTAGGGTCGAGTCTAATTATTCCAGTCGACTCGAAATGAGTCGAGTATTCCTCAACTAATCGAACCGATCCTCTATTAAATTCGAATCGATCCCCTCATCTAATTTGAGTCGAATCGGGTCGACCTCCTCCTGTTCATTTTGACTCGACTCGAGTTTTAGGATCGAGTCTTATCCATTTCCACTTGACTCGAAGCTTTGAGCCGAGTTCATAGGGCTACTCGAATTGATTGGGGTTGAGTCTACCTATTGCTATTCGGCTCAAGTTCTGGGTTCCAATCCAAGCCCTCACGAACCGGTTTCGGGCCCCTTTAACCATCGGATCTCATTACATGCGATCCAAACTTATTATGTATTTATATATGTTTGTCAAATCATTAAAACCGAACCCAACTCATTTACATGGTTCGAATAGGGTTCATTTGAGTCGAGTATATCGATTCGTTTCGTTTTACTAAATTTCTAGATCAGTTTGTTTACTATTAATTCAAAACAAACAAGAACAAGAAGAAGATGAATGAAAGGAATAATCTTTAATATGTAACATACCTCATAGATTTAGTTAGAGTAGATCTTGATCACTTGAAATCCTAGATAGGTTCTTCTTGGTGAATGGAAATCTACTGCTAATTCTCTTAGATTTAGAAGGGAATGATATGAAAGGAATGTTTGTGTGTGCATAGGAGGGTGTGTGTATGTATGAGTGTCTGATGATGATGAAATGATTAAATGAAGATAATTAGGGTTTTAAGAATGTTTAGGATTTAAATACTCTAAGCTCATAGGCTTTAGGCATATAATCATCTTTAAGTCCATGAATAACGATAATCTCATCCTTTCATTCTATTATTATTTAATTGATTTAAATAATGACACACGACATTTAATTAAATAAAAATTTACTTTATTTTATTTAATAATTTTCAAAACACATGCGTTACAATAAAAAATTTACATATATGTAAAGAAAAATTTAAATATGGGTAAAAACTAATTTTTATAATTGTAATCGTAAATATAGATATAAAAAGTGATAAAACTACATTCAAATAATATGAACATAGAAATTTTTTTTATAAAAAATGTTAGTTATTAAGAGTTTTTTTCAAATTCTTAAATAATTTAGCAGTTCTGTAATGATACTCATCCTCTATATATATAAGGGTTAAAATAAAAATGGAAAGTTTCATAAGATTGTTTAGAAGAGCATAAAATTTAAATTTAGGAAACTATATGAGCATATCTAAAACTACTGTAAAATACATCTTTATATAAACAATTTAACAAATTATTTGTGTTTTATATCGTGTTGTCATTGAATAAATTTATTTATTCTAACCCGTGTTGCATACGGGCTCATAACCAAGTTTACAAATAAAGTAATATTGTGACTTTAGATGAGGCTTGGAGCAACCAGAAAGCTTTTAAAAATTTCGTTTATATATATATATATATTTATTATTTATAAATATAACAATTTCATTTAAGTTTCTGCATTAGTGGTTGTACATACTGTTGTTTAATTTGTATGCCATTCCACGTGTGGTCTCCTGTCTTACCTTTAACCCACGTGTCTCTAGCTTTCCCACCGTCACCACAACAAAACCACGTCCTCATCTCTCTTTGTTTCCACTTGATGGTTTCTATCTTCTATAAACCTCCTGGTCTCATACCAAACAGGTTTCTTTCTTTCTTTCTTTCTTTTGTTTTCGTTAGTCAATCGTTATCTATTTTGGCATTCATAAACCGTAACCCTAGACAAAAAAGGTCTCTAGCCGTTCGGATTCATGGCGTATCAAAACATAATGAACAAGGTTGGCTCCTTTCTATTATGTTTTGAGTGTTAAATTACCACATTCTGGTTGCATGGTTGTCTTAGGTTACTGATATGTGCATTATCATCAATTCACCTCCACAACACCCTCAAGTCCACGTTCTCCACTGTTGCATGCATATTCCATATCATTAGCTTCTAGTAGTCCATGATCCCATGTTTTACATCCATGTTTCAGTTGTTTATTGTTTACTTTATTTAGCCTACAAAAAGGTTTGTTTGTTTCACTACTAGAAAATTGGCCTTTGATAACACGCTAATTATGACACACAGTATATAAAATGACATGAAAAAAATGTATGTAATAAAAAATGTCATCTTTTTAAAAATTTAAAAAACGAATGACACGTATTTTAGTGTGACACAGTTTTTTGTGTCATAAAAACTAGAATAAAAAACAAGGGAGACACTTTGATTATTTGCGTGTCATCCCTTAAGTGTCACTTTATAATTTACGAGCGCGCCTAAAGTATAAACATGGGATACAATACAAACACACGACTACGAGTTCGAATCGAAGAACCCTAGAGATCTGATCGAAGCGAAGAAAGAACCATGGAGATCTAAGCGATTACGAATTGAAGCTCTGATTCATTCGATTAAGATTTTGATGCTCTGATTCCTTTGATTGCGAGTTCGTAGCAGGCAAAACAAGCTCTGATTCCTTCGATTGCGCCTCTGAAATGCCGAAAACACGAACAAAACCCTAAATCACTAAATTGATCTCATTGCCTCTCACGCTCGCCGATCTCTGGTACTAAATCGATCTTAGCTTTGCGTATGAATCTAATTTATCTTCTCTTTGAATGTGTACATGTTTAGGTCATTACGATTGAACTACACTAGCCACTGGAAGCCTTGTGTTCATACCTATTTGAACAACAATCAGATTTGATAAAATACTTATCAAAACTTTAATTTTGAAATGGAAGCCTTAGTTTGATTGAGTTCTAAAGAAAGCATACGAATAACTAGGTTTGAGCAAATACTTATTTTAATACAATAACTAGGTTTCAATATATGTTGTAATTTTGTGTTTGAATAATCGTTTAATTTTAGGTTTAGCGATCAAGAAGAATTCAAAGTTTTCTGCTGAAGAATTCAAACTTCCTCTCCCAACTAGTGCCATCGTCACCGATGGTAGCTCTTGTTCAATGTTTCTCGTTTCGACTCATTTCATGCATGTTTTTGTTTGAATTTTTGTCTGCGGATGTTTCTAATTAAATGAATTTGTGATATGTTACTTAAATATAACGCGAGCTTGATGATTAGAACTTGCTGATTACTAAATGATTAGATTTGTTTATTGTTTTGTGTCAAGTTTTAGTCCTAGACACCACTAGGGATAAGTTTGCCAATATAGACTAAATTATTAATTTAGTGTTTGGAAATATGATGCTTTCTTTCATAGTAGTTGCTCCCTATGATATTATCAAAACTCTCTCTTTAGTATCAAATGCGGTTTTTAATTCTTAGAGCTACCTTGTGAAGCTTGCGGTATAAAAAACTTTAGGCTTTAATTTTTCTTCTTATTTGGAGTATAATGTTTCTGTTGTGGTTAACTGCATGTAACTCTTGTGTTCCTCATAGAACCAAGACTGAAACTTGTAAGCCATGTAAAGGATCAGACGTGGTTGGTGTCTATATAACTTTAATACCTACTTGTTGTGATTAGAAAATAGTTTTTATTGCTAAAATTGTATATTGTGGATTTATGTTATTCACATTCACAGATGGTGCATTTAGAATGCAGGCCACTTGCAGTTGATGTGGCAAGGCTGGAAAATATATCAAGGTAGCATTCTTTACTAGAAAATTAAAACACTATTTTTGTGAAATTATGTTTCGAGTAACTCGTCTTTAAACAGGATTATTCTAATATTGTTATTATGTATAAACCTTTTTATCTTTATGGCCTTTGAACTGTGTAGGCGTGTTACAACTTGTTAATTTTACTTATTTAATATTCTAAACCATCTGAGGTTGTTAGCAATAATAAATAATCTTTCAAAACTTGTATAATTCCAGGGGTGTTTCAGGTATCTACCTGGGCAGGTGAGAGCTTTTGGAATGCTTGCTGGGGGCTCTGGAATCACTCAAATGTTTCAGGTATTTATTTATTTATGAATCTTATCTAGCACATCTTTTATTTTATTTTATGTTAGTTTTGTGATTTCTGTTGGTTGCTAGAGCTATTCTAGAAAACCCAAAAGACAAGACTCAAGTGCATCTCATCTATGCTAATGTCACATATGATGACATCCTTCTTAAGGTAATTATTATTTCATAATTGAGTTAATAAGTATTGAAGATGAGGTTATTGAATATTGCATATCAATGTAATTGATTCACTAATAATATTCAGGAAGAAATCGATGGGATCGCAACCAATTACCAGGGTCTTTTCTATGTGTACTACGTATTGAATCAGGTATTAAATTATCTTTTAATAAATTTGTTTTGTTGAACTATTGCAGCCGCCAGAGGAATGAACCGGGGGTGTTGGTTTTGTATCAAAAGAAATGATCCGAGCCCATTGTCTTCTACAAGCATCTGATATTAAGGTATGGTTCAAACTGATTTCCATCTTTACAAAACATTTTTGGAAAAATGCTTAGTTTGCATTGGGGCTGTAAACTTTTGGTAAAATATGATTTAGCATGTGAGGTTGAGGAGTATGTCTTAACATGCCACAGTCAAGTTGCAGAGTTATTTGATGCTGCAGTCAAAGTTGGTCCTTAAAATTAAGGTTGCTTCTTCAGGTTAGAGATGCTCTTATTTTACCACTTGATAACTAGTTTGGCTTTTAGGTCTGTTGACTAGTTTTCCACTTTAAAGATTGAAGAGCTCTTTAAATTGATTGCATCACTAGAAATGAATATAATCAGGTTTTGAGTGTAAGTAAGCTTAGAAACAAATCTTGTATGTTTGACCTCAAAAGTCCACAAAATAGAATTATTTATTCTACAAAGCTGTTATTACTGTATGTGAAAAGAGTGGTACTTTGACTTTAGAGGTCAAACATGTTGAGTTTCAACTTTAAACCCAAACATTTTTGAGAAAATCTGACAATAGTCTGAATATCATCTAGTGGGATTGAGGCTTATAAGTTAAATCAAGTACTTGGGCTTTTATATATTTCTATTTCTAATTATTTCCACTTATCCAAAATTTTCTCAGGTTAGGAGAAGGAAAGATGAGTACACAGATGCTAGATGCTGATATGGATGAAAATCGTGAAGAATGGTCGACTTTTGTAGCAAAATTCATTTTTCGGTGAAATTTTGAATTGGCATTAATGAAATGTTAACTTTGAAATGTTTGTAATTTGTATTTTATAAATATTGTATGAAATGGATTTTTTTTGCTATATATGTATCTTATTTGTATTATGAGGCGTTGACTATTATTTAATGTGAAAATAGTAATTCTATAAAAAAAAATACTTTTTTAAAACACTTAAAATCATGTGTCATAAACAGAAGACACAAATACGTGTCATCTTCCTTTTATGTCATCTTCCTTTTATGACATGGCCTTCCTTGACACGCGTCTGCGTGTCAACTACCCCCTTTAAAGGTGTATTTTCTAGTAGTGTTTAGATATAAAGTAATGAAAAATTATGATGAAAAGTTGTTTCAATATCTAGCTTCTTTATCTTGTTATTTGGGTGTGTTTGCCTACTATACCAAATTTGGATTTTCTTAGTTTGCTTCTTCAGTTAGGGCTTCTCTGTTTCCAAATAAACATATGTCAGACAAATACCACACAAATGACTATAATCTCCGAAGTTACTTTGCATCTGATTTCCTACTAATTGAAGATATATCTCTTTACTGGATCTGTATTGCATAATGAATCTTGATTATTGAAAATTGAGGAGGATAAATAATCAATATTTCTTCAACTGCAGGTCTTAATTGTGGTTAGATAGTTGCCTGCCTGGTGCTCTTGCACATGAATCTTCTTCAAAATATCAAGGTGAAGCAAAAAATTTGAGTTATGAAAAGCTTTAATTCATTCATACGAAAAATAATTTCAAATCAGGTGGGATAAAAGTCACCTAAAGTGCCTTCAAATTGGTTAAAACATTCTAACTTGAAAATTAGATGATAATTTTATGCATACTTAACAGAGTGGTTATTATGGTTTTTATGTTTTCTTTTTCAAGTTTTATTGTTATTTTTTTGTTTTATTTGTTTAATGTTTTACTTAGTCTGATTGTGCTTGGTAACTTAACTATGAGCAGTGTATTGGGACTTTAAAACTAGCCTTTCATTTTACTACCGGCATATGCACACTAAGGTTTGATTTTTTGCTTACTTTTACTTCTTTAACTCCATCAAATATGTTTCAAGCCTGTATTATTAGTGTTTGTTTTTGCCTTTTTGTCAAAGGCTCAGGTTTCAAATCTGGAAGCACATTGTGAGGACTACCTATGTTTTTATACGGTGTGAGTTAATATTTATTTTCTAAAACTTTATAAACTGTTGCATTAAATTTGGAAACTTTTGCATCAATTTTAGAACTTTTGCATTGAAAGTATAGCTAGACTGATGGGAAAACAACATTGATGCATATCCAGCACCACGCTGAAGTCAACCGACCCATACCCTGAACCAACCCAACAGAGCTGACCAAAACGCCACCGCCATCATCAACTGTAACAAACATTGATCAAGAGAAACAGCCACCAGACACTGCTTACACATGACACAACATGAACAAAGCAAGGACTGATTAAGCAAAAAGGTATCCAAATGTAACAAACCAATAAATTTAAAACATACAACTGGTCAAAAAAAATTAACACAACTGCAGGCCTGCAGGTGTAACTGATGTGAAAAAAATTCAGGTCCCAGACTAGCAGTACAAAAAAACTTGGTATCCAGATTCAGAAGTAGCAGCAAACAAACTCTTTCACAAGTGCCCAAAGCATGGCGTGTATTGCGTGCAGCCGCACACTAGACACATAGCGTGCATATATAAATGACGGTCAGTTTTGTAAAGAGTAATGAATTTTGGTGTACCTACTACCTATTCACGGTTGACGCATGGTGTATAAAAATGAATGAATGATGACAGGTGGTGCACGGTTGGAAGTAAAGCGATAAAAGTGCTACCATTAGATAGATGCGTTTGTGCCGGGACATCAACTAGTTTAATATAATTTGGTCATTTGGGCTACCTTAATTTGGAAGTACTTGTTACGAAACAATAAATATATAAATGAGCAAAAAGTATCAATTATTATAAAATCTTTATAATAATAATTTGATATGACACATAAATATAACTATATAAGTTGGAGAATTTAAACTACAAACAAACACATATATAAAACGATACTACAGTTAAGCAAGAAACATATATATGCAATAGATATTGGCCACAACAACAATTAAAGCTCACTCAAAATCAATTGAGCACCGAACTGAGGTTGCAGAGTGATAATAGCATGTGGAGCGTGCGAGTATGACGGTGAAAGCTCGAAGGAGAACCGTCTTAGAATCATAACGAGTGCAAGTTTTGCTTCTAACGTAGCAAAATTTTGTCCAACGCATATGCGCGGTCCCCCTCCAAATGGGAAATACATAGCTTGACCCTTGCTCGCCTTTGACACGCCTTCAGCAAATCTTTCTGGGTTAAACTCCTTCACATCATCACCCCATATATCAGGGTCGTGATGTAAAAGCAACATGTGCAACATAAGTTGTGACCCGGATGGTAATGTTAAGTTTCCTATTTTAATTTCTTCGTGAATCATCCGTTCTAGGGCTGTAAGGGGTGGGTATAACCTAAGTACCTCGTGTAAAATCATATTAATCTGCAAAGATTTAGTTAGGTATCAAAGTAGGTTTACTTATGTGCTTGTTATTGGTGGCTTTAATCATTAATTTGAATAAAAATTCTCAAGCGTTTTTAATTGTGGAATGTTATGATACTTACGGTTTTCAAATGACTTAATCCGTCGATATCTGGTTTTCTATATCCAAATACTTTTAAAACTTCATCTCTAGCACGATCTTGCCAGTTCGTGTATTGGCCTAACAAAATCATCGTCCAAACAAGCAAATTTGCGGTAGTTTCTTGACCTGCAAAATAGAAGAGCTTGCACTCTTCAATGACTTCATCAATGCTAAGTCCAAAACTGTTATTCCCTTGTTGCTTGATTTCCTTGTCATTTGAATCCAACAATATTCCCAACAAATCTTCTTTAGTACTTTCTCCGGTTTCCTTTAATCGTTTATAAATAATTTTTTTTATCGAACTCCTCACTTCTTGGTCGATCTCTTTCATCCTTCTGTTCCTTTTTGTAGGCAAAAATCTATAAAATCATAAATATGTTAAATCAAATATTATTAGTGTACACCTCTAAGTTATAGCCCATTCATAAATAAATGGGTTGATTTGTGAAATAATTTTTTTTATCAATTCATTTAGGTCTCTACTAAAATTACACAATCGGTAAGGGTCACCATGTTGTCGATAGACACCATCACATCCGTAGCCACCATAATAAAGACGATAGATGGGGAAAGGTACTCACCGTGATCCTGGAATATACATTGATTGGGCAGCTTTTATAACTAGCTTTGCTTGTTCGGCTTGGAGTTCAAATATCCCTTTTCCTTCCTCGTAGCTGCTACCAAACGCTGTACGCGAAATAACATCACTGGTCATTGTTTGGAGATGAGGATAAACGTCCACTTCACAAGATCTTCCTTTTGTCATCCCTTCCCATTTGTTGATCATCTCACTGCAACTAATGTGAAAGGCTGGTAGCATATGCTACAACAAGCAACATTGAAACCAAAAGTCAGTTTGACCAATCGATTATTTTAAAACGTTATCATGCAAATGGAACCTTTAGTTTCTCAACATGGAATGCAGGGTTTATGATCTTTCTATGTTTGACCCATCGATCAGCATCAGCATCTGCGAGTCCTCTCACAAGCATCTTTGTTAATGGATTCCCCCTCTTGGCTTTTGAAATTGATAATAGTTAGCCAATATTTGTCTTATTAATTGAGGATCTTTTACATGCACCATAGGTCGTGGCCCCATCCAGGTAAAGAATATGCTACCTATATTAATATTATAGCAACAGGTATTATATGCGTGGGTTCTTGTATGATTATATAAAACCACTCAACAACATCTGAAGTGTGTTATTTGTTATTAAAACTACAAATATGCTACCAAATTATCAGTTAAAGGGGAATTGAAGGATGTCACGTTTGATCTTTACTAGTAGAGTAGATAAAACGAATGCGAAAAAACTTTATGTTATGACCCGGTTGAAAGGTTTATGTTTTGTGTCTACTTATAATAGGGTTGAGCTGCTTAGTTAAATGGGCCAAACAGTGGTGAAGCTTAGACAAAAAGTCGCTTGGGGGGGATTCAATACGTATAAAAAATTTCATAAGCAAGGGGCCGGTGCCAAACTCAATTTTCGGACGAAAACCGGTAAATTTACATTATGTATTACATCTAATCTCACGCCATTTCAAACGATAGCTCCAACCAATAATTTTCAAAGTTGACCCTCTATGGGCAGAACGACTTGTTCAAACGATCGTTTGACCAATAATTTTTAAAGTTTGACTATTTTTTTTCTTTTGTCAAAACGGTCATCTCGTGTTTTATGGACGGCCATTTGATGATGCGAAATCGAATGAGGGTGGTCTAGCTATAGCATGAACCTTAAATACAAAAATTTAGTTTAATCTCAAGCTCTACAAAATTATGCTTTAAACACGTATCAATTTGAGCGAGCTTTAGCGTAAAGTCATGCTATAGCTACGCCATTCTCATTTGATTTTACACGATCAAACGGCCATCCACAAAACACTCAAACGACCATTTTGACCAAAAGCCAAACTTTGAAAATTATTGATCCAAATGGTCGTTTTAACAATTAATATATGGGCGCCCGTTCTTACCATAGGTGAGGGATTGATCAAACTTTAAAAATTACTGACCGTTCAAGCTTTGAATTGTTCTTGGTCAAAGCGACCACCCGACCTCTATCCGATAGCCTTGTTTGAAACAGTGTGGGATTAGTTGTCGGGCGTTGTTCGTGTCCTGTTCACTTAACGAATCAATTTGAGAAGACTTACGTACCATGAGTGTGCAGATTTATAGTAAAAAGGTATGACACGTGGAACAAGACTATCGGTGAGTTTGATGGGTTTGAGTTTGGCTTGATTTGTCATGTGCACCATCTCTTTCAAGTCTCCGAACAACAGCCGGTAACGAGTTCCGTTCAACCCTTGCTCTCTAAGACTCTTCTCTATCGCCTTTGGCCGTAACCAAACCCACGTCAAGATTCTCCACCCGTAGACCACCACCACCACCGCTGTGGCAACACCAAAACACACCGCACTCATCATCAGTTCCATTTTGAATCCAATTCTTGATTTGAGTATGTAAATTAAGTTGACCAAATGAAGAGGTGATGTTTAATATTTATTGATGAATAAGTTTCACTAAAAGTCCCACACGTTTGGGTTATTACGGGTTTGGTGAACTTGTTACGAACATGAAAATCGTGTCAGAACAACATGAATTTTTACGCGTTGACACAAACTTATTTGATCAATAAATATTTACGCGTTGAATTTTTACGCGTTGACACTATGATTACGAAAGTAGAACAATAAATATTGTAATATGTAAAATTAATACGATTAAACACATAAATCATATGCATGTTCTCTTCTCTTTAAAAAACTTATTTGATCTAATTAAGTTAAGATAGAAAACATTTTTTTTCATAAACACACGAATCTAACCATGACAAACCCGCCATGAACATGATACGTTTAGCTAAACGTGGCTATTCGAAACTAACACGAAACCATTTAAATTAAACCAAACCTTTTTCTTAAACTATAAACATGTTTTATGCAAGTTATGCAAAACCATATAAATTTTGTATCGTATAGCAAATATAAACAAACTAAATATGCAAACAATAATAATTCTAATTTCTAAGGACAAGAGTTGTATTTTTTACTCTTAAAGCTAAAAGTTAAATATATAAAAGCATGAGTGCATGACACAATACCGACACAAATCACACATGTTAATTCCACAAGAGCCATAAGTACTTTTTATTATAATCATCTTTAAAATAAATTAGATACCTTATACATCACTAATACTTTTCTATATCAGCATATATTATATGTAACACATAGGACAGAAAATATAAATATATTATTGCATATTTGGTGATGATTATGACACTTTTAAATATTTCTCTTTTAAAAATAACCAAGTTGTTTCAAACCGTGCATTGTGATGGCGACTTGGAGGGAACCCTGTTTGGTATCATTTTGGTACTGTTAAAAAATTATTTTATAACCAAAGTTCAAACTGGAAAAATGTTAAGGTTAAAAGTGAAACAATTCAATTTGTAATAGTCAAAGGTTTGTGATGAAAGTTAAAAGACTTAAAGTTGAAAGAACAAAAGTAAAGTGTAAGGGTTTTATGACGAAAATTGAAAAGGCTAAAAGTCTTGTGTGAAAAGTTAGAAAGGGCAAAACATTGATGTTGCTAACTATTTTAGCGCATACAAATCATATGGTCAAAGTTAATATATAAAAAGTTGGATGTCAAAATTTGTTGTATAAATGTAGAACATCTGTGTGAACAAAGTTAAAGAAACAAAACTTTCATAATTGTATTTTAATATATATATATATGTATATAGATTTGAGTTCAATGGAGAAATCATATTAGTGTGAGAAGTTGGAGAAATCCTTTGAACCAATCAATTTTTTTCTTTTTCTTTCCTCATTTAATTAAATGCACGGGCTTATTAGTAAATTTTATAATTTCCTTTATATGGTAAGTATTAATGGTTTTTTGAATTTTCAAATTATCATAACAATTATTTTAATCCTATATTTTTGTTAATTTAAAACTTAAATCATGACCGATTACTGAGTCGATTATGCCCTATTTTTGCTTTGCGTAACATGCCATGATTCGACAACATAACGAAGACATGATCAGGTTATTTATAGAATATCAATTGCAATTTTGTGTCGCAATAGTTTCATATATTCTCCCTACACTTACCTACATGAGTTCATATTTATACAATATTTGGTGGAGAAACATGCCATTATACTTTTATATCACACACTTTACATCGCATACCCTACACTACACTACACAATAACTTATTAACCACATACATTACCCTACATTGACCTCCACATGGTAACATCCGTAGCATACACGGTTGAAAAACACAAGTCACCAGAGTTTTTAATTTAGTCTACACTGACCTACACACCTTCACATAGATGATATCTTTTCACAAACTGAGACGATTTGTAAGAATCACATGAATACTTTTGTGGATTTGATGGGTTATCTCTTAATTTGGAAGATATTGTGCAATAAAGGGGTGAACATAATTGATATTACGAATCTTGTGCAGATTTGGAAGATGGAAAGTCAATGAGGTTTTGATTATAACAAGCAAGTTTCCAAACAACCAGCTTAGTTTCCTATTTTGATTGTATCACAAGATTACTATTGTACCCTTTTCATTAAAAAAAAACTCTTAATAAAGCATAATTAATTACCAATCTACTAGAATTAATGTAGGCCTTTGATCAAAATATCTAATGGTCAGGATTCATTTATTCAATTTCTCACTCTAATTTCATTTCTCAACTGAACCGTCCCCTATATATATATAGGGTTAGGTTAGAATAAAAACCCACTTGAGTTGTGAAAACTCTAGAAACTCATTCTCTACCACATATTTTTAATTAAAGATTAAATCTTATGGTCCACAATTAAAGTTAATAAAAAATGTAAAAGTTTATTTACATTTTCTCTCTCCTGAAAACATATATAAAAATTACTAAAAAAATATAAAAAAAATAGCAAAACATTTTTTTTATGTTTTCGATGTTTTGTATTAAATGTAATAACATATATTACATGTAACAAAAAAAAACGATGTTACATAGAGTTTTCACAGGTCTTTCTCAACTCAAGAGGGTTTTCAAACTATACTTCTCCTATATATATAGGGAATGGATCTTTTGAGAACCATGTTGAGTTGTAAGAACTCCATTCTAGGCCACACATTTAATTAGGTGGATTGGAATATGTGGTTGAGATTAAATCTGACAAAAAAGTCAAAGTAGGAGAGAGAATAAAGATGTAAGTGGTTACACTAACATTTATGTCCGTTACACATGTGTAAAATGTCGGCTCAGTGTGTAAAAAATTCTGTAATTTTTTTTACGTGTATGTAACTTACATATATTACGCATGTGTAAAAAAAATTCGAAAAAAATTCGTTACACTGAGTTCTTTCGAGTTCTTAAAACTCAAAGGGGTTCTTATTTGAAATCTCCCCTATATATATATATATATATATATATATATATATATATATATAGGGTTTGGATCAAATGCAAATGAAATTAACGTGCTAAACGTGAGAATCAAGTAGAGTAATTATATATACAAGTAGAGTAATAATGTATTACTCTACTTGTATATATAATTACTCTACTTGATTCTCACGTTTAGCACGCTAATTTCATTTGTACGTTAACTTTCCCCTATATATATATACACTAGCTTTAAAACTCGTGTAATGCACGGGATGCTTAAAAGAAATATAATTAAGCTATAGAAATTAAATAATTTTATAAGTTCGAATTATATTCTCTAATGGAATATCTATACGAATAAGTGGTGTGTTCTCACGCAATTTGTTCATAATCATAAAAAAGATGCACCTAGTGATTTTATAAGTTGTAATTATATATGTATTTGTATTACAGTTTTGAAAGAGATTGATGAAAACTCACTGGATACATAGAGATTTAATTGGATCCATGGAGGTTGAACGAATATATGAGAATAAAATTGCTACTCATTCATAATTTCTTTCTGTCTTTATCATTTTAGTCCTAAATATCGTTCACTAAATTTTACCATGTTTTTTTCCTACACTCAAAAATGTATATATAAATTGATTAATAAAAACCGATAGATCTGATTTTACTAAAGACATAAATATTTTGATTATGTTGACATAAATATTCGCTCATTTTTAATTAGAGGTGGCGAATAGGTTGGGTTGGGTCGAAATGAGTCATGGGTCGAAATGGGTTTGGGTCATAATTGGTTAGGGTTAGAATTGGTCAATTAAAAAACGGGTTCTTTTGGTTTGGGTAGGAACAGGTAAGGGTCGGAACGGGTTTCAGGGTTTCTTTTTCTTTTTTTTTTAACAAGGATAACGGAGGAAACATTTTAGTTTTTTTTTAATTTTTTGTTTTTTATTTATATTTTGAGTTATGGTTTTTTATTTTTTTTTATTTTTTCTAGAGGTGCTTTTTCTTCAGAAAATATTTAAAAAAATAAAAAAAAAATTATAACTCAAAATATAAATCATAAACAAAAAAAAGTAAACAAACTAAAATGTTTCCTCCTTTGTCCTCGTTTTATTAAAAAAAAACAACCTGTCCCATGTGAAACCCCGTGTTGGCTTGAAACCTGAACCGAACCCATTCCTATCTGAAACTCGTTTCGTGCCGAAACATATCTTGTGCGAAAACCTTTTCCTATCCAAAACCTGCCATATTTTCTTAGGACACTAACCCACATCGACCTGCCATGTGAAAACCCCGTGTTGGCTTGAAACCCGAACCGAACCCATTCCTATCTGAAACTCGTTTCGTGCCGAAACATATCTTGTGCGAAAACCTTTTCCTATCCAAAACCTGCCATATTTTCTTAGGACACTAACCCACATCGACCTAATTCTTTGAATTTGTCGACCCATTTTGACCCGAAAATAACAATATGAAATTTCAAATGACCCATTTAAACCAATTTAGTTAAGATCTCTAACCAAAACCAACTCATTAAAATTTTAAAACAACCAAAATTGACCAATTTAAATTGGTTTGGGTCAAAATTGCTACCCGTATTTTTAATCTATGTAATTTAGGTAATTCGTTATTTCATTAAAAGATGGATATATATGCTTTGATTACACTTAATGAATAAGGGTATTTACATATATCCCCTCCCTAACTTTCTTTATTACATATTTCCCCAATGCTAAATATTTAATTACATATTTCTCCTCTCTAAACCATATGCATTACATATCTCCCCATTTCATTAAAATTAGCTTACTAAATGACCATTTTACCCTTAGTGAACTAATTTACATATATCCCCATTTTAATAGTAACAATTACACATATCCCAAATTTAAACCTAAACCGAGTCGGTTTTAAGACGAACATATGCAGATTATAACAAGATCAATTAGGGCTTGCGGTCTTTATAAAAATCGTTAGGAAAAGTAGACATACTAGACAAAAAATTGATAGAAAAAGAAACCCGACGTTTGGACGTTATTGCGATCCAACGCCAGAAGAATGGAAGCCGTCGAAGTTTGCAAGTTACTGAGTGATGGAACGCCGGATGAATGGAAGCCGATGCCGTTGTTTTTGTCAGATGTTTGATTTTTTCATTAGGGTATTGTGAATTAAAAAGGGTAAAAGGGTATTTGCATATAAGAAGGGGAAATATGTAAATAAATGTTTAGCTTTGGTGATATATGTAATAATGAAAGTTAGGAAGGAGATATATGTATAAATCTCATAATAATAACCCATGTAAAGATAAATTGTTGGGCTTCTCATGGGCAAAAAAATACCACAACAGGAAATGCTTGTTTGTGTTTGGGAATTCATCTCGTTTGTCTCTTTAGTGATGATTGTAGGCAAATGTTGCAAATATGACAACACTTGCTTGCTCTGAACTAGAGCGACCAGCTCTTGTCAATTTCAAACACAACGTAACAGATGGTCAAGGAATGTTGTGGATCAAAATGTAAACACCATATCTATATATTATACATACAACACTCAACAATTATTGTTTACATTTGAATCCTATATCAACACATTGAATAGACACTTCCAACCATGGCAGCCTTACAATAGATACTTGGGATATAATAATGATATATTAAATAATAACATATAATATTAATACTACATAGATATATACAAGTCTCTAGATTATATATCAACAAAGGATTGAAGGAGAGGATCATTTAGGTCTGATGATCGAGGTTGATTTGCAGTGTCCAAATCCTTGTTCATATCCTTATCTAACTTGTTCTTCTCATTAGCCTGTCCCCACATCACAGCATAAAATCCAACAACACCTATCACTTCTCCAATGGCACTGTTCATATGAATTCAAGAATCAATTGAATTCCGTTTACAATGAGACGAATATGAAGAATAATTCAAGATTAAAGGGTTACTAGGATGTCCGATTGTGATTATGATCATTAACATTTTCAGATTAATGCAAATTTGTTTAATATCCTTCTGGTTATGACTTCCGATTTACAGATCCAAATACCTCTATCAATTTCGGTTTTCATGATGAAAAGATAAACATTCACTTTCCTAAATAAAGTGAATCACCAAGAAATGTGACACCCAAGATGAAACCGATAACTAAGGAGAGTGGCGAAAACATGGTCACGAAAACAGGACCCTTCTTCTCCGAGCACCAAGTCAGAGCATTAATGCGAAGTGCAACAGAATAAACAGCCTTCAAACAGAACATGTCAATCAACCAACACCAAACTTTGGAAAATTATTTTTGTTTAGTTAAATGACCTACCCCAAATACAATAGCAATCATCCCAATTCCGGGTTGCACCACCCAAGCACTTGGATTTGGTTCTTGGAAGGGAGATAGAGCTATACATTGCAATGTCCCAAAGAGGCAGAAGAAAAAGACAATGGTGAAATGATCTGGAAACTCTTTAGCTGTTGCAGACTAATACATAAATCACGAAATTAAAAGCTAAAATATTAACAAAAAGGAAGAAAAACTAATCATGGGGATATCTTACTTGTAAAACAATCCATATGCAACCAAATGTTATAGCGAGAAAAAGAATAAGACCTCCAAATACCCGACTTGACAGTTGTGATGAAAGAAGCTGATTTTGTGAATCACGAATCATAAAAATATCTGGGCCTTGATAGAACGTGAACACCATTGTTCCCGATATTTCCATTATGGTACCCAATAATTTTGCCACATTGCTTGAACTTTGCATTTCTAGTTTCTCCATCCTAAAACATATAATTTGTTCTCAGAATATATTAAAATATAAACTAGAAGTATTTTATGTCAAAATTTCTAGTAATTTTACAAATAACATGTTAGTTTACGATTGATGTATATGAATTCAAATGCATCAATATGCCAGGATTCCAACGCCCTTTTTAGCTAACATCGGTATTACTAGAAACTATAGGTTGTGATAGGCTACCTGAAAATGACTGCTAGCAGGAAGGTTATTGCAGGACTCGTGTTCGAGAGGGCACTTGCCATGGTTGGAGAGCTGTAGGATACACCAACATAAACAAGTACTTCGAAAATGCAAAGCCTACAAACGAAAAAATAGATGTAAAGTTTGTAAAAATTAAAAAGGATAAATGTTTTAAAAGTATCAAACTATTGAAAAAGATTCATTTTGCTTTTCAAATACACAAACTTTTAGATCTTTTGGCCATTTAAAGTTCACTAGCAGGATGTAAAGCTATAAAACTAATGGCAGTTAATAACTTTGAACCAAAGGGTATATATGTAGCCTAGTTATATCAAGGTGTGTAAACCGGGTATGCATGTTTTGGGTAATCAGATCGGGTAACACCTAATCTAAAACTAATCCCATGGTCATCTATCAGTTTTATGGTTCAAGTTCGTTTGTCATCCCAAATCATGGCATTTGGAAATGTCAGATAGTTGGAAATGTCCATCACTAGGAGATTGTGATGAGTTATACTGTGTTTGTTGAAGTATTAAATGGTATAATGACAACATGTGGTGACTTCAGGGACTCTATGTGTAATAAGGGCAGATTATAGGGGGACCAGAACTGTAGTTCTGGAAGTTAGTTAGATAGAAGTCGTTACAGGCTGTTAAAAGGGGGAAGAACATGTAGTTAGGGTTACTTTTCAATTTTCTTGATTCCTTTTGTATTTTCGTTTCTGTAAACAATTTGCTATTCGATTCATCAATAAAAAAGTGTTCTTCGTTTCTTCTTTGATTCAATTTACGATTCGCTTGTATAACAAGTGGTATCAGAGCTTCGTTCGCTCGATCCACAATCGAATCGTTCGTAATTCCGCAATCGCAATCAAGATGGTTTCTACGAAGTTCGAACTGGAGAAATTTGATGGGAGAAACGATTTCTCGTTCTGGAGGGTGAAAATGAGAGCCCTGTTGGTTCATCAAGGCATCTCCGATGCTCTGTTGGGGGAACCAAATATTCCAGACGGGTTAAGTGATAAGGAAAAGAAGGATATACTGGAAAAGGCACATTCAGCAATCATCTTGAGTTTGGGTGATCGTGTTCTTCGTGAGGTGTCAAAGGAACTCACGGCGGCTGGAATTTGGTCAAAACTAGAGACTCTGTATATGACCAAATCCTTGGCCAATCGATTGTATTTGAAGAAAAGACTTTACACCTTTCATATGACTCCTGGTAAGTCTTTAAAAAGTCACACAGATGAATTTAATAAATTGATTCTTGATTTGGAAAATATTGAGGTGGAGTTGGATGATGAAGATCAAGCCATCATATTCTTGACTTCATTGCCTTCATCTTATGAGCATTTTGTGGATACTCTTATGTATGGGAGAGATTCTTTGTCCATGAAAGATGTTCTTGCAACTTTGAATTCTAAGGAACTCAACAAGAAATCTGATGTTCAAGAAGATGGTGGTGATGGGTTATATGTTTGGGGAAAGCTAGAACAGAAAGGGTCTAAGTCCAAGATACCATCAATATTGAAGTCTAAAGTGAAAAGAAGGTGTTTTATCTGCAATTCAGATAAACATTTTAAAAGAGAATGTCCTGAAAGAAACAAGAAAAAGAAACAGTCTGATGCTAGTTCTTCTAAGGGCCAATGTAATTCTTCTGATGATCATTTAGATGGTTATGAAAGTTCTGAAGTGTGTGTAGTATCTAGTGGTGAAAACTTAGGTGTTTGGATTATGGATTTTGGGTGTTCATACCATATGACCCATGTTCTTGAATGTTTTAAATCGATTAAGTATGAGTATCTTGGTGTGGTAAAGCTTGGAGATGACAGACCTTGCACTATTAAAGGTTATGGTGTTGTAGCTTTAAGTTTAGATAATGGAACTGAGGTTGAGTTATCTAATGTTAGGTATATCCCTGAGTTAACCAAGAACTTAATATCTTTAGGAACATTTGAAACAAATGGTTATTCTGTAAGTTTGAAGAATGGTAAAGCCAGGGTGATAAAAGGGTCGATGGTAGTAATGTCAGGGTCTAGAGGAGAGAATAACATCTATATTTTGGATGGTAGATCCGTAGTTGGAACTGTTTCAGTGGCCAAGGGTAAAACGGGAAATATGGCAAAATTGTGGCATGACAGACTTGGCCATATAAGTGAGTTGGGGTTAATGGAGTTAAAGAAACAAGAAGTTATCAAAGATCTATGTAGTTGTGAGATAGAGTCATGTGAAAACTGTATTTTAGGAAAGGCAAAAGGGTTAAGTTTTCTAGTGGGATTCATAAGTCCAAGGGTATTTTGGACTATGTTCATGTAGATTGTTGGGGACCAACTAAGCATAAGTCTTTAGGTGGAGCTTCTTATTTCCTATCTATTATAGATGACTACTCTAGAAGAGTATGGGTGTATATACTCAAGAATAAGTCTGATGCTTTTGGCATGTTTAAGGAGTGGGTTGTTCTGGTTGAGACTCAAACTGAGAAAAGGGTCAAGAAACTAAGAACTGATAATGGTTTAGAGTTTTGCAGCAATGAGTTCAATAGTTATTGCAAGACTAAAGGTATAGGTAGGCATTTGTCCATTCCTGGTACTCCTCAACAGAATGGCTTGGTTGAGAGAATGAACAGAACATTGCTTGAGAAGGTAAGATGTATGATCATTGCAGCTGGTATGCCTAAAGGTTTTTGGGCTGAGGTTGTAAAAACAGCTGCATACATTGTAAATAGGTCACCATCTAGTGCAATTAATATGATGGTTCCTATGGAGAAATGGTCTGGTAAGAAGACTAGTTATGATCACATTAAGATTTTTGGTTGTTTGGCTTATTCTCACATTAGCCAGGGCAAATTAGAACCAAGAGCTCAAAAATGAATTATGCTTGGTTATCCTGATGGTGTTAAGGGATACAAGTTGTGGAAACTTGATAATGGAAGTCCAAAAGTAAGAATTAGCAGAAATGTGATGTTCAAAGAAAATGTTATGTACAAGGATGTGGTAGGCAAGTCAAGGGTACTGAGGTAGATCATAATGTTTATAATGGGGTACAACTTGAGGTGGAGCCTGTTACAAGTGTGTATGAACAGGGGAGCACAAGTGAATCTGTTAGTGACACAGAGGGTAATAGTGGAAATAATGGTTATTGTCTTGCTAGGGATAGAACTAGAAGACACATACAAGTACCAGTCAGGTACAGGGGAGTTGAAGATATAACTGCATTTGTTCTTAATGCAGAAGAAGAAAGTATGTATGAACCATTATCATACACAGAGGCTGTTAATTCTGTGTATAAAGAGAAGTGGATCCAGGCTATGCAAGAGGAGATGGAGTCTTTGCATACAAACAATACTTGGCAGTTAGTAGACAAGCCTGAAGATCATAAACTTGTATCTTGTAAGTGGGTGTACAAGATTAAAGAAGGAGTAGCAGGAGATCCACCTAGGTTCAAGGCTAGGCTGGTAGCAAAAGGGTTTACCCAAAGACCAGAGGTAGATATAATGAAATATTTTCTCCTGTGGTAAAACATTCATCTATAAGAGTGATACTTGCTTTAACTGCTTATAGAGGTATGAAGTTAGAACAATTAGATGTCAAGACATATTTCCTACATGGAAACCTAGAAGAAAAGATTTATATGGCTCGACCACAAGGTTTTGAAGTTGAGGGGCAAAATGGGAAAGTCTGTTTGTTACTAAGATCATTGTATGGTTTGAAACAATCACCAAGGCAATGGTATCTAAGGTTTGATGAATATATGGTGTCTAATGGGTTCATGAGAAGCAAGTATGACAGTTGTGTATACTTTAAAGGGTATGAAAAGGACAAGTATTTCTATCTACTGTTGTATGTAGATGACATGTTGGTGGCTTGTCAAGATCAGCATATTATTCAAGAAACAAAGGATTTGTTGAAGCAAGAATTTGATATGAAAGATTTGGGTGAAGCAAAGAGAATTCTGGGTATGGAGATTGTCCGGGATAAGGATAAAAGGTTATTATACTTAACTCAGAGTGCTTATATAAAGAAAATCTTATCAAATTTTGGTATGGTAGAAAGTGGTAAGATAGTGACTACACCATTGGCTTCACATTTTAAACTATCTGAAAAGGATTTTCCTACTTCAGAAGTTGATATTGAATATATGAAAAAGGTTCCTTATGCCAAGGTGGTGGGCAGTTTAATGTACCTTATGGTCTGCATAAGGCTGGATATAGGTTATGCAGTAAGTTTGGTAAGCAGATATGTAGCTAATCCGGGAAAAACTCACTGGGATGCAGTAAAATGGATATTGAGATATCTAAAGGGTACTAAAGAGGTTGGGCTGGCATTTGGGAGGAAGTTTTCTAATGAGATTGTTGGTTATTCAGATTCAGATTTTGCAAAAGATCTGGACAGAGGTAGATCTATGACTGGATATGCTTTTGTTGTGTGGGGATCTTTGGTAAGTTGGAAAGCTTCTTTGTAGCATATAGTTACTTTGTCAACAACAGAAGCTGAGTATGTTTCTTTAACAGAAGCTGTGAAGGAGAGTCTATGGCTAAAAGGGTTTATATCTGAACTCAGGGGTAATTTGGTCATTTCTGTTGTGTATTGTGATAATCAAGGTGCAATTCAGTTGACTAAGAATCAGATATACCATGAAAGAACCAAGCATATAAATGTCAAATTACATTTTATAAGAGATGTAGTAAAAGCTAAAGAAGTAGAAATTAAAGAGGTTGACACTTTGGAGAATGCAGCAGACATGTTTACTAAAGTGTTACCAGGTTCAAAATTTAATCTTTGTTTAGAGCTTCTAAACATCACTTGATCATGATACCAAGGTGGAGATTGTTGAAGTATTAAATGGTATAATGACAACATGTGGTGACTTCAGGACTGTATGTGTAATAAGGGCGGATTACAGGGACCAGAACTGTAGTTTTGGAAGTTAGTTAGATAGAAGTCGTTAGAGGCTGTTAAAGGGGGGAAGAACATGTAGTTAGGGTTACTTTTCAATTTTCTTGATTCCTTTTGTATTTTTGTTTCTGTAAACAATTTGCTATTCAATTCATCAATAAAGAAGTGTTCTTCGTTTCTTCTTTGATTCAATTTACGATTCGCTTGTATAACAGTGCTAACAACTGTAATTGATCCGCCACTCGCAATCAACAATAGTTGTGCATAAAGTATGAAGTGGTGTTATTGCTAACCGAGTATTGTATTAACAACCAAACTGACACACTATTTCATGAATCATACTGACGTTTCAATAATATTGGTGATGTCTTGTATCCTATTAAACAAAAAATGTTTGGTATATCTTGGGTACAATTTTTTAACTGAAACATACATAGTTCTTTTTATTATTATTATTATTATTAATAATAATAATCTAGATTGAGATTTTGGGTGTCTATCAAGATACTTCAATCTCACATGATGACACTTTCATAAAGATCATCCAACAAACTGCACACTATATAACATACAATACGTAGCCGGCCAATATATAGTTAGTTTTATGTAGACCAGTTATCTTAACTCATTAATTTATTTCTTCTAAATCTACGCCGTTTCACTGTGATTGCAAAGTTACACGTACATTTAAACATTTCTGTTGTTGATGTACTGCGTCAAAATAAGCAAATAAATAAATAAATAAATAGATAAATAAATCAGAAACGAATTCCTGAACATCACAATAGGGTCAAGTGCTTACCCTAGAAGGCCCAGGATGAAGAATCTGAATAGAATATGGAATGTGAGCCGAGGACGATCAACGTTTATGCACAAGTTGTATTTTAACCTTTATTTAGTTGAAGATGAGTTAATTTTACCTATCTTGACCCATACCCACCCTAAACCGAATAAAACCGAGAAATCAAAACCGAACAAAAACCAAAAAAATTGAAACCGTATAGATACCGAAACGAAAAAAAACAAAAATGAACCGAAAAAAACCGAACCTGAGCCGAGACGAAACCGAGGGTTTTTTTTTTATTTTTTATGAACGAGGATGACGGGGGAGACATTTTAGTTATTTTAGTTTTTGCGTTTTTACTTTATATTTTGAGTTATTAATTTTTCATTAAATTTTTTGAATTTTTTTAGGGGTTTTTGAAACCGGTTGCATTTTAACCTTTACCAGGGTCAAAATGGATTAACTTTACCCATCTTGACCCATACCCATCCAAACCCTCTATTTTAAAAATCCATCCTGACCCAAACCCATTCTAACCAATCACCCAAATCCAACCCAACCCACTCATATTGTCACCTCTATAATATATGATGTGGATATATTTTCTTCCTTGGATAACAAAAGAAACAGACATAACAAGCACCTGCAGATATGAACGATGAAAAATGGAAGAAGAATTAATGTTCCAAGAGCATTATGGAAAACGACATAGACGATGCTGGGCATGCCACCATTCATAGCAGCTTTGACTATTGTCAACCCACCCATATCTAAGCATGTTACCATCAGCATAGAAACAAATGGCAGCACCTCATTTGTCCATGACCATGTCCCATCACTTCTTGTTCTTGCCATATCTTTGAACACAGAATCCAGCATCTTTATGGAAGTGTATATATATATATATATGCATCAATTCGGAGCCTTACAATTATTGCGTGAATATTTTTTCGTAGGAAAAAAGTTATATTTTATTGATAAAAAATTGAAAAATTCTAGTTAAGCATTTTGATCGTGTCAACGTGATTCATCTTAAATATATATAAACGAGACCTTTAAAATCTCTCTGGTTGTTTCACACTTTTTCTCAAGCTATCAGATTGCTTTATTTGTAAATGGAGGTTTGTCATGCATTTGACCCAAATTCATAGGAACGGGTCTCACCACCAAACCCAGATAGCCCTTAAATGGGTTATAACATCCCATTATATTAAAAACTAATTTTACCAAATATTTGATATGAAAATCCTATAAATCGAAATATACTAAAAATTAATATCCGATTAAAAAATATATATTATTTAGAATTAAGAAACAATTTTATAGTAAAAAAAATAAGCGGGTCACGAGTCTCACCAAAACCAGATAACTTTTAAATGGGTTATAACATCTAATTTATTTATGAGACTTTTTCATTATCAAACCTTAAGTATATTATTAATTTCTTACCATAAATAAAATTAAAATCCAAAAAAATACATAAATATTAGAATGAAAAATTTAAAAGAACCCCCATAATATGGGGGATAAAAGCTAGTTACATAATAAACAAAAGCCATGTTACACTTTTTAGTTGTTATTTCTATAGAATTACCGATTACAAAACTAAAGCATAACAATGACTTTTAATATTGATTACAATACAAGAGTGAAGGAAGCTAAATAAAACTTACGTAAAATAAAATTACATAACTAAATAAAGAAAACAGTAATACATAAATAAACAAAAGCAATATAAAACAGGTATTGGCTGAGGATTTCTGTTTAGCAGAGGTCTTTAAAAACATATATCAGGTCACCCAGGTGAATATGTCTCCTAAGGTACAACAACCAAACCAATGTGTACTACCAGGATTAACTTAGCAACCAAACTATACCTGGAACTAGGGTGTGCGTGTTAGATACGAACGAACCAAACTATATTATAGTTAGAGGTCAGGTGATGTACGTGTGTTATGAATTGTATTGGTGTCTTAAATTTGCCCAACGACCTTTCTATTTATAGCTAGTGAAGTGTGATGTGTCATTGGACACGTGTCACTCTTAGAACTGATGTCACACCGAGTTAGGGCCTAGAAGTGTGACTAATAGTTGGTAACTGTTTTGTAAATATATCAGAGTTGTGGATTAATTTTAGCGGAAGACTTTAAATTATTAAAATATTAATTTACATTGAAAATTTACTCGGGAATTAAACAACCGAGTATTCATTTACAAATATTTTTTTATCATATTACAAGGATTTCATTATCAAAACCGAGCCATCTTGTAACGCGAATTGCTATCTCCATGATGACTCTAATCATTGCTATTGCTTACAGCACTTAGTTACATGCAATGTGGGAAAAAATACGTCTGCTATATGCTGGTGAAACGCTTGACTCTAAAAGCATTTAAACCACTGTTATAATACAAATACAACATTTAAACCACTGCTATAATACAAATACACAAGCTTAGCGGAAACGTCTTTTATTTCCGGGATTTGTATCATTGCCCTACACACACAATTCAAGAGTTCCCCAAGCCACGTAGCCCCTGTTTGAAGAACTGGTTATGACTGCACGTACAGTTATGTTTGGATCCAGACACACGTGTAATCGGTTTGAGTTGCTTTATTTTCTATTTTGTATTATAACGTGTTAGAGATCACGTAATGTCATGTAAACGTTTGACTGACTCTTTAAGACAAACAACCTGTTTATCTTATAGAGTATAAATCTGTTTTGACTGTTTATAAAGGTTTAACGTATTCACTTGTACCTTCGGTGTTTTTTTAGTAATCTTCTTGATATGAATGATGTTAACATACAAATAAGGGTTTGTATAAATATCTTGATGATGCTTCTTAATTAAATTATAGACTTTAAGTCTGATTTAATTTTGATAAAGTTTTAACTTTGCTTTTGAAATCATTTGGGAAATTATACTAGGATTTATGTGGCGTTTGAAATAGCATGATTGCTATAATAGGTTCTAACACGCTTGGGAGTTTCTCCAGGTAAGTAAACGAGTCCCGTGGTTGATTGAGATTTATGCAAATTACTTTCCTTTGGCAAGAAACTCACTAATAATGATATCCCCCTTTCAATTACTACATGCCATCAAAATATACTTTTGTTAACATTACTTCTTTGAGAAATATGGTTATGAAAATCTTTTATGAATGTTTAACAATCTTTTCAAGGTTAAAGACCATAGCCTTGACTGAGTCTAAGCTATTCATAATATAACTTAAAATAACTTACCTATAGTTCCTACCTTAGTGCGGACACTCGAGAATGATAGTAATAAGAAAAAGAGTGGCGACTCATTGGTAGGATCTTGGTGTTAGAATAAGAAGACTCTTGGGTGATCGGCGGGACTTCAGGGCTTTGCTGCTTACACGTACTACGCGAAAATGAGTCGTTGGTTTGTCAGGGAAGTCGGACTTTTCCCTAAGTTAAGTGTGTGTGAATGAAGGTGATTTTGGGGTGAGAATGGCTCAAGACAGTAGCCCTCCCTTTTATTGCCAAATTTTGGCTTCCGTTGCGTGTCACGATAGAGCCAGAAAACGGCCGTCGTGATATTACGTGATGCCGCAATTTCTGCCGACATGCCACACGTGGCCTGTCAAATCGTGCCACGTGTCGACACGTGGTTAGACACGTGTCACGGTGACTTAACATGGTCATTGCGTATCGCGATGGTCCAATGATTTCGGCCATTGCGTAACACGACACCGCCCAACATCGGGTTTTGTGAGGATCCATCGCGTATCCCGATGGGTCTATGATTGTCCCATCGTGTAGCGCGATGGGTCAGTGACTTCAGGAATTTCATTTTAAGTCTCTAAACTTTGAGAATTAGCATTTTTTACTTAATCTTGAATAGGAAAATTTCAGAATGTTACAACTAAGGTGAGCTCAAGTGTTCACGTGGCGTGCTGATTCACCTCACTTTCCGACACTTGGTGAATCATTCGACACTTGGCGTGACTCATCTCAGTTGCCGATACTTGGTAGTTGACTCACCTCTCACAACACTAGGAGACAATACATGGCTACGATCTAGTTCCATACCTGCAAAAATACTAAGGCGGCTCACGAGCATACGAAGTGCAAAGTGCGCCATTAAAGTGACGCATTGCGCCCGAGCCCGTGTCCATGCACGTCTGGTGCTCTGCACTGTTGCTAATGCCAAAAAATGTGTCCTGTCATACAAGAATATAATTATGAGTCATCCTTCTTCTAAGAAGCTCACAAGTTTGTTATTCTATCAATGTGGGACAAGATCAATTTACCATTTACCAATATAGGATGAACCCATTTTTCTTGGTTCAAGTTGTTTAGCCACTTAATACATTCATCTATATTCTTGGGACCCGTTAAATAATTATTTTATTAGTCTCCTCGAACTAGTAATAATAATTATTATCAGTACAAAATTTTCAACATTTCTTTTATTAATCATGTATAGTATTATTATACGTACACTTGCATTTGAATTTTCAACGTACAATTTTTAGAATGGACTTTTAGAGGGACGACTATACGAGTGGGGTTCCTTTAAAAATCCACATGCTTAGTCCTTAGAGTAGGTGAGCCTATAGGAATTACGATTTTATTATGCTATATTAGGAAAGCATTATTGGAGTTGTAAATTTTGTCAAAATAAAGGCTATAATGATTCAACTCGATCCGTGTTTGAGCACGCATTTAAACAATGAGGGGTCTAAGATGTCTAGACATGCAGATTTGCCTTTTAAACCATGCGAATTAGAGAGTTGTGGGGCAGCATTTTGGCCCAAAACCCCCCCCCCCCCCCTTCTGGGTGTTAGCGTTCTATACACAATGCGGGAAAGGTGGCATTACAAATGCTTCTTGTCTTTTTCTTTTAACTAGATAAGCCCAAAAATATTTCCCATTTCTTTGAAAAACAAAAAATATACATATTTACAACCAAAGTTAATATTAACTCTAGGTTGCTTAAATTAACATATATATAGTTTTTTTCCCCTCTTTTAGAATGACAAATTTGTGTTATAGTTGAGATTTGAACTTAAGATTCGTTTTTGGGACAATGATATAAACATTTTGGTGTCTCCAGGTCCAACAATGAGATAAACGTTTTTGTGTTATCTAAAACTTTTTGGGCTAACGATACCATTACACGATTACTTATGGCGAAGATGAAGATAGTAGTTTTTAATTTCAATGTAATTTTTATTTAATTAATGAAATATCGTATGTTTAGGTTTAATTAAAAAAATTGAAAATGTAAAATAAACAAAAATAATTGAGTAATAATTGCCGGAGAGTTTTGAGTAAACTACTTTTTTGTAAAACACAACAATACTACTGGAAGTCACGTGGCGTAGAATGTCCCAATATGCAGAGTTTTGTCTACGCATGGTCTTACAGTAGTTGGGTTTAAACATTAAGAATACATATGTTTTCCAATATATATAATTTAAAATAAATTAAAAATTCAGCCTATCTATTGGGGTGTCGGACATGGGTTCGTTGACCACTCGGCCCCACCTCATAGGTGGCTCTGCTTGGTTACCACACATGGATCATATATAAACAAACAATTCACGCCACAAAAACCTAGGTCATTTTAACATCTGTCTCTCTCGGTTATGTCTAAAACTTTCCGAAACTAGTTTTATACCTGCCCCGTGACCGGGTATTTAATTAATGTCATAATGACATCAGTATTTTTTTTCCTTTACAATCTAAGCAAAACAATATTTGTTTAACCTGCTCTGACTTTTTGGTTAACTTGTACAAACCAAAAAAAAAGTCAAGCATGGCAAAAAATCAACTAACTCTTAGAAATTTAGTTGTATCATATTGTTTATCAAATAAAGCAAGAGAGCCATATCTATGAAAACCAAAGAACCGTTTGACCAACCAAAACAACATATTTATATTTGAATTAAATTCATATAACTTGTACATGTTGCCATATATAATGCTAGTTCCACAATTGATTTTACTTTATCATCTTCTTTAACTAAATAACATAGCAAAACTGAGTTTATGTGAACCTAGAACTGTCATAGGACTGCTCTGCTCAGTAACTTCAATTCTCTCACTTTTATGTTATGCTCCCCCTTATTCTCACTAAACAACCGAGTTGCTTCTGACTTTGCTGGTTAGTTTGGGTTTGGTCGTCTGGATCATAGAGCATGACAGAAACCAAATCATCACTATACTTTGTTTAGACCAGAAATAGATCAACAAAGATAATACATACAAAGGGTTAATATATAATAAGAGTAAAAAACTGTCGACCAACAAACATAATACATACAAAGGGTTAATAAATACAAAGGGTTAATGTGTGTCTTTAGCCCTTTTACTTGTGATCTCCTCCAAACCGCCTCTTCAAGATCAAATCGTACCACCCTTCCAACCAATGAATAGACAGACACTTCCAACCATGGCACCCTTTCTAACTGATGGTTGGAAATAACTAACTTAATAACGATACTTAGGAAGTTAGGATACACTAATGATATATTAATTAAATAATAGCATATAATATTAATACTACTTATATATATGAGTCTCTAGATTATATTTCAGCAAATGATTGAAGGAGAGGATCATTTAGGTCTGATGATAGAGGTTCATTTGCAATGCCCAAATCCTTGTTCATATCCTCATCTAACTTGTTCTTCTCCTTAGCCTGCCCCCACATCACGGTATAAAACCCAACCGCACCTATCACTGTTCCAATGGCACTGTTCATATCAATTCAAGAATCAAATGAATTTCGTTTACAATGAGACGAATATGAAGCATAATCCAAGATTAAAGGGTTATTTGGATGTCTGGTTGTGATTATGATCATTAAAATTTTCAGATTAATGCAAACTTGCATAGTATCCTTCTGGTTATGACTTCTGATTTACAAATCCAAATACTCCTATCAATTTCGATTTTAATGATGGAAAGATGACCATTTACCTTCCTAAATAAAGTGAGTCACCCAGAAATGTGACACCCAAGATTTAACCGATAACTATGGAGAGTGGCGAAAACACGGCCACAAAAACTGGACCCTTCTTCTCCAAGCACCAAGTCAGAGCACTAATGCGAAAAACAATGGAAAATACCGCCTTCAAATAGAGCATGTCAATCAGGGAACACGAAACTATGGAAACTAGTTTAGTGTAGTTTACATGACTTACCCCAAAAATGATAGCAATCATCCCAATTCCGGGTTGCACCACCCAAGCATTTGGATTTGGTTCTAGGAATGGAGATATAGCTATGCATTGCAATGTCCCAAAGAGGCAGATGAAAAACAAAATGGAGAATTGATCTGGAAACTCTTTAGCTGTTGCAGACTAATACATAAATCAAAAAATTAAAAGTTAAAATATTAAAAAAACATATGTAATCTGTGGGGAGATCTTACTTGTAAAATGGACCATATGCAACCAGATATTGCAGCGAGAAAAATAATAAGTCCTCCAAATTCCCAATTGGACGGCTGTGACGAATGAAGTAGATTGTGTGAATCATGAGTCGTAAAAATTTCCAGGCCTTGATAGAACGTGAACACCATTGCTCCAGATACTGCCATTATGGTACCCAATAATTTTGCTGCACTGCTTGGGCTTTGCATTTCTAGTTTCTCCATCCTAAAACACACAATTTGTTGTACTTTATAGTTTTTATATCAAAATTTGTCAGTCAATGCATAAAACCAGCACTATGAATTAGATAAAATAGTACTTTTATAGAAACAATGTTAGTTTACGATTTTCTAAATCAAATCTGATGATGTAAATGAATCCAAGTGCATCGATATGTGAGTATTAATTAATTATAGTGCATTTTTAGCTACTATCGCCATCTTCTTTTTAAAATAAAAAGAGGGGGGGGGGGGTGTTCATTACCTGAAAATGACTGCAAGCACGAATGTTATTGCAGGACTCGTGTTCGAGATGGCACTTGCCATGGTCGGGGTGCTGTAGGATACACCTACATAAAGAAGTACCTGGAAAAGACAAATCCTACAAACAACACATACATGTAATGTTTGTTAAAAATAAAAAGGATAAATTTTTAAAAGCATCAAACTATTGGAAAAGTTACATTTCTTTGATTTTCAAATGCACAAACTTGTAGATCTTTTGGCCATTCAAAGGTCACTATTAGGTTACAAAGCTAAAAAGCTAATAATAGTTAATAACTTTGAATTAAAGGGTGGGGCACCTAGCTATATTAAGGTGTGTAAAACGGATGTTTTGGGTGATTGGTAACACCTAATATCATGTTCGCCCATACTTGTGAAAGTTTTTAAAACTAATCCCATACCCAGTCTGGTTCATGTTCAAGTTCCCGATTATGACATTCAATCATATATGATACAAGTTCAAGTGTGTGTGTGTGTATGCAAATATATACATAGGAAATGAATCTGGCGAGAACAAATCAACCATGTAATTGACATACTCATTCATGAACCATTGTGTTGCTTCAACGATATGTTGTTATGGCTTGAATATATTGGATACAGTTTTATAACTGAAACATACATGCTGGTTTTTGATGTTTTTTAATTTTTGAATTATCTGATTGAGATTTGAAGTGTCTATCAAAATACTTCAATCTCTCATGGTGGCCCTATTCATAAAGATCATCCAATAAACTGCATACTATATAACCTACAAAATGTAACCAAATGTATACTTAATTTTATTTAGAACGGTTAACTCACACACTCTCTAAACCAAATTCCTGAACATCACAATGGGTCAAGTGCTTACCCTAGAAGTCCCAGAATGAAGAATCTGAACAGAATATGGAATGTGAGCCGAGGACGGTCAACGTTTCTGCACAAGTTGAAAGTATCATAATATATGATTTGAATATATTTTTTTTCTCGGATAACAAAAGAAACAGACATAACACGAACCTGCAGACATGAACGATGAAAAATGGAAGAAAAATTAATATTGCAAAAAAGTTATGGTAAACGACATAGACAATGCTGCCCAAGCCACCATTCATAGCAGCTTTGACTATTGTCAGTGTACTCATATCCAAACATGTTGTCATAAGCATAGCAACAATTGGGAGCACCTCGTTCGTGATCCATAACCATGTCTCATCACTTCTTCTTCTTGCCATATCTCGAACACAGAATCCAGCATCTTTATGGAAGGAAGTATATATGCATCAGATTGGGATCTTTTCAAATTATCTCGTTAATCTCGTTTCCCAGGAAAATGGTATAGTTTATTGATAAAATATTGAAAAACTCAAGTTAATTAATAAACATTTTGTTCATATCAACGTGATTCATTACAAAATAAACAAAAGCCATGTTGCACATTTTTTAATTGTTATTTATTTTATTAATCATGTATAATATTATTAAACACTTGTCATTTGAATTTTCAACAATTTCAAGAATGGACTTTTAGAGGGGTTCCTTTAAACTAATATCCATAGAATTAGGTGAGCCTATAGGAATAACGATTTTTATTAAACTATATTAGGAAAGCATTATCGGAGTTGTAAATTTTGTCAACAAAACAAAGGTTATAATGATTCTAATGACTCAGTGTTTGAGCATGAACATGAACTTATACGCGTAAACAGCAAGAGGCCGAGATGTCTAGACATGGAATTTTGCCTCTTAAAATATTAAGGGAACAAATCTTATATTGACTACATATGATCCTATTTACACTTAAGATCCACTCCCCAACGATGGTCCTTATGACTGCCTGATTAAAGAACAACGTTAAACCACGTCAAGTAGTGATACCCATAAAATTGAGTTCAGGTATTCACATTAGGTGTGAGGATACTATTGAAAGAACCAATTTTCAAAATCTAGTCGTGATAGCTATCCAGGAAGTAATTTTGAAATGGGTCACATAAAATATGTATCTCAATAAACATCTATATTCTTCGTTACAACTTTTGCCTATTTCATCTCATAAAAATAACTTTACTAGAAAACAGCCCACGCTTTTACGAAAATTTCCTATGACAAGTAATCCCACTGTGGGGCATTTTTTTTGTTTTGTTTAAGCTTATGTATTTGATAGTTCATCTATGTAATGTTACACCTTTTTTAGCTTTCGTTTAACTCTTGTATTGGGCACGAGGCCACCTTGTTTTGTAAGCCCAATGGGCAAACCCAATTGGGCCCATTAATAGAGAACCCTAGAAGGAATGGGTTCCCTACAAAATGGGTATCCATTCCTCCTTGGACATCTTTTGAGCATTTGCAAACTTCATCTTTTATTCTTCTATTTTTCTATCAGTTTTGCATCACTCGATTCGAGATCCAAGTGTTAGTGGTGATTTCAGCTCACCATTGGCATGAATTGATCCGAAACAAGTTGTGAGATTCATTCTGGGAACCTACACCCACCATATTTTAAACAAATTTCTAACAAAAAGAATTAGATCTAATTTTGCTACGGTTTGCAACACAAAAAGACATTACGTTTTTTCGTTGGAACATAGTTGCTAATTTTTGTACTTTGCAACACAAGTTTTCAACAAATCCACATTCCGACCATCAGAGTCTCCAATATGATTGAAAACACACATTTGTGGCAAAGTTATGACCAAAAGAAACTACACAAAGAAAAGACACTTCCAACCATGACACCCTTTTAAACTAATGATTAGAAATAGCTAACTTTATAATGACACTTAAGAATTAGGATATACCAATGATATGTGAAATAATAACATCTCTACTGTATATAACATACGAGTTATGGGCAAAATTAAGATTAAGATTTTAAGAGATTTACAATTTCTAAAACACATGGTACAAGCCTAGAGAGGAACATAATAGTATTTCTAACTTAAAAATCACGTGTCTTTGAAATTGATTGAAAAATAGTTTCAGTTTTTACCTTTTAACTTTAGTTATATTTTGTTAATTTTAAAAACTTTTAATGTTTGCCCCCTCATCTTTAAACTTCAATTTGACAACTTTATATTCTTTTTTATTTTCATCTTTATTTGTAAACATATTATTTCATAAAAAAAAAAGAAAGTTCTCATTGCGACAAGCTCATTTTTTTAGACGTTTCGATATAAAAAGTTTTTAAAACCGATGTGTGAATTATAATTTACAAGCCAATAAAGCATAAAGTACAAATCAATAATAATATATGTAAATCATCCCTACAATTTCTCACTCAATATTTTATTTTGGAAAATCAGAATTTAAATGTAATTATCTATATTGTAAACCTGTTCCCTCCAACTCTATAGTTACATCGGTTTCTCCTCCTCAAATCAAATCAACAGGTATCTTTCCCTCCCTTGCTGTCGTCTTTTTATAGGAATTTTGCATAATACATCCTGCAGCTTTCAATAATCAGCTTATTAGGTTTGTCTGTGCGTTCGACAATTGTTATAGTAATGCTCTCTTATCAATGGTTATAAACGAAACACAATCATGGCCTACCAACTGTTGTTACTTGTTCCTGTATAATCGGTAACATTCATTATTTAAATTGTTCAATTGATTCAAATCTTACAAAATTTATGTTTCTTAAGTTATATAATGCACAGATTTACAAGATTCTTCTAAAGTGGGAATACCATCCAAATCAAGTCGATTCACTCCAATGTTTCAAAGGTAAACTATAAAATTTAATATATTCAATTATACATCCTATTTTATATTTAGCATCTAAATTATTAGTTCCATTTACACCATGACTATAGGTGAGTTCACTTTTAACATGAATTCATGTAACAGAAGAAAATATGAATTTACCATTACCCGCTTCCGCCCCAATAATAAGTGAAAGCGTGGGCCCAGCCAAACAAAACGAGTCATAAGTTGAACCTACCTTTGGTGGGATTAAGAGATTTCTTGATACAACTGCAGATGAAGGATTGACTATAATTCAGTCTCCTAGGGTCAGAAACAATATGCCAAACATTTATTGCTTTTTATTTATCAACAATTTAATTTAGCTTTATTTTTAAAATTTTGCAACTAAATTTCCTATGTGCAATGCAGGTTGGAAGATCACAGACCATTAATGGGGTAAAGAGCACCTCCACCATGCAAAGAGGTAACCACCATAAATGCTTCTAAATATCAATATAAATTTGATAACAGTTACGGATCTCTTTGATAGAATTAGGGGTGTAAACTGTAAATGACTCAAGTCGAGCCCAACCTCGCCCAAGCTCGAGGTCGGCTCGTTTAAACTTACGAGACCTCATGCGCGACTTGTTTCAAGCCTTTTGTTTTCTAAAGCTCGAGCTTGATTCGTGAGTAGCCTTTTCAAGCTTAAGCTTGATGCATTTGCTATGTATTAATAAAAGGATGAGGTTATCTTTTTGTTGAATTTTTTTTTTATTTTTTTAGCTCTTTTTTTTTTAATCTATTTGTGTATTTCTGGTCTTGATTAATACATATTTAAGGAATGGGTGACGACATATTGAGAAACCAAATACTCCATCATTTCTAAAGCCTGCAACAACGACATTATCGCCATAATTAAAAGGGAGTGGCGTACCATTTTTTGTTATTATATTTATATGCTTCTAATACTGTTTGTTTGCATTTGTATGGATATTTGGTTGCTTATTTTCAAGATACTTCTACCAATGCATCAAAGAAAAGATACTGAAAAAGAGAGAAAAAAATATACCTCTCCACAAGTTTCCTTTATCTGACAGGTCTGTTTTTTTAAATATAAATACACACATGCTATTAATTAATGGCTTAACGATGATGAATTGCTGACAGCATGGAGAGATGCTCGGACAGGGTTTCCTTGGTTCAATGTCATCATGCTCCAGATAATGAATACGTGTATCACTTTCTCTTAATTTAACTCCTGTTAAATTTTTAATTTCAATTTGTTTTTAGTAGTTTTTCATTTGAAAATAGGGCCAGTTATAGAGTTTTAGTTAACAAAAAAAAGTTACGGTTGCAGTATTTTTTGACATATTTCAGCTCGTTTGATCTTTTGCTTTTTAACAGTTTTTCTGTTTGATCCATTCAGACAAAAGTAATTCAGAACAACTCGTTTGATATATTTTTGTTGATCCAATCGTATGTTCATTATGTTCTTTGTTTAGTCTCCTCTTAATTTTTCTCATGATTTCAGCTTACATTATGTCTGCTTAAGACGTCGGAAGGCCATCCTATGGTGAGTTGACCTCATATATGATTTGATTTAGTTTTGGTTGTGATTGTCCTTCGTTGTGAAACCCTAAATTTGACTTATGCGGTTCTGACGAGTATCCACTAACACGTGAGGTTATGTTTTTAGTTTTCTAAACTAGAGGCAGCAAAAGGGGCGGTTCTGGGTGGTTAAATTGGGTGCTTTCCTAAAACGTGCGAATGCAGGTCAGGTTGACTCGATTCACATTTTCATCTATTAAAAAATATATGTATGTATATATTTTTAAATAACAGGTTGATTATGGTTACAGAGGTTATATCTATACAATGATAAGCGGTTCTGTGGGTCAAAAGAGGTCGGGATGAAAAGTTTTGACATGCAGTTTACTGTTCTTGGATTCAATGGAAACCAAGATGATGATGGCAAGTCAATACCAAGCACACATATTATTTTTTATTAGTTTGATGATGATTATTTACATGTAAACGATGATGTTGGAGAGATTGATTTGTGTATGATGAAAGTCAACTTTAAAGATTAATGGTGTGTACAGTTTCTTTTTATGGAGTGTGATCAATACTAAATTCACATGACCTTAGTTTTTGTAGTTAAGACTATGTTGCAATCTGGCACTAATGTCACACTTTAGGAGTATTAGTAAAGTTAAGCAATTGCTTTGATATACCTATTGACTTTTGCTGATCATTTGTAAGCATTAAGCAAGAAGTGATCAAGTATATAACATTCATTTGAAATATGTTTGAATGTTATCTTTAATCTTACAATTACAATCCTGTTTTTAAAGTCAAGAGAAAGAGTTTGGTTGAGTACATAAAAATACAAACGAAAATTATTATTTTTAAGCCAAAAAAATTATTAAATAAGTTTTATAGCATACAAGCTAGAACTTTAATTTCAAACTTTTGTAAAATATTATACAAATATAAAAACCAATAAAAAATGAGTACCGCGTTGCAAATTGTCGACCCCGACATATCGCGCGGGTTTTCTACTAGTATAATACAATGAGTCAAGTTATAATAGGAAGCTAGTTTTTTCTAGGAAGCCTAATAAAGCTTTGTAGCTGTTAGATTTAATAATGGATTGCTATGATTAATCGGGTGGAATTCATCAAAATTAAAAAGGATTGGTGGGTTTTAAGGTATTAACCGTATTATGGTCCATGCAAGAGAAAAGTTTCTCTCTCCTCTATTCCTCATTTTATTTAAACATTAATAACTATTTAATATGTCATTATTTTCTAAAAGAGGCATTTACATATGCACTTCATTAACTTCTCTTGTTACATATTTCTTCAATGCTAAACCTTAAATTACATATTTTCCCTCCCTAAACCACATATATTACATATTTCCCCATTTCATTTAAGTTAACTAACTAAATAACCATTTTACCCTTAATGAACTAATTTACATACACTACTAGAAAAAAGACTTTTAATGACACTCGCACTATGACACACATGATTTAATGACTTGCAAAAGTGTAAAGAAGTCATAATTTTTAAAATTTGAAAGATTTATTGCATATTTGTGTGTCATGAATTTAGTGTCATAACTAAAAAAAATAAAAAATGTGTGTCAAAACAAATCCCTAACATATGTTACCCTTCTCCCAGCCATTTCCCATCACCACACCCAAATCTCCAAACCCTGCTCGCAGCGCTCATCACCACCAAACCCTCTTTCTCTTCGGTATTCATAGCCGCTCTGTTCGTCTCTTTCAACATCACCGACATCGTATCTGGCGTCTTCATGTCCATCAATCGCATAGGCAGACACCAGTAGGTTCGATTTCAGGTACATATATGTGTTTTGGTTATTCGATGTTTTTATGCCTATGCTTTTAATTTTAGTTTGTTTATTGTTGTTTCGGAGCTTTGATTGGCTTTTGAGGCTGAATGTTCATTGATTACACACAATTGTTTTAGAATTTGAGATATGATGTCATTTGAATGATGTAAATTTAGGGGTTTTTTTTTGCTTTGTTTATTATGCTATATTTAAAGTGAATTTAGCTGTAACTATGTTTGTCTCTTTACCTCTTGCTGCTAATTTCTAAACTAAAACCCTTAAATTTGATTTTACTATAATCTATGTTGATTGGAATTAATTAGGGGTATTTTTTTGTGGTTTTGGGGCAGTGTAGTTTATACACCTCAACAACCTTGACTACTTTTGTGTTTTGTACCCTTGGTATGAATCTCAATTTGTTCTGCAGTTTAGATTGTAGACGTATTAGGGTTTATAATTTAATCATGTGCCTCATTTGTAACAAGTTAGGGTTTATGTATATGAAAAAGGAGAATTGAATTTTGAGGTGTGTTCTGTTTTGCGTTCTCATTTAGTGTAGCGTGGATATTCTTTTCATTATTAGGTGGAAAAATTCTATGTTTTAATTTCAGGACACAGACTATGGGTGAAGGAAATAGAAGAATTGATCTAGAAGAAGGTGCAGGACAAGAGGTGTAAAGGATGCAGGTGGAAACTGGAACATACTTCCATTATTGGTATAATGGATTAATGAATGAATCTAAGAAGGTGATAAGCAAAGGTAGCATGTGCAAGTGAAAAAACAATGTCAAATAATCTATTAATAGAAGTCCAGGTTGCAAACGCCCGCTCGCAAGCCAGTTGAGGTTGGCTCGTGTAAAAGCTCTATCGAGCCGACCTTAAACAAGCCCGAACTCGAGCCTAAAAAACTTGTTTAATAAGCAAGCTCGAGCTTCACTTAACGAGCTCGAGCCAGCTCGTGACCCTAAACAACTTTTCCAAATATATAATCCAGGCTTTTTATTAACTATTTTTATACAATTAGCATTTGGTTTTTTCCAAGGTTACTCAAACGAAAGTTGTAAAGGCAGATGCATATGCAGCAGGTTTGTACACTTTCATCTTTAAACTTCCCTATTTTATGCAGTAAGCTATGTACCGGTAAGCAGTAAGTTGTGTACTGATAAGCAGTAAGCTGTGTTTTCGTGGCCCCACTAGCTACGCAAGTATTGGCAGGGCCCGGAGTTTTCCTTAATGTTTTTCTCCTTTTTATTTTTCTCTGGATTATGCAGAAAGGAAGGTGTCAAAAGTACACTTGGTTCATTAGCTTGTTGTTACTAGGTGTGGTGGTGAAGAAACACTAACCGGACCCCGGGCAGATTACGGATAACCTGGGGGTTAGATAGATGTTTCCCACGAGGGGTTAGACCCGGTAAAGATGGTTCTTCTGATAACCTGCAAAACAGACACCGTGAGCTTGTCACTGAGAAGGGGGGGGGTTCCTCCTTGTGACCACCCTCCGGCGTGAGAATCAGACTAGATTGCTCTTTAAATATAAATGTATATTAAGAGATTGCTAGAGCAGATATCAGGTATAATATGATGATAATGTGATAAGATATGATAAGATGAGATGATCATACCATTTGGGGTATTTATAGCCGAAGGTAGGTTTCCAAGGAGGTGTGGCCGGCTGAATAGTATTCCTGTTCCACCAACTGTGGCCTACGCACGTGCCCTGCTGGTAGTTGGTGGGTAGGCAGCGGCTGACAGTGACCAGGCCTGCTGTGTACTATTCCTTTTCCACCAATTGCTGGCTATGCACGTGGTATGACAGGAGTTGGTGAGTAGGCAGCGGCTAATAGTGACATACAGTACAGGAGCATGCTGCTCGCCATACTGTTGTCAATAAGCTGTCGTATCTTTAGTCAGATCTTTTGCCCATACCTCGTCAGGTACAGTACAGAAGATCTTCCCGTATCGTACGGACTGGCTTAGTTGGGCGGAAGTATTCCCCCTCCCGCCCTTGTGCGGGATTGTTCCCGGCTTTGCTCATTCCTTCAGGTGACACTGAATGATTGAGAGCTAAGTGCCTTGTGCGTGTAGCCTTGCTGCGCGGGTGGCCTTCCCTGATGGCTTGTATCCGCAACTGCGGGAACAGGCAGAGTCCTTCACCATTGGGAGGCATTTCCTGCGGGAACAGCTTGCGTACTGCGCGTAAGGACGTCACGTCTCTGAGCATGGTGGGTCCTGCGGATCCAGTTGGTTTCTGCGCAGACGTCTCTCTTCAAGGTGAGTCTTGCGGGTCCAACTGGGCTCTGCTGGGACCTACCTCTTCAAGTCCCCCCAGTCCAATGTTCTTCTCATGAATGTTTAATAAAGTGAGGTGAACTTTTGGACTTAAGCAAAGGGTTTTGAAAAGGGTTTTTTAAGGTTTTCCATGGGGATTCTTCCCGCGGAAGTCCTTGTCACTTGCAGAAATTCCCGACTTTCCTGCTTGATCTTTGGGTATGATGCGGGTAGGTCTGTAACCTCTTCGCAAGTCAGGAGCGTTGAGTCCTACTTGTGTGGATTCTCCATGAGGTTTTGGTAGTTTTGAACATAGTGATCAATTATGTTAAAACCACCAATTCCATCCTGGAGCTTCAAACAATGTAGTTCTCGACGTTCCCGCTATGCGGGAATGTTATTTCCGTTTCCGCAAGCATTGCCCAGAAGATCCTTCTTGGTTTCAATTCCCTGCGGAGCGCTAGGTATGTGAAGGGTTTTGCCTTAACACTGTACCCGCGCTCGTCTTACGGTTACTTTACTTCCAAGGTATTCCTGGCGTCAATTCCCTGCGGGTGCTAGGTATGTGAAGGGTTTTGCCTTAACACTGTACCCGCACCCGTCTTATAGTTACTTGGTTGCCGAGGTATTCTTGGCTTCAATTCCCTGCGGGTACTAGGTTTGTGAAGGGTTTTGCCTTTACACTGTACCCGCACCCGTCTTATGGTTACTTGGTTGCCAAGGTATTCTTGGCTTCAATTCCCTGCAGGTGCTAAGTTTGTGAAGGGTTTTGCCTTAACACTGTACCCGCACCCGTCTTATGGTTACTTGGTTGCCAAGGTAAGGGGTATTTTCCCGCTTACTTTTGAATCTTTTTGAATGTTTTTTTTTTGAAATTCGAAGAGTTGGTGAAAGAATAAGAACAGTCCAAACCTCTGAAACGTCGTGCGACGGTTTCTTCTGACTGTGTCAGAACGTGCAGGAAGTTATGGTGACGTGACAGTACATGGTCATTCCAGACGCTTTTTCAGGCGCGTGGGCGCGATTTTTCGGGCGCGTGGCCGCGAAATTAATGGTACGCGTCCTTCCAACAGCTGTTGCCAGCTTGCTTTTTGCCACGTGTCATAGTTTCATTGCACCTTCGATTTTTCTCTCTTCCGCATTAAATTCATCGCATTAATTGCGATTAGTATATAAAGGGGGAGAGGGTTCTTTGTAATCCACACTTTCACTCTTCTCTTCATCTTCAAAACGATTTCCGGCGAATACTCATCTTTTCAGTCGAGCATTCCCTTGAAATCGTTTTCTTCTTTCATCTGCAAGATGTCTTCACGTGATCTCGAATCTACAGCCGATGACAAGAGTACTGCTGGCGAGTGCCAGTGTGCTCTGCCTGTCGATTTGTATCAGTACATCGTCAGGAAGTTCATGCTCGAGTCTCTCGAGCCTGAGTTTCCTGAACCCCACCAGACGGTGTATGATGCCCCCAGAGGCAAGATCGGGGTTTATGCTGCATTCTTTGTCTATGGGAATCTTAGGTTCCCATTGACAAAGTTTGTTTACCGTGTCCTGGAGAGGCACGGTGTGCACCTGACCGAGGTTCACCCGATGGCGATTGCGAAGATTCGCCACTTCGAGTGGGTATGCCGGATTCTGGGCATTGAGCCCTATGTCGACCGCCTGATGACCTTCTACACTTGGAGGTGCATCCAGGGGTGGTATACCCTGATAACCCGGATTAAGGGTTTGAAGATTTGCGCAACCGAGCGCAATCTTCTATATTTCCGCTCGCGCCATCCCCCTTGCCATGAAATTCAAGAATGGGCAAGCACTTCCCAGCCTTCACGCCTCCAACTACCAGGAGGCGGAATGGTTTTCGAAGATATCCCGAGTCCAATCTCCGGTTTACCGGTTTGCGGAGTCCGGGATGGTGATGCTGGGGATGAGCCGGGTGTGGAAGGATGCGGATGCGCAAAAGATCCCAATCGTCCTTGAATACGGTTCGAACTCTGTTCCTTACGGTATGCTCTGTTTCTTTTTGTTAATTTAGAATTTCTTCTAACTTCTTTCCTGTTTATTTCAGAGGGGAACGACTTGCAGTCGCTCATGTACCCGCGGGAGGCTGACGGTCCCGCTCGGATGGGTACTCGCGCTCTAGACGAGAACGAGTTGCCCATCCTAGAACAAACGGCGGATCGGTTCGTGGAGGTCTACCCGCTAGGCCACGAGATCCTTAGCGCCAGGCGGCCAGGTAAGGCGCTATTCGACCCTCGACCCCTCAATGTTGAAACCTCTGCTGGAATTCCTCTAATCGTATGTTCTGATGAGGAATCCACAGATGGTCCTCCGTTGGTGCGGAAGAAGAAGGCTGCCGGCGGGAAGGGGAAGGAGAAGGTGGCCTCCACTGCCGATCCGGTGCCTCGGTCTGATTCGGAGACCGAGAGCGAAGAGGTGGCGGGGAATCCCGGTGGTGATAAGACCATTCCGGAGGCTGTGACAACTGTCACCGGAGAGCCCAGGATGACAATGGTGAGCGGCGTGAAGAGGCCAGCTCCATTGGGTTCATCCCCGCCTGTCCGTACATTTAGGCTCAAGAAAACCCGTAAGTACAAACTTCCTTTATCTTTAACTTCATAGCTTAATATCATTAACACTTATCTTCTTTGTGCAGGCGTGGATGTTGACGCATTCCAGGGTGGAGCGCAGAGGAGTACCTCCCCGCCAATGACGGTAGCCCGGTCAGCCTACCTGAGGCGACGACCCAGGCGGCTGCGCCTGCGCCTGCTTCCACTGGTTCAGTTGCTCACTCCGTTGAGCCGACTGTTCCAGCTGTGATGACGTCACCGCCGGCTGTCAGTGCCATTTTTACCACATCTTTCACTGAGCCGGCGGTTACTTTTGCTGCGGATTCCGCGGCGGCGACCGCGGCGGCTGTTACCATGCCTCCGTCATCGGCAACGACGGCCGAACCTTCAGGTATGCATGGGGCTTATCGCCAACCTCTGCCTCCTTCCCATCTGCCTGACCTTTTGGATGGATTTCCCTTGGGTTCAGGTGATGGGTTTGGCGGCTATCGGCCTGTTATTGACCCTACAGGTGCGTAGGGTTCTTTTGGCCCATTTTATATATTTTTTTATCATCTTTTCCTAACTGCTTTATGTTTTTTGCAGTGTCGGATTCCAATGAAGTGTATGTTCCACGATGGAACATTCGCCGAGGAACAACCCTTCGCACCCCTGTGGAGTGCGTGGAGTGCGCTTGTCACGCTGCTCCCAGTGGTGCATTGGGGGAAGCCATGGCTAGCTACCAGAAGGGTAGGCTAACCAATGAGCTTCGGGTTCTCCTGGCCCGGATGCAGCCGCGCGTCGAGCTGCTTTGTCGTGAAAACGACAAGTTAAAAGCAGCTCGCATTAAAGAAGTGGCTCAGGCGCGGGCTGTCCGGGAGGAGAACCAAAGGCTTACCGTAGTGGCTGCGGAAAAGGAGAAGGCCTTCAAGGCCCTCGAGGTTGAAGTTCAGGCCCGGCTCGAGGCCCGTTCCAAGGCTGCCCAAGCTGTTAATGAACAGCTTCGGCTGGCTAAGGAAACTGCAAGGAACGCAACCGAGAGGGCCACCAAGGCTGAAGCTGTTGCTGAGCCTCTACGCGTGGAGAATGAAGAGCTTAAAGCCAAATTAGAGGCTCTCCAGCAGGCTCATGATGCCTTGGCGATGGAAGACGCCAAAAAGCTCCAAGAGATCTTGGACCAGAGGGGGGTGCTTGACCACACTGAGCGGAAGCTAAAGGGCGTCGAAGAGGCTGCGGCTAAAGAAGTGTTGCTTGCCAACCTCAACAAGAGTGAAGCCGAACGCGCCCGTAACGAAGCTCAAGCTGCCCTCCAAGAAGCTCTGGTTGCCAAGGAATGGCTTCTTCGAGAAGCGTTGTCTCAGGTATGCTTTTCATTTCTTTACGCTTTTCTTTGTAAATAGAAAAGGTTCTGATACTTGTATATTTTCTTGTAGGTTGTGCATCGGGTCTTCACGGAGACGTCTTATGACGATGCTATGAGCGCAGCCCTCAACGCTTCTCACGAGGATGGGGAAAAGGCCGGCTTCCTGCTTGGTCTAGGGTTCGTTGAGAAAGGCATCCCGCCTTCCAACTTCCCTTTGTACAATGTTGATACTGAAGCTGTTTACGACCAAGCAGTGAACCAGTATGCCGCCTTCCCGCATCCGGTGGTGGAGAAGGTGAACCAAGTTGCTGCTGCTGATGATGGGCTAGCTATCCTTAAAGCTTTCCTTGGACCGCCACGTTCTACTGATGGTGCGGGTCCAAGTGGAAGTGGCCCTGAAGCCTGATCCTGAAGATCCCTTCCCACTGCTAGGATAGATTTAGCTTGTATAGATTTATTTTCTTGTAGGCGGGTAGTTACCCGGCCATTCTTGTAATGAATATTATGAAATATAAATCTTTGTGCGGGTAAGACCGCTACTTTCGTTGGATTCCTTGCTTTGTAAACGTTATATGACTTGCATACTTTAGTTTAAATTAGCAATTTTCCAAGTGTTTAGAATAAGTTAACCTTTGAACATGGTAGATAATAGGTTGAAGTTTTGCTTCCTCTTTCGTGATTGTGCGGGTAGGACCGTCACTTGCACTTATTAGGATGGCTAAACTTTACCATCTGACTTGCGTGGAGGTTTTCCTCATATTTTTTGAAATTTCTAAGTGTTAGGATAAGTTAACCTTTGAACGTGGTAGATAATAGGTTGAAGTTTTGCTTCCTCTTTCGTGATTGTGCGGGTAGGACCGTCACTTGCACTTAGTAGGATGGCTAAACTTTACGTACATCTGACCTGCGTGTAGGTTTTCCTCATCCTTTTGTTAGAAATTTTGTTTTGAATAAGTTTTCCGTTCGACGCGCGGTTGTCAATAGGTTAGTGTTCAGTTTCCTCTATCATGATTCATGCGGATAGACCGGCACTTTCATTTAAGGGGATGACTGAACTTTTCCCCTTCAACTGACCTGCGTGAAGGTTTGCCGTTTTCTGGGTTTATGCGGGTTTTGCCGCCTTCCCCACGCAACGACTTTCCACGTAATTATGCGGTGAAAACCGGCATATCCGTGTTGAATAAATTAACCGTTCGACGCGCGGTTGTTAATAGGTTAGTGTTCAGTTTCCTCTATCATGATTCATGCGGATAGACCGGCACTTTCATTTAGTGGGATGACTGAACTTTTCCCCTTCAACTGACCTGCGTGAAGGTTTGTCGTTTGTTGGGTTTATGCGGGTTTTGCCGCCTTCCCCACGCAACGACTTTCCACGTAATTATGCGGTGAAAACCGGCATATCCGTGTTGAATAAATTAACCGTTCGACGCGTGGTTGTTAATAGGTTAGTGTCCAGTTTCCTCTATCATGATTCATGCGGATAGACCGGCACTTTCATTTAGTAGGATGACTGAACTTTTCCCCTTCAACTGACCTGCGTGAAGGTTTGTCGTTTGTTGGGTTTATGCGGGTTTTGCCGCCTTCCCCACGCAACGACTTTCCACGTAATTATGCGGTGAAAACCGGCATCTGTGTTGATAGTTCATAAAGTATAAATGTAAAATCATCAGCGTCGATGTTCTAAGGAGAATCATTTCCATTAGAAGTGGCTCTTGGCCTTTCCTTTACAAATTTGGAATTGATCTACATGCAAACTGTGTAATTGAGCTCCCTTCCATGTTGTTGGGATGGGAGTGCCATCGAGCCGATACGCACCTGGTTCGGGATCTCGTTCTTTACGCAGCATGTAGTCTCCACATTGAAGCTGGAGATTTTATTCGTGTTTTCCCCAGCTGGGGTTCTACACGCATCAGCCTGCTCAGCGTTCATTGCGCCACGAGGTGCGCGAGCGTCCCATCTCTGACAAATGCTTCGACCATGTCCTTTACGTCTGTGCATTCTTCAGTGTTGTGGCCTTTTGTCCTGTGAAAGTCACAGTATTTGCTCCGATCGGCATTGGGACGATGTCGGATTATTGGAGGCTTTGGCCATGGGAGCTCCTCAGTGGCGAATATCTCGGTGACGCTTTTGGAGAGCGGCGTCCATCTGGAGTTCTGGTTCGACTGTACGTTGCCCCTTCCGCCTAACCGATGTTGCAAGCCGGATGAGGTGTCAAAGTTTACCCTTGACTGCCAAATGCCTAGCTTCCGCCTTTTGTTTAATCGGGCGGTAAGGACGTTGTCTTCTCTTGTTTTCTGGGTGTAGAGGTTTGTGCTCTGTGGGAGATCTCTACCCAGTTGCTTCTCCGTTTCCGCAAAGCGTTTAGCTGCTGTCATGATGGCATCCCATGTGGATGGCATGCCATCTTTACCCGTTAAGGTGCGGATGAGCTCTGGGTCGTTCGCGCCCTGAATAAAAGCAGCGCGAACAAGATCTTCGCTAATGTTACCCAGACTTAGCTTCTTCGAGTTGAAGCGAGTGATGAAGTCTAGCAAAGATTCATCTTCCTCTCGAATGCATTTGAGGATTGTCCATTGCTCCTCGGTATACTTTCGTTGTTGGCTGAAGTGTTGGCTAAACTTCTGTTGGAAGTCTGCCCAGTCGTAGATGTGGTTGACCGGTAGACGATCGAACCACGCTCTAGCTGGCCCAACAAGCGTCATTTGGAACATGTAACACCACGTAGGTTCCGTCCAATTGCTGACGGTTGCCCCCGCTATGAACCTGTTCAAATGATCGTCTGGATCAGATATACCATCATAAGTGCCGATGTTGGACATCTGTTTGGCACTTTTTGGGGCGATTGCTTCTGCAATGTCCCTTGCAAATTTGGACGTTCCCGCATTTGCCACAGTTGGTCTGAATGTTTTGGAGAAGTCACGTGGACTTCCACCTGTGTTTTTTGGTTTGAAGGCTTCTCCAAAACGCCTTCTCGGTTGGGAGTTCGTTTCCTTACGCTTCCCTTTTGCCCTATGGCGAGGGTTCGCGTCGGTGTCGGATTCCTCCGAGTCATCTTCCAAGTATTCTTCGAATTCGTCAGCCTGTTGGACGGAACGCAAGCGTTCGTCCAACTCAGCTTGGAATTCCTTCTGACGTGCCTCCGCCCATGCCTTAACTTCATCGAGTGTTTGGCGGGGGAGTCTTGTTCGTTTCTCTAACTGGGTATCGGTGAATCCCAGTGAGCGATTATTTACTGCACTTGCCCCAGCTTGGGTAACTGGGGTAGTGTTCGTAAAATTTACTTCACTTGCCCCGGCTTGGGTAACCGGGGTAGTGTTTGTAAAGACTGTATAGCCGGTATTCCCCCCAGTAGCTGGGGTTGTGGTTACCGGAGTTTCTTTAACCATCTTTCCAGAAGTTTGAAAAAACTGAAAAGAAATGAAGTTCTAGCTTTTATGCACGGATGGCGCCAATGAAGAAACACTAACCGGACCCCGGGCAGATTACGGATAACCTGGGGGTTAGATAGATGTTTCCCACGAGGGGTTAGACCCGGTAAAGATGGTTCTTCTGATAACCTGCAAAACAGACACCGTGAGCTTGTCACTGAGAAGAGGGGGGGGTTCCTCCTTGTGACCACCCTCCGGCGTGAGAATCAGACTAGATTGCTCTTTAAATATAAATGTATATTAAGAGATTGCTAGAGCAGATATCAGGTATAATATGCTGATAATGTGATAAGATATGATAAGATGAGATGATCATACCATTTGGGGTATTTATAGCCGAAGGTAGGTTTCCAAGGAGGTGTGGCCGGCTGAATAGTATTCCTGTTCCACCAACTGTGGCCTACGCACGTGCCCTGCTGGTAGTTGGTGGGTAGGCAGCGGCTGACAGTGACCAGGCCTGCTGTGTACTATTCCTTTTCCACCAACTGCCGGCTATGCACGTGGTATGACATGAGTTAGTGAGTAGGCAGCGGCTAATAGTGACATACAGTACAGGAGCATGCTGCTCGCCATATTGTTGTCAATAAGCTGTTGTATCTTTAGTCAGATCTTTTGCCCATACCTCGTCAGGTACAGTACAAAAGATCTTCCCGTATCGTACGGACTGGCTTAGTTGGGCGGAAGTATTCCCCCTCCCGCCCTTGTGCGGGATTGTTCCCGGCTTTGCTCATTCCTTCAGGTGACACTGAATGATTGAGAGCTAAGTGCCTTGTGCGTGTAGCCTTGCTGCGCGGGTGGCCTTCCCTGATGGCTTGTATCCGCAACTGCGGGAACAGGCAGAGTCCTTCACCATTGGGAGGCATTTCCTGCGGGAACAGCTTGCGTACTGCGCGTAAGGACGTCACGTCTCTGAGCATGGTGGGTCCTGCGGATCCAGTTGGTTTCTGCGCAGACGTCTCTCTTCAAGGTGAGTCTTGCGGGTCCAACTGGGCTCTGCTGGGACCTACCTCTTCAGGTGGCGAGCGCTGGTTTAGCTGGTTACAATTGTTATGGATACAAACTAAGGGTACGCGCATTTTACAGATTTTTGTACTTTATAAAACTAGTTTTATAGATATAATAATACAATGGTTAATCAGACAAGCATACATGGACTCGGAGATCATGGCAATTATGTCTCAATACACATGCCTCTCGACAACTAGCCTCAAAGTCAAGTCTTTATTCATGAAAGCGAATCTTTGCATCAAACATCAACCATATGATGCATAAGGTAGTTTATCAACTTTATCTGTTTTGTTGAATTGTTGTCATGTTTTTCGTGTTCCTAGGTTTCTTCTTACAAGAGTTTCTATTTACATATGAAATGGCCCATGGGACTGTTTTAAGACCAAGGACTAAACTATGTGTGCTAGGTATTTGTTGTTAAATAATAATATGAGTATACACTTATACATGCTAGACTGTTAGGTATAAGCTTTGAATTCTGCTTCATCTTGTTTAACTCCCTCGAACTTCTTGAAATAAAGAGTTTTTTTTATGTTTGTTCTCCTTGAGTTCTAATATTTTCTTTGTTTAATTTCCTTCTTAGGTTAGGAGATGCAAAAATGCACATGTGGATGTGGATATTGATGGAATTCACAAAGGTCAAGTTTCGTGGCATCGTTTATTTTTTAATATCATATTGTATTGATAACCAATATTTTTGTTAATTTAGGAATATTTGTTATATTTGGCTACGGATGATTAATTTATGAAATAGATTATTTTTCTATTTATGCATTTTATATGTATTGTTGTCATTAATGCAGAGTAATTACAAAAAAAAAAGTATATTTATTATATATATATATTTAAAAAAACATCTAAAACCATGACACGCATAAATGCATGTCATATATATATGTCGTAATTGCAAGTCATGAAAGAGTGTCATGAAAGCGTGTCATAAAACATGACACGCAAATGCATGTCATTTTCATTTTATGACTGGGCTATAATTGACACACATTTGTTTGTCATCTGTACCCTTTAATGACACGCATTGCTTGTCATTAAAGGTGTTTTTTCTAGTAGTGATATATCCCTTTCTTAATAGTAACAATTATATATATCCTCAGTTTAAACTCAAACCGAGTTGGTTTTAAGACGAACATACCGAGGCCAATAAATTCAATTGGGGTCGATTTTTTTAATCGCTAGCGAACATAAAAAAAAATAAACAAAAATTTTACATGGTTTATAGGTTCAACATTTCTATATGTAGGTTACGAAATAAATTTATTTAAATTGATTTTATTAATTACAATAAAAAAAATTCTAAAAAAATATCATAGTCAAAATGTCAAATTACGTAAAATTTACTTGAGCTCAAATAAATATAGGGGCATTTTCATATAGTTGTAAAAGGGTAAAATGGTAAATGAAGACTAGAAGGAGAAATATGTAATTTAAGTTTTAGCATTGAAAAAATATGTAATAAAGGAAGTTACGGAGGAGATATATGTAAAAATCCCTTTATAAAAATCATTGTGGTTGAAAGTCGCTTGACTTGGTTCTTGTAAGATGGAAAATTGATTTCTGCCACAATGGATTCAAACTCAGATGAAACTTGAAGAGTTAGCGTTGTCTAATGCTAGCATTTCTAGACCTCTTCCCATATGGTTGTCCCTCATGCCAGTCATATATATGTTAGATCTTTCTCACAACAAACTCGCGAGTCCTCCGGCGAACCTTTTTTTGTATATAAGGTTATATGAACTTGGAGCCAAACTATATTTGCAAAACGATCTTTTCAAAGGCGGTTGTGCACAAGGGTAGATTTACGAATTCTTGATCTTTCCAAAAATATGTTGATTATGAAATTCCCAAGTGCATATGGAATGTGTCCTTGAGTGCGATGCTACTTAATTCAAATAGGCTATCAGGTGTCGTATCGCGTCCTTTAGCCGATATCTATCCTTGGAATGGTTACAGTTAAATGATAATAATAGCTTTAGTGGATAACTTCCTCAAGCTTTAATGTGTTTCACAAGTTTACTAGTTTTTGATTGGAGCAAATTTTACATATTTGGGTGTTTTAAGGTCTGATAAGAATAATTTCACCAGACGAATTCCTCACTTTTTGTGCAAATGTTAGCTACCTCAAATTTTAGATCTAGCACGTACACAACAAGTTAACAAGATCCATTACTCATTATTTTGGGGAGTTGTATGGGCGTATGGCATGAAAGAGAAATCTTACCTTGGCGCAATGCATTGGGATCACCTTAGTTACGGGAACATGGTGCAGGTCTTCGAAGGTGTTACACTTGACTATATAATTACCATACAATTCGTGAAAAACATGGATATTTCAAGCAACAAATTACTTGTTGGGGAAATACATGTGTAGAGCCCATTTCTTATGTTTAAGTCTTTTGTATCTGATAGCTTAATTCTCGATTGTAATATATTTGTTTCCGTTTACTTCGTGTATGTTATTAGGCTTGGGTCCTAATTATGTAAACAAGCCCATTGGGCCATATAATAGAAAGATGCATGCAAGAGCTTACACTATAAAAGCATGGCCATGCTGATATGAGCTAAACTCTATATAAATATTATAAGTATATTCTACACATTTAAGTTACTTTTGAGTTAATATTACTTTTAAGTGGTTCATATTTAGGTTTTACAAGTTTCAAGAATTAACGAGCTAAACTAAAGTATTTTTACTAAACTTGAGACCGACGAGTGAAGGATCAAACATATGTGATATATTACTAGATTTTATTACTATTATATGATTGATTCTATTTCTATTTTATATTCAACAGTATGTCGTTTAATTAATTAATATATGAAGCATGCGTTATAATTTAATGATTTGTGTGTTTTTAAAAGTTTATGATAAATTGATTACTCATTATTTTATATGAAACTAGTGTTTTACCCGGCGCAAGTTGGTAAAACATCAACGTTAAAACCAAATGTTTGTGAGTCAACGCAAATTCGGCCAGCATCGTTTACGCTCGCTATGGTATAGACACCATTGGTAAATCCTTAGTGTTAAACCCAAAAAATATATTCACTAAATTAACATATAAAAAATAAATTATTTAAAAAGATGTTTGTTTAGCCAGTAAACCCGGGCGGTGGTAAAACCCAAACGTTGTCGGTCTCGAGCATTGAAGCGGTAACTAGACACGAATTCAATCGGTTTCATAAAAGGGAATATAAAAATTGAGAGGACCAATTAATGGGGTGGTGCCCGTCGGTAAACTCGGGCGTTGGTAAACCTGAGCGTTGCCCGTCCCAGGCGTTGAGGCGTTAATTCTATGCGAATTCGGTTGGTTTCCGTACATTCATTACGATATCGGAATTAAGACAAAAGAATAAAATTTTCGTTCGGTTGGATTCCGTTATGTTCGTTACGATACCAAAATGAAAAAAAATGTCATAGACAAGTAAGGTGAGGGGGGGGAACCCTACGGGACCCCATACAGCAAGAGAGAAGCACAGGAGAGTTCGATCAAAAGAATTAGAGAAAATAGCACGTGTTGGTTCAATTAGAAAGCGTCCGGGCTCAACATCTACTCAACCAAACATTATTTATCGGTTTGAATTTATTATTATCATTATGAATTAAATGTTTGAACTTATTTATTTTGGTTTGTTCATGAGTATGATTTTTGGCTAAACCCCCTTGCTACCTAGGTTTTTGATGACTACTTTGTGATTTGCGAATTTTTATTGGTTTTTGGTTTCTAGTGTTGGATTTACAATTGTTTTGATGACTACTAAAGTAAATAATCTTTTACAATTGTTTTGATGTGTTTGCGTATTTAGTTTTGATTTATTATTGATCTTTGTTCCGCGTGTGTCTTATTGAATGTCTTTCAGTTATAGACGCATATTTAGGTCGCTTACTGTGTGTTTGTGATTATTTTATGGTTTTACTAGACGTAGTAATCCATAGGAACATTGGTTAGTGATTTGTTAGAGCTTTATATTCTGCCTATCTAGAGATTGAGAGGTTAGGGGTTTAGGCTAGAACGCTCTGACAGGAAGTTTCCTAGATTTCCCTAGTTTTGTTGTAATTATGTGTCTTATCGATTGTTCTTAGGTTACCCATTGTACTTTAGGGTGAATTGCGATAGTGAGACTGATAGGTAATCTATCTTTTAAGGTACTTTAGTGTTGTTGGAGAGACTGACATGTGATCCGACTAACCAGTAAGTTTACACGCCTCTTAAAGTTTCCTTTTAGGTCACACCCAAAGAATGATTAGGGATCCACTAGGTTATCTAAGGGGGGCGTATTTTAAGATCCTGGTTCCATCATAGTTTCCATAGCCAAGAGAGATCCAAGATTCACAAATAGGATTCTAAACCTAGGTAGTGCTTCTCCTATCTTTAAGAGCGTCTAGATAATCGAGTTAAAGTCTGTTATTGTCAGTGTCAATTTTAGTTTAACTCTTCTTTAGTTTATAGTTAATAAATAAAAAACATAAAAATCAATTAAATCTATAATTTAAGTTTTAAGTCAGAGTTTAGTTTTAGGGTCGCTGGTGTCCTTTGGGTTCGACATCCGGACTTCATTAGGCTTACTGCAGTCGATAAGTACACTTGTCTGTCTAGTGGTCTAGCATTAAGATAGTCTAGATTTATAAATTTAAAACTAGAGTGTCTAGGTTAGGTTAAGTTTTTATAGACCGCTTTTTGCACATCAAGTGGTTTTTGCGTTTATCTATTATTAATTAAAGTAACCTAAATGTTTTGAAGATGTCAATATTATCGAACAACTCAACCACAATATGCTCAGTTTCTCTCAAATATGTGATAAGAAATACTCTACCTTGTTCGCGGAAAATGAATGTTTGATTTTAAAACCAAGTTTTCAAGTCCCTGAGGAATGGATTCTGATGTGTACTCCGAGGCATAATGATGCTTACATATTAGACATGAGAAGTTCGTGTTTATGACAAACTGTTTCATGCTTAATATCTAAGGCCTTGGAGAACGATTCATCACTTTGGCATAAACGTCTCGGTCATGTCAACTTTAAGAATTTGAACAGACTTGTAAAAGGTGAGCATGTAAGGGGTTGCCTTTTAAAACCTTTTCAACTATTGAAATATGCATTTCATGTTCAAAAGGTAAACAACACAAACTCTATCACATGCCCAAAACTGTTAATTATATAGTTTCCATTCTTCAGCTGTTGCACATGGACTTATTTGGACCAATTCATCCTTTGGTGATAGGCCTAAAACCCTATTGTCTTGTTGTTATTGATGACTTCTCTCGTTTCAGTTGGAATTTTATTCTAGAATCAAAAAACGAAACCTCCCGGTTTTTGATTAGGTTCATGACTCTTGTCGAGAACCAAACTGACAAAAGAATCAAGCGCATTAGAAGTGACAATGGAACGGAATTCTATAACAGAACAATGAATGATTTTTTTTCATTCCAAGGGTATTGATTATCATTCAGTGCTCCGTACACTCCATAACAAAATGGGTCGCTGAAAGACGCAATAGAACACTAATTGAAGCAGCAAGAACAATGTCTCAGAATCAAAGTTACCTCTCTTTTTCTTGGGTGAAGCAATTAATACTGCATGTTTTATCCATAGCCGTGTGTTTCTCAATAAGTGTCTGAAGAAGATTCCATATGAAGTCTACTACAAAACCAATCCGCAAGTCAACTAATTCAAAACCTTTAGATGTCCATGCACTCTGCTTCATACAGATGCCAATTCAGGTTCCAAGTTTGCTGAAAAAGTAGATGAGTGCTATTTTGTTGGATATGCTTCCAACAAGACCGTTTATTGGGTTTACAATAAGAAAGTAGGAGTGATTGTGACATATTTCAATGTTGACTAGAAAGAGCTTAACCAAAAAGACGCTCGCATCGATCTAGATTGGATGTTTGATTATGACTACCTGTTCAACCAGTTCCATGTTATATCTACAACTCCGGTTGCAACAGTTTCAGGCTCAGCTATAGTGTCTCAGTTTACATTAATTCATGCTCTCATAGACAATTTAGGCTATGTTGATATGCCCGCTGGTCCTTCAAATAGAGATGTATTGCCTGTAGCTCCTCACGTGGCTGTAGTTAATCCAATGCCTCAACCCGTAGATACAACCGATGAAGTTCTCATTTAAGAAAATTCTAATTCGGATTCTTCTTATATGTCGGCTGATAACATTGATCCAAGTCCTGCCGAGCCTGTAGTTGTAGGTGACCTTCAGTTAGAGCCAAGTGTGGTTGAATCGATACCCACACCTCCTATAGCCCATAATATACTTGTTGCTGCTGAAGAAACTGTTGCAAATGAAGTTCCTCCAGGTGCTTCAAACACCACTGATTCCACTCCAGTCATAACAGTTCAAGTTCCCTTCATGGAAGATCTTTGGGATGGTCTTATTGCTCAAGAACATGTGGTTAATCAACAAGAAGAAATTCAACCTGCCATCACCCCATTGAAAACCTAACTGTTGTGTTGCAGGTGGACCCAATTCCTCATATGAGCATTCAAAAGTCGCATCCAACAGGGAACATCATTGGATCTCCATCTGCTGGTATTCAAACAAGGAGCAAATATGGAACTATTAACAAATGCATTTTTGCAAGTTTTATTTCACAGCTTGAACCTAAGGATCATCGTGTTTCTCTTAAGGAAAACTCCTTGGTTGAATCCATGCAGGAAGAATTATTGCAGTTCAAGAAGCTCAATGTGTGGAAACTTTTCAAGAAGCCAGAGAGAACAAGAGACCGATAGGTATCAAGTGGATTTTCCAAAACAAGAAGGATTATAAGGGTGTCATTATAAGAAATAAAGCAAAATTGGTGGTGTAAGGGTTTTCACAGCGTGAAGGTCTTGATTATGATGAAGTCTATGCTCCCGTGGCTAGACTTGAAGCTATTCATATATTCTTAGCATATGCATCATACATGAACTTCAAGGTTTATTAGATGGATGCGAAGATTGCTTTCTTGTATGTAAAACTGAAGGAAGATATTTATGTCAAGAAACCACCGGGTTTTGAGGATCCTGATCGTCCATCCTATGTTTACCATCTTGACAAAGCTCTCTATGGTCTCCATCAAGCACCATGTGCTTGGTATGCTACCTTGGTGGAGCATTTGTTGTAAAATGGCTATAAGAGAGGTGTTATTGATCAAACACTCTTTGTCAAACAAGTTGGTAACGATCTGATTCTGGTCCAAGTGTATGTTAATGATATTATTTTTGGGTCAACGAATGACAATTTGTGTAGAGACATCTTAAAGGTTATGCAGAATCGATTTGAAATGAGTTCTTTGGGAGAGATGGTATTCTTCCTGGGCCTACAGGTTGAACAAAAAAAAGACATGATTTTGTTTCATCAAAAAATACATCCATGAGATTTTTCAAAAGTTTGGGTTCAAGGATGCTACTTCTTTTGCCACTCTGAATGCTACAAGACCAGTGCTAGCTCCAGATCCATTCATTGGGGAAGTCAATTGATTAAAACCTTTATAGGTCTATGATTGGCTCCCTAATATATCTCACGGCAAGCAATCCGGACATCATGTTCCCTGTGTGTCAGTGTGCCAAATATCAATCATATTCTAAGGAGGCACACTTAACCGCTGTCAAACGTATCTTCCGGTATCTCAAAGGAAGCCTCGTTTGGGTCTTTTGGGTCTTCGGTGTTTGAAAGATTCTCCTTTGGTGTTACATGCCTATACTGACAGTGATTATGTGGGCTGCAAATTAGATCGAAAGTCAACTACATGAAGATGCCAATTCTTGGGTGATCGCTTAATCTCTTGGCAATGCAAGAAGCAGGTCACAGTATCTACCTCCATCACTAAAGCTAAATACATTGTCGCCTCCGGCGGTTGTTCACAAGTGATTTGGATCCAGCATCAGCTGCTGGATTACGGTTTGAATTTCTTTACCACTCCAATCAGGTGTGATAAAGATGCAGCGGTATGTATTGTCAAAAAACCCGATGCAACACTCAAAGACAAAACATATTGGCATCCGAATGCATTTCATTTATGAGTGTTATGACTTGAAACTTGTCAATATGTAGCAGGTCACCTCATATTACAACTTTGCAGACCTTTTCACAAAAGCTTTCGATCGTGCACGATTCGAATATCTTGTGGAATCGCTTGACATGATCAACTTTGAGTAAAATTAATTTTCTATCTTTTTTGTATATGAATTTGTAAATATTTTTCAAATATGTCATAGATTTAGAAGGAGAAAATGAGTTAGTATAACTCACCAAAAAGATTTTGTTTTTATCTTTAAGGAAATCATAAAATATCTCAAAAAGAAAGTTCTCCCGTTTAGGGGGAGTGTGTAAAATTAAAATTTGAGAAATTGATCCAACCTTTAGAAAATAATAAGAAATTGCCCCTAATGTTCCTAGCACATGAAAATAGTAAACAAAGCCAATAAGATCACGATTTGATGTGTAGGTAGGCTTGACAAATGAGCAAGTGTCAATATGATATAAATTAAAATTCCCTACCTGTGCTAGTGGTCATACATTTATGAAGTGGTTGCATGTATCTACTTAAAGTCATATCTACGAAGGCAAGAATGTAAAAATAACATGTCATACCCAAGCCTCTCTTTACCTGATCACGACTGACTTATTAAAATTTGAGTCTGCATATCAAGTACAAAAGAAAAAGAAAAGGAAAAAGGGAAAATATTACGATTTTTAAATTTCAAATTTATTGTTCTTTAATTTGATTCAAGCCTTGGACTTTCTCTGTTGTAGTCATACAAGACCTGATTGTTAAGGCACTGAATCTTCTACTTTGTTTTATTTTCTTTAATTTTGTTCAAGCCTTGGACTTTCTCTGTGCGATAATATGGTATTATCCGACTTTATTGTCATAGCTCTGAACTTCTTCTTTATTTTAAAAATTCTTGATAATCTTAAAAGTGCAAAATGTGCCTACAAGTGCGTGGTAATCAGATAAGACATGTTTAAGTCAAGTTAAGGTGATATGTGAAAGCAAAATAAGTACTGTGCATAGCCCATAACTTAACATATCACTACGATACTAAAATAATTGTCTAAGTTTAAAGTAGAAAAAATGTATCTGTAATTGACTTTGGGTTATCAGAAGAATAATGTTGAAATAGAAGTGTGATCTAGGACATTAACGCCAATGTGATTCTTTATTGTGATCTTTCTCGAAAACTTTATTAAGTGTTTATTGTATATATATTATCAAGTGTGTTTTTAGTTTGATTAATTTTCAATTTTTTATTTTGTTTATTTTTTTTGTTTTAATTTTTAATTTAAATCTTATATTTTAAAGTTTTTTTATTTTAATTTAATTTAACCTATTAAATTTATTTTATTATTATTATCCTTTAATTTATTATTAAGTTTTATGTTTGTTTTACGACAAGGTCAATCATGCAAACGCTGTCAAATGAGTAGACAAACAGAATATATGTGGTATATATTTTGAGTGTTCGGGTTCGGTGCCTAAATATTTTTCGGACTTTAGGGTAAATATTTTTAAAGTTTGGGGGTTGAGAGTGAAAATTAGTCAAAAAACTGGCGAAAATTTAACCCTATCGCGAAATAGGTTGACCCTATATAAAGAGAATTCATTTTCTCTTTCATTCTATCACTTTCTCAAAAAAATCAAACTCTCTCTCTCAAGAAAACCCTAAACTTTTGATTTGCAAACGTTATCATGCTTGATTCATTCTTGTTGACATCAATATGGAATCCTCATCTTAGGTATTCCATCGATTTCAAATAAATCGATATGTTTATGTCGGTTCGATTCAAACGGAACCTTTATGGGAATCAAAGGGTCGTGAGTTGTTGATATTTGTAAAAAAGAATCTTGGAATCATGTTATCGATATCATAAATGACATGTGTATTGATTTAATTAAGTTTTTGTATAGATTTCATAGGACTTTAGATTTTCTAGGGTTTCAAACCTTTTATCATAAATTTTGGTAGCTTAGAGAGTTAGGTTGTGTGAAAAACTTGAATAGAAAGGGTTTTCGAGGGATTGGGACCTAGGATCTAGAAGGAATTGAGTTTTAAACAAACTTGAACTTTTCAAATCACAATCGCATTCTCATGAGAATCGCTAACACATTCTCATAAGAATTGCAATAGCATTCCATGAGAATCACAATCGCATTCTCATGAGAATCGCAATTGTATTCTCATAAGAATTGCAATCGCATTCCCATTCTCATAAAATTGCAATCACATTCTCATAAGAATTGAAATCGTATTCCCATGAGAATCGCAATCGCATTCTTTTTTGAATCGCATTCTATCATAATCTCAATCACAACCCAATCAAAATTACATCCCTCTCAGAACCACAATCGCAACCCAATCAGAATCGCAATCGCACCTCCATCGGAATTGCATCCTTCATTGCGATTGCAATGTGATTGTGATTCCCAACACTTAGCAAATTTTTCAAAATTTTAATTTTTTTTATTTTTATTCTTTCGGTTTTTTTTATTTTTATTTCTGTTATTAATTACATCAGTACTAATGTGTTCTTATGTTATTATCTTACAGTGGAATCATAACATGTTTACTCCTTTGGAGATTCCCACTGATCCCAGGCACAAGGTGTTTATATCAATGATCAATCATCAACGAAAATGTCCACTATCATATGCTATCACAGTAGATCCGGAAATTCATACTTGCTGGGTGCAGGAGTTTTAGGATAACTCCAAGTCAGTCAAGGACAAAGACGGAAATTTGAAGATTACTACAAAGGTGGCTGGTAGAAAGTTGGTTGTTGATGAGAGTGATATTAGAAGGGCTTTGAAGATTCTAGACAAGCCGACTGGTTTCTATGACAAGATCAAGAAGGAGAATGTAATGGAGACTGTGACACATATGGGTTATGATACTGATCTAGGAACCTTTGGGAAGAAGTATCTTCCACACTACTGGAAGTACGTGTTTCACATAGTCACTTAATACTTGTCTGATTTGAAAGGAGGATTTGATTGCCTAAGGATGGATTGGTTGGGATTGATAGTATAGATGGTTGATGAGTTAGAGTTTAATTACTCCAAGTTCTTTTCCTTGTGCATGCATACACATGTTGGTTCGAATAATAAATGTCTGTTGTACCTGGGATTTGTGCAGCTGATTTTAGATTATAAGATGCCGTACGTGCCTAGGCCGGTGCAAACTGTACCAGAGAAAGGGTTAGATTTAGATGATGAGGAACCAACAGCCAACTAAACCTCATCATGCTGGTATGGTGAAGGAGTGTCATGGAACAAGTTTGTGTTGGTACATGATGTCAGTAGTTCAGTGTCTAGTGTCTGTAAACGAGTTAGTTGGATTTGTATTTGGTTTTAAGCGAAGTTCTCACAAGTTCGCTGATATGGGCGAACTTGTGGAACAAGCGAAGTTAGGGACAACTTCGCCTGAACATGTTAGGCGAAGTTGTCGTCTGTTATAAGTTTAGGTTACGGCTAGGTTTGTCATTGAGTTTACAAATCAGTTTTACGAGTTGTTCAGCTTTGTGTAATCGGTGATTAGTGAATCACGTGTTTCCAGTTGCAATACAACGTGTCTTTGTTTATTGTAACGTGTGTTTGATTGTGTTAACGTGTATCGTCTTCTACGCTCGTATCGTCTTACGTAGGGATTCCGCACCTACGTAGAACGAGATATTCCGTGTAGATCCGGCTGGGAACCTACAATTGGTATCAGAGCTTAGGTTCGGGTCACACGAAGAACACTTTGAACCAACAGAGTCACCGCCAAACCTTCCGGCTGCCTCCACCCTACTGAGTTAGGGTTCCGCTGCCGCCTACAGTTTTCTGATCGCCATCAGGGTTTACACGACCGTTGTTTCGCCTCCAGTAAACCCAGCACGAAGATCATGACTAGGGTTCAGTCGAGCACTGCATCACCACCCTTTGACCACCATCTCGCGCAATCCGGTTTGTCGCTTAGTTCCTTTGATTGCCACTTCTTTCTTTTTGCTCCGGCTGTTTGCGATTGACAAGAAAGCACAAGAGTTGTGTTATTATTTTCTTGGAAGTTTGCGCCATTAAAGGGAAAACGAAGAAGCCATATTGTTTTCTTGGAGTTTACGTCACATGAAAAGAGGGTCAGGTCAGGAGCAATTGTTTTTTTTTGCTTTTGAAGTTTGCCTTTCTTTAACTAGATTACTATAGTTATTATTATTTCATCTTTGGCCTATTAAGTTACAAAGGGCAGTAGCCCTGTTTGGTTTTGGTTTAATTTTGTGTGGCTGAAGTATTGGGCAGTCTTGTTTGGAAATAATTATCGGGCCGAGATCGTATTTTACATAGAGCGAGTCAAGAATGATTGAATCGAGATCCTATTTAGTTGAAGAACAGTCGTCAAATCAGAAGAAATTGTTGAGATTACAAGACACGTGCTTGAAGATAGAGATATGAAGCTACTGCCAAGGGGGAGTCTGTTGGTACATGATGGTGATGGTGATGTGTGTTTCGTAGCTGGTGGAACAAATGCTTCTAAACCTCAAACAACCAAGGGTAGTTTCTCTTCAAGTGTTCCTAACAACAACTACTCTAAGATGCCCATGAGTGTTAAATCTGCTGAACAGCAGTTTGCTCTCTATGCATCTTTCATTGCTTCGTACGAAAATTACATTAAATGTAAAATTGTTGACCCTGCAACTTTAGACGAAGACTATGATCAGATCGATGCTGATGATCTGGAGGAGATGGATCTGCAATGGCAGATGGCAATGATAGTAAGAAGAGTTAAAAGGTTTATGAAGAAGACTGGTAGAAAGTTTGTTGGTGAAAGACCAGGTTTTGATAAGTCAAAGGTTCGGTGTTACAACTGTCAACAGAATGGCCACTTTGCTAAAGAATGCACAAATGACAGAGTTGAACGCAGTCAGAACAGGTCTACACAACAGAGTGGTGGAAGTAGTGAGAATAGGGCGATGATATCCAGACAGAACGGGGAATACAATTGGAATCTGCATGTTGAGGAAGTGTTCGAACAGGCCAATTTGGCGAACATCGAAACTGCAGGAAGTGAGAAAGAAACTGGAGAAAATCAAGCTTACATGGCAGAAGTGACAGATCAGCTCTCCGAGGTAAGTACTAAACTCCCTTGTACGAAATGTGAAAATCTGTCTGAACAATTGAAAACAATAACTGATCAGTTTGTTAGTTTGGATGCTCAATTTAAAACATTAAAAGAATATCATCATTACACTAAAGCTAGAGAAAACAGTTACAAGGTAAAAATAAAAGCTAGTGAGAAAGATATTAGAAGTCTTAAAGCCAGTCTAGCTGAGAAAATACAAGTAATTGATCTTAGCTATGAAGTGTTAGAAGATAAAACCAAACTAATAGCTGAAAGGGATAAACAGATAGCTGATCACCAGGTGAAAGTGGTGGAACTAAACAGAAAGCTTGAGCAATTTAGAAATTCCTCCGCTATACTTGATCACCTCGTAAGTGATCAACGTTCCCCAGTTAAAAGGGGAGGAATTGGATATAATGAAGTTCCACCACCTTATAATCATAATTATACTTATGATCCTAGTAATCAGAAATCTGTTGATGTTGAAATTGGTCAGACAGTTCCTGTTAAGGTTACGATTAAAGATCCAGAAGTTAGTAAAGGCGAAGCGAGTAAGCCTGTTTCTAATGTTAAGATTTCTGTTCCTAGTCCTGTCTCATCAAATTCGGACAAGGCATCCGAGTCTAGTGAGACAAAAGAAGAGGCTGTGTTACTAAAATGTGGAGAGGAACATAAACCAACTGAAAAGAAATCTCCACTAAACCCGTATGTCCCACCATATGTTAGACAAACGGGCAGTAATGTAGCCTTAACATCTAAAACAACTATTGAGACGAAAGTTGAACACAGGAGTTGTTTCAGATGCAATCAAATAGGACACCTGATTGCTAATTGCCCTCTGAAGCAGAGATTCAGAGGTATGAGGCCTTCGAAAACTGAGAATAGAACTAACAGTAATTACTATAATAGTAAAAATAAAAACTCATCAAAGTTCAGACATTGGACTAATCCAGGTTTTCAAAGAAATGGATCTCAGTTTTTCCCTGTTAACAACCAAACCATTAGTAATAATTCATTTAATTCACGAAGGTTTGGATGGCCTCATAGTCAATCTACAAAAAGGTATCCTTTTAGGACTTACAGATATCATTCTAATACTAACTTTGGACAGCCAAAGTACGGGATGTATCAACCCAAGACCAATAGGTCTTGGGTCCCCAGATTTTAATCCTTTGCTTTAATCGTGCAGGAACAGTTGAACAGGGCTGCAAACAATCTATGGGTTGTGGATAGCGGCTGTTCCCGGCACATGACGGGTAACAAGAATTTGTTACACGAGTGGAAACCTGTTCAGGGAGGAAGAGTTAGTATTGCTGGAGAGAGTGGTGGAAGGATTACTAGAATTGGGACAGTGACTAATGGCAAAATGAAGTTAGAGAAGGTGAATTTCGTTGAAGAACTGAAGCATAATCTGCTGAGTGTATCTCAGATCTGTGACAAAGAGTACACTGTGCACTTTACCAAAGATCAAGCGATCGTACTGTATCCTGGTTTCAAGATACCAGAGGAATGGATAGTAATGAAGGCTCCAAGGGAAAAGAATACATATGTTATGGACATGAGGTCGATTGAGATGGCAACAGAAGAATCGTGTCTTCTGTCAAAAGCAACTAAATCGGAGTCCGAGTTATGGCATCGAAGAATGGGGCATATTCATCTTCGGAAAATGAACTACATTGTCAAGAATGGGCTGGTGCTGGGTGT